>NC_081362.1:29035265-29346931 GCF_030684315.1 Stegostoma tigrinum | reverse complement strand
GGTTAGCACTACGGCCTCACAGCACGAGGGACCCGGGTTCGAATCCAGCCTCCGGTAACTGTCTGTGTGGAGTTTGCACATTCTCCCCGTATCTGCGTGGGTTTTCTCTGGGTGCTCCGGTTTCCTCCCACAGTCCAAAGACATGCAGGCTAGGTGGATCGGCCATACTAAATTGCCAGTAGTGTTCGGGGTGTGTGGGTTATAGGGGGATGGGTTTGGGTGGGATGCTTCAAGGGGCAGTGTGGATTTGTTGGGCTGAAGGGGCTGCTTCCACACTGTAGGGAATTTAATCTAATGTCAAGGGACAGTGGTTAGAATGACTCTTGTTGGAGATGGTTATTGCCTAGAATTTGTGTGGTATGAATGCAACTTGCCACTTGTCAGCGCAAGCCTGGATATTGTCCACCCTGCTTCAGTATCTGAGGAGATGCAAATAGTGATGAACACTGTGCAATCATTAGCAAACATCTCCACTGCCAACCTTACAATGGAGCATTGTTGAAGCAGCTGAAGTTAGATGGGCCTCGGACACTACCCTGAGGAACTCCTGCAGATATGCCCTAGAGCTGAGACGACTAACCTCCAACAATCACAGCGATCTTCCCACATGCCAGGTATGAATCCAACCAGTGGAGAGTTTGCTCCATGGTACCAATTCATTCCTGCTTTGCTAGGGCTCCTCAATACCACACTTGGTTAAATGTGGTCTTGATGTCAAGGGGTGTCACTCTCACCTCACATCTAGGATTTAGCTGTTTTGTCCATGTTTGAACAAAGGGTGTAAAGAGGTCATGAAATGAGCAGCCCTCGCAAAATAGCAACAGTGGTTAGCACTGCTGCCTCACAGCACCAAGGACCCAGGCTTGATTCCAGTCTTGGGTAGGTGCTTGTGTGGAGTTTGCACATTCTCCTCATGTCTGCAAGGGTTTCCTCTGGGCGCTCCAGATTCCTCCACCATCCAAAGACATGCACATGCAAAGACATGTTTTGGCTGTGTTGAAAACATGCAGGGTTACAAGGATTGGATGGGAGGGTGGATCTGGGTGCTCTTCAGAGGGTTGGTGTAGACCCGATGGGCTGAATAGCCTTTTTTTGCACTGTTAGGATTCTGTGAAACCCAAACCAGGCACCAGTGAGCAGGCTATTGCTGAGCAGGTGCTGCTTCATTGCACTGCTGGTAACACCTTTCATCTTAAAATGGCCTTTTCCAAAATGGCAGTGCAGTATGGCTCCTCAGCTGGGCCTCATCTGCTCCATCTGTTTATTTTCTTTCTTTTCCTCTCTTTTGTGCTTTTTTCTTCCTTCTTTCTTCTTGATGACATCCTGAACTCCCAGCCTCAGCAAGGACCTTGGCGCTGGCAGGGACACAGCATGGTGATCTCTTGGCCCGTGGTGTCTGCCTTTCAGCCTAGTGCACTCATCTCCTGGTGGCCTGGTGTGGCGGTCTCTTTGCCCTGCACGGCCTCAGCATGGACCTCCAGCCTTAACATGATTCTAGAGCAGTTCCGCAATCTTGCAATGAAGCCTGGGGCAGTCGGGAGTCAAGAGCTAATGCCGACTACAAGCTAGGTGCTGGCATGAACGGGGTTGGAAGAATTGTTATTCTGAACTTTTTATTTCTTTATTTTTCTGAGTCTTTTCCCCCTAAGAACCTGTACTTAAGAATCTGCACCGAAGCACCTTTGACCCTAAGATGGCACTGTAAGTGGCAACTTGTAAACTTTTCACTGTACCCAAATGAGTACACGTGACAATGAAGTTAATTCTAACTCTAAGAACAGAGATTGGATTGACTGGGGTTGTTTTTCTTGGAGCAAAGGAGATTTGCAAAGTGGGGAGATGTCATGATTGAGGTGTATAAAATTACGAAGGCCCTAGATAGGGTTGACAGGAAGAAACTTTTTCCCTTGGTGGAAGGATCAATGAGAGCGCAGATTTAAGTTAAGGGACAGAAGGTTTAGAGCGGACGTTAAGAAGAAACGTTTTCACCCACGGTGGGAGGGGGGGGTAGGAATTTGGAACTCACCACATTTAAGGGTGGTAGAAGCAGAAACCTTCAAATCTTTTAAGAAGTATTTAGATTTATGTTGCAAGGCCAGGCACACAAGTCTATGGGCCAAGTGCTGGGAATGGTTTTATAATGGTTGGGTGGTTGTTTTTGACCCAATGATTTAAAAGGGCTTTTTATGTGCTGTAGACTTACATGACTCCATTGAAGGCAGCTGCTCCATGTGTCAGCACATGTAAACATGCACTGTCAAGGTTACCAACTCAGTTGTGACTGCTACGTTGCCACCAGTCCCACATTCTAATATAACAACATGCAATCAAGAAGGAACATCAAATATACAGTCCGGATGGAACTTAAAGTTGTTGTGATTTCAAAGCAGACAAGTAATTGCATAGCAGCCGGAATGTTTAAGTTATTGAAGGAAAACGTTAGAGGAAGCTCTCTAAACAGCTTACGCAAATGTCTAAAAATAAACATGCAAACAGAGGCATGTGGCCACAACAGGGAAATGAAGTCAATGAATATTGCCAAAACAGGCTCATCTTCTCATGGATCTATCAGAATCTTTGCCCTGAAACAATCAGGAATCAGGAATATTGTGCATTGTAGATTTTAAACTCAGTGAGCTCTGTCCTGAGTTGCTCAGCTGAGCTTGAAAAAGTGAGAGTGACATCACAGGAATATCATGAATTGATTGTTTGTTGAGCAGCTGCTGTTGGGAATGTGTTTTATGCCCAACAATTTCGAAAAATGTAAACTTCTAAATTAGCACAGGGAGAGAAATAATTTAGAAGAGGATGTGCCTATTTGGCTATATCTTGCTTAAGTGTAATTGAACTTAAGACATGATTGAGGTAATGTATGCTAAGTCTTACACATTCCTCACAGTCGCGATGACCCCATTTGCAAGAAGTGCAATCAGTTTGATCATCTTGAGTATATAAAATGTGAGGCTGGATGAACACAGCAGGCCAAGCAGCATCTCAGGAGCACAAAAGCTGACGTTTTGGGCCCAGACCCTTCATCAGAGAGGGGGATGGGGAGAGGGAACTGGAATAAATAGGGAGAGAGGAGGAGGCGGACCGAAGATGGAGAGAAAAGAAGATAGGTGGAGAGAGTATAGGTGGGGAGGTAGGGAGGGGATAGGTCAGTCCAGGGAAGACGGACAGGTCAAGGAGGTAGGATGAGGTTAGTAGGTAGATGGGGGTGCGGCTTGGGGTGGGAGGAAGGGATGGGTGAGAGGAAGAACCGGTTAGGGAGGCAGAGACAGGTTGGACTGGTTTTGGGATGCAGTGGGTGGGGGGGAAGAGCTGGGCTGGTTGTGTGGTGCAGTGGGGGGAGGGGACGAACTGGGCTGGTTTAGGGATGCAGTAGGGGAAGGGGAGATTTTGAAACTGGTGAAGTCCACATTGATACCATTAGGCTGCAGGGTTCCCAGGCGGAATATGAGTTGCTGTTCCTGCAACCTTCGGGTGGCATCATTGTGGCAGTGCAGGAGGCCCATGATGGACATGTCATCTAGAGAATGGGAGGGGGAGTGGAAATGGTTTGCGACTGGGAGGTGCAGTTGTTTGTTGCGAACTGAGCGGAGGTGTTCTGCAAAGCGGTCTCCAAGCCTCCGCTTGGTTTCCCCAATGTAGAGGAAGCCACACCGGGTACAGTGGATGCAGTATACCACATTGGCAGATGTGCAGGTGAACCTCTGCTTAATGTGGAATGTCATCTTGGGGCCTGGGATAGGGGTGAGGGAGGAGGTGTGGGGGCAAGTGTAGCATTTCCTGCGGTTGCAGGGGAAGGTGCCGGGTGTGGTGGGGTTGGAGGGCAGTGTGGAGTGAACAAGGGAGTCACGGAGAGAGTGGTCTCTCCGGAAAGCAGACAGGGGTGGGGATGGAAAAATGTCTTGGGTGGTGGGGTCGGATTGTAAATGGCGGAAGTGTCGGAGGATGATGCGTTGTATCCGGAGGTTGGTAGGGTGGTGTGTGAGAACGAGGGGGATCCTCTTAGGGCGGTTGTGGCGGGGGCGGGGTGTGAGGGATGTGTTGCGGGAAATACGGGATACGCGGTCAAGGGTGTTCTCGATCACTGTGGGGGGAAAGTTGCGGTCCTTGAAGAACTTGGACATCTGGGATGTGCGGGAGTGGAATGCCTCATCGTGGGAGCAGATGCGGCGGAGGCGGAGGAATTGGGAATAGGGGATGGAATTTTTGCAGGAGGGTGGGTGGGAGGAGGTGTATTCTAGGTAGCTGTGGGAGTCGGTGGGCTTGAAATGGACATCAGTTACAAGCTGGTTGCCTGAGATGGAGACTGAGAGGTCCAGGAAGGTGAGGGATGTGCTGGAGATGGCCCAGGTGAACTGAAGGTTGGGGTGGAAGGTGTTGGTGAAGTGGATGAACTGTTCGAGCTCCTCTGGGGAGCAAGAGGCGGCGCCGATACAGTCATCAATGTACCGGAGGAAGAGGTGGGGTTTGGGGCCTGTGTAGGTGCGGAAGAGGGACTGTTCCACGTAACCTACAAAGAGGCAGGTATAGCTGGGGCCCATGCGGGTGCCCATGGCCACCCCCTTAGTCTGTAGGAAGTGGGAGGAGTCAAAAGAGAAGTTGTTGAGGGTGAGGACGAGTTCAGCTAGACGGATGAGGGTGTCGGTGGAGGGGGACTGGTCGGGCCTGCGGGACATGAAGAAGCGGAGGGCCTTGAGGCCATCTGCATGCGGAATGCAGGTATATAGGGACTGGACGTCCATGGTGAAGATGAGGTGTTGGGGGCCAGGGAATTGGAAGTCCTGGAGGAGGTGGAGGGCATGGGTGGTGTCACGGACGTAGGTGGGGAGTTCGTGGACCAAAGGGGAGAAAATGGAGTCCAGATAGTTGGAGATGAGTTCGGTGGGGCAGGAGCAGGCTGAGACGATGGGTCGACCAGGGCAGGCAGGTTTGTGGATTTTGGGAAGGAGATATAAACGGGCCGTGCGAGGTTGGGGAACAATGAGGTTGGAGGCTGTGGGTGGGAGGTCCCCTGAGGTGATGAGGTCATGAATGGTGTTGGAGATGATGGTTTGGTGCTCGGGTGTGGGGTCATAATCGAGTGGGCGGTAGGAGATGGTGTCGGAGAGTTGGCGCCTGGCCTCGGCGATGTAGAGGTCAGTGCGCCATACTACCACTGCGCCACCCTTGTCTGCGGGTTTGATGGTGAGGTTGGGGTTGGAGCGGAGGGAGCGGAGGGCTGCCCGTTCTGCGTTCTGAGGTTGGAGTGGGTGAGAGGGGTGGAGAGGTTGAGGCGGTTAATGTCTCGACGGCAGTTGGAGATGAAGAGGTCGAGGGAGGGTAGGAGGCCTGGGGGTGGTGTCCAGGAGGAGGACTTGTGTTGGAAGCGGGTGAAGGGGTCAGTGGAGGGAGGGTTAGGTTCCCGGTTGAAGAAGTAGGCATGGAGGCGAAGACGGCGGAAAAACTGCTCTATGTCCAACCGTGACTGGTATTCGTTGATGTGTGGTTGTAGGGGGACAAAGGTGAGCCCCTTACTAAGGACTGACCATTCGTCCTCAGTCAGTGGAAGGTCTGGGGGGATGGTGAAGATGCGGCAGGGTTCAATGTGACTGTCTTCTCTGGGGTTGCTGGCTGTGGAGGTTGTGGGCGGAGCGATGAGGTCGTCGGCCGTGGGCGGGGTTCCGTCGGCGTCGGCTGTGGGCAGGGTTCCGTCGGCCATGGGCGGGGTTCCGTCAGCGTCGGCCGTGGGCGGGGTTCCGTCGGCCATGGGCGGGGTTCCGTCGGCGTCGGCCGTGGGCGGGGTTCCGTCGGCGGTTGGACGATCGGGGCGGGTGGCAGCAGCTGCGGTGAGGGTGGTGTGTGAGGTGTTGTACCTGGAAGTGGAGGTGGTGACTGCAGCAGCGGTTCCGGAAGTTCTGTGGCCGGCGGAGGCGGATGTGACGTCATCGGTGGGGTCTCCGGCCGTGTCCTCATGGTCAATGGCAGCGGGTGCATGGTGGGGGAGGGGCAGGGACAGACTCGGGATTTGGGAGGCGCAGGAATCCTCTTGTGGGGGGCAGGGACCAGTGAGTTGGTTGTACTTACGATTTTTGGTGTCCAGTAAAGCTGAGTGAAACTGGGTATTCAGTCTGTGGATCCTGCGGAGGATAAAAAACAGCAAGGGTCCTTTGCAGGTCTGGGAGAGGGAGGCTCTGAGCTGGGGCAGGCTGGATTGCAGTGTGTGGAGGTGCCGGCGCATGGCTGCGAGTGTCTGTTTCAGGACTCGCAGGGAGAAACGCTTCTGAAGGGTCTGAATATTCTGGGTGTAGAGGTGGTCACGGTTGGGGCCAAATTGGGAAGGCTGAAATGTAGACTGTAGTCCCTTGGGGATGATCTGGTTCCGTAGGCAGGTGCTGAGGAAGGTGATGTGGCTGTGGTACCTGGTTTGCTTCAGGACATGGTCGAGCAGTTTCAAGGCCAAAGAGATTACAAGAGAGTTGCAACGGGAGAGAGATTCCCTGAGGTTGGTCCGGAGGGAGGAGGGTAACTTCTTCAGGTTAGGCATCCCTGGAAGAGGCTTCGCAGTGAGGTTAAAATAGTATCAGAGATAATGGGAACTGTAGACGCTGGAGAATTCCAAGATAATAAAATGTGAGGTTGGATGAACACAGCAGGCCAAGCAGCATCTCAGGACTTCACCAGTTTCAAAATCTCCCCTTCTCCTACTGCATCCCTAAACCAGCCCAGTTCGTCCCCTCCCCCCACTGCACCACACAACCAGCCCAGCTCTTCCCCCCCACCCACTGCATCCCAAAACCAGTCCAACCTGTCTCTGCCTCCCTAACCGGTTCTTCCTCTCACCCATCCCTTCCTCCCACCCCAAGCCGCACCCCCATCTACCTACTAACCTCATCCCACCTCCTTGACCTGTCCGTCTTCCCTGGACTGACCTATCCCCTCCCTACCTCCCCACCTATACTCTCTCCACCTATCTTCTTTACTCTCCATCTTCGGTCCGCCTCCCCCTCTCTCCCTATTTATTCCAGTTCCCTCTCCCCATCCCCCTCTCTGATGAAGGGTCTAGGCCCGAAATGTCAGCTTTTGTGCTCCTGAGATGCTGCTTGGCCTGCTGTGTTCATCCAGCCTCACATTTTATTATCTTGGAATTCTCCAGCATCTGCAGTTCCCATTATCTCTGATCATCTTGAGTGCTGGCTTTTGGAGCTTGGACATCAGTTGGAGGCACAACAGCGCATCAAGGAGGGTGAGAGTTTTGAGGATAGTACATTTTTATATGTGCTTAAGGAAGTATGATCAGAGAAAGAAATGTGTGACCATTTCACTCAGAAGAGAGGAGGCAGATAGGTAGTCAGGAAAGCACCAGACTGCATTTCACTTGAATTTTTTGCTGTAAAAAGAAATTTTGAAAGAAATTTAAACAAAGTAAAATGACATTTCTATGATTGTGCTTAAGATACTTAATTAATGCCTGCAGTCATGTCTCCTTAACCTTAAGAATATGATAAACATGCTGTGTAGTAAACCTTTAAAACAAACAAACCAAATCAAAACAAAGGGAGAACCTTTGACCTACAGTACTTGGATTTCCAGAAGATATTTGATTAAATACCACATAACAGGTACAAAGTAGAAACATTAAGTCTTGGTGGGGGAGTAACATACTAGCAGATATAAAAGATCAGCTTGCTAACAGAAAACAGACAGAATGTGTAACTTTTTTCCTAATTAACATGACCAAAATAACTGCACAGAGGCTAGTATCCCATCACTAAATCACTCTCCATTTATTTGTGCACAATACACTGGCTGTGGCCAGCCAGCTCAGTCAGTCCACTGAACTGAGGAGATTCTAATCTCCTGGTTATTTTGATCAGCCAGGGCTTTCTTGATTGGCCCAGGTTAACAACTTGAATCAAGGATCTTATAGTCAACAAGATCCACTGGTTCCAATCACTACAATGCCAAAATAGGTGAGTTTAAGCTGGGGCCTCAACTTTTAAACAATTTATCTAAATGATTGAGATGAGGGAAGTGAAGGCATGGTGGTTAAATTTACAGCCGACATAAAGGTTAAGTAAGAACATATGTTGTTAAAGGGACATTAAAAGACAAAATGCTGTTTGATATAGATTGGTTGGGTAATTGGGTAAAAATCTTTCCGATGGAGTATAATGTGGGAAATACGGCACTTTGGAAGGAAGCATAACAAAAAGGATTACCTAAGCTGAGAATGGTTGCAGAATTCTGAGGTGCAGAGGGATCTGAATGTTCAAGTGTGTGAGTTACAAATACTATGCAACTATAGCAAATAATTAATAAGGCGAATAAAATGTAATGTTTTATCATGAGAACCGAATATAAGACTGAGGATGTTATGCTTCAGTTTGTCACATTCTCTAAATTAATCACACAGAAACTCAAAGTGGAGAACTGCAGGTCGATAACATGAGATAATGTTTTTGTGACGCCATTTGCTAGAGGTAAAACAGGAATAACTATCTATTACTAATAACGAGTAATTCTAGGAACGGCAATGATGCTAACTCTTAAACCACTAACTATTCTTTTTCCCCAAGCTGGCACTTAAACCTGACAGACAAGACAAAGGTTAGATGTGGAGGTTAAATATTAGGGTAAAATTAGGAAGAGAAAGGTGGGAAGCCACATGCCTGGACTCAGAGTATTTGAATCTCAGGCTAGCAGTTCCAAACTCTGAATGTGCTAATTCCCTTTGAGGGTCTCTACAATGGCTTAGTGAGGAAATAGCTTAAGTCTTTAAAAGACTTACTGAGTTGGGTTGGTTGCTTCTTTTGAGGCAGTCTCCTCATGGTATCCGACTAATCAGGCGGTCATAATATAGCCCAGAGTCGTAGAGTCCCACAGCATGGAAACAGATCCTTCAGTCCAATTAGTCCATGTTGACCATGTTCCCAAACTGAACCAGTCCCACTTGTCCACATTTGGCCCATATACCTCTAAACCTTCCCTATTCATGCACGTATTCAAATATCTTTTAAGTGTTCTAACTATACCTGCATCCTTCATTTCCTCTGGAAGTTTATTCTACACGTGAATCATATCTGTTTTAAAAGTTGTCACTCATGTCCTTTTTAAAAACTTTCTCCTCTCATGTTAAAAATGTGCCTCCTAGTTTTGAACTCTCCAACCCTAGGGAGAAGACCCTTGCTAGTCACCTTATCCATGCCCCCTATGATTTTATAAACCTGTATAAAGTCATTCCTTAAGCTCCTATGCTCAAGTGAAAATAGTCCCAGCCTATCCAACCTATTTTTGTAACTCGAACCCTCCATTCACGGCAACTTCCTGGTAAATCTTTTCTGGGCCCTTTCCAATTTAATAATATTCATCCTATATCCGGGCAACCAGAACTGTACACTGTATTCCAGAAGAAGTCTTATCAGTGTCCTGTACAACATTAACATGACATCCCAACCCCTATATTCAACAGTCTGAGCAATGAAGGCAAGCCAGCTAAATGCCTTCTTAACCACCCTGTCTAGCTATGATACAAATTTCAAAGAATCATGTACTTGAACCCTGAGAACTGCCTGCTTCACAACACCACCCAGAGACCCACCGTTAATTGTATAAGTAATGCCCTTCTTTGTTTTACCAAAAGGCAACACCTTGCATAAGCTCCATCTGCCACTGAGCCCATTGATCCAAGTTTTCCCATTTGTCTCTACTGCTCCAGTCAGTTATTTGTTCTTCGCTTCAAACAGGATCTCTGTTGTTCCCTACCAAATGGGCGTTCACAATACATTTCCTCTTTGTGGAGCAATCCTTTCTCGGACCTCATTGCTTAAGGTCTAGCTGTTGATTCCAAACACAGGGCTGTGGGGTTTACCTTTGCAACTTATCCCCCTCAATTTCCCTGCAGATTGTAATTGTTCAAACCAGTTGTTTTTGCACCAGTTGTGAGGTCATTGGATTAAACTCCCTCTTTTATTTGTTTGGCTCTCTACAGCATTGGGGTGACAGATCAGTGGTTAATCCCAATAAGCTCTGATTCCTGCTGCCTCCAACTACAATTTCCCAACAGCTGACTGAATCATGAAACTTATCACAAAGGACTAGGATTGTATATAAAGTTTAAAAAATTAAGTTTAGAACTACTGAAGGGAAAATAACAGAAAGAATGGACAGGATTATGACAAATTATAGTGTATTGTGAGACCACAGCTTGAATATCATGTGCAGCTTGGGTCTCCCTATTTAAGGAAGGATGTGCAGTCATTCTTCTGTATCCGCGAGGGTTCTGTTCCTGAGAACACCCGTGAACAATAAAATTCGTGAGTGCGGAGCTCATTAAACTTAGACTAAAATCATTAGAAGTATCTCAAATGCATAATTTTTGCCTGTGGATGTTGATTTTTTTTGTTGTTACTTATTTTTTGGTAATGATAGGAGAACTCTTGATTTGTGATTTCATGGAAAAAAGAGGTTTTAATGTAAATGCTTTTGGATGTGGTTCAGAGAAGGTTTGCTAGGTTGATATCTGGAACAAATGGGCTCTTATAGTAAAGATTTTACAGACTGGACTAGTTTTGCTGGAGTTTCAAAGAGAAGGGGTGACTAGCTTTAAATGTATTAAGTCTCCAATGATCTTGATAAAGCTAACTTGAAAATGGTGAATTTTTTTCTTTTCTGGTGTGTCCAGAATTATGGTGGCTGCTTCAAAACGTAGGGTTATCCTTTTAGAACAGAAGAGAGGGAGTTTTCTTTTCCCTCAGAAACTGATGTGACTTTGAAATTCTCTGCCTCAGAAGGCAGTGGAGGCGACGTCAATGAATGCTTTTAAAGCGGAATATGCAAATTTTTGTAGGAAAAGAATCTCAAGTCTGTGAATATTAGCTGGATCAGATACTTAATTACACCAGCAACTATCCAACATCCGTGATTGGAGCTGCATCAGGACATTATTCAAATGGGCCACTACACACTGCAGCAATCTGGAATGGTGCAAAACAGAATCGGAGCACTTATGTGGAATTTTCATAAGGAATGGATAACCAAAAAGCAAAATTTGTCATTACCTCTGTGACAGACCATAACAAGAAGACACATCATGGCCAGGCACACCAGTCACCCTAACTGTACATCAGAGACATAGCAAAGATGACCACAAGACTACCTCAGACCCCTAGGTATCAGGGTAGCACACAAACCATCAAACAGGCTGCAACAGCTACTGATGAATGTAAAAGATCCCATACTCACAACCAGTTACTGCTGATAATATCAGATTGTGGACGCAAAAAGATCTGGTCCTGGTAAAACTAAAACAACTGGTGGTGATGGGGGAAATAAAAGGGCCATCACAAGAAGAACTGAAACCTTTGTAGACCCAGAAAGACCAAATCAATGTAGAGGATGGCATTTTATTAAGGGGAGCAAGACTAATTGTCCCCAACAAAGCCCAGCACCAGATACTGGCTGAACTTTGCCAGGGTCATCCATGGGTGTCCAAAATGAAGACGTTGGCAAGAAGTTGTTGGCCAAGATTGGATGCAGACATGGCTGCATTGGTGGGCCATGCCCTGAGTGCCAAAAAGAACAAAAGTAACTGCCTGCAACCTTTCCGCATTCCTGTGAATGGCCGGGTAAACCTTAGACTCAGTTACACACTATTATGCTGGCCCTTTCACAGGCGCAATGTTCTTGGGCATTGTAGACACTCACTCAAAATGGTTGGATGTTCATTCATCAAACGTGGGAACAACAATAGAAAAGCCACAATTATCTTTTGCAGTACACGGGCTCCCAGAATTGTTGGTCATAGATAACGGGCCATCAGTTACCAGCAGGGAATTCAAGTATTTTCTAAAGTTGAATAGCATACGGCATTAAAAGACAGCTCCATACCATCCTTTGTCCAATGGTCTGGTGGAAAGAGCAGTCCAAACCTTGAAATTATGCTTAAATAAACAGCTTACAGTTTCACTCAAAGTCAAACTGTCCTACTGGATTATCAGACCACCCCTCATGCAATTACGGGGATAGCTCCAGCAGAGTTGCTAATGCAGCGAAGACTCTGCACCAGGTTAAATCTGACCTTCCCGACCTGGTGGGGAGGATAAAGTGGCATCAGGAATGCCAATACTGGACACAAGACTTCTCTAAGTGAGAGAGAGAGTTTATTTCAGGGAAGCAAAATTTGGTGCCAAAACCACACAAATGGCCCCAAATGGGTAAGATGCATGGTCGATGTGAGGTCATGTCCTGTGGTGGACAAAGTTTGGGTGAGTGAGATCATCCTAAACTAGCACAAGGACCACATGAATGCTTCAAACTCACAAAAAGGGCAGGAGCTCACCAGACCAGCCAGAAAGACTGTCAGAACCCATGTTCCCCTCCATCTGGTGTCAAAGAAAACTTGGAGTCTGAAATGGACAGGGCAGATTTCACAGCCAGGAATCCTTTAACACCTGAAGAAGTGGGAAAATTTCTTACAAGATGCTCCAGGTGCTAGAGGTGGACTACGGTCTGGTACATGCTGCCTGTACCCGAGGTTGAGTCGGAGGAACTGGATCTGATGCAAAACCGCCTCAGGATAGGCTACAAGAAAAAACAGGTGTACGTCACCAAATTAGATGGGGAGGAATGTAATGATTGTATCAAGGCCAGCCAGGTGGACCTTATAGAAAATGAGTTCCCCGACTGGAGCTGTCAGTGTGGACGAATCAGGGAACCCTGGCTGACAGATATAAACAAGTGTGTCAGAAGTTCTGTTCACTCTGAGAGGTGGCTCTGAGGTAGCCAGAAGAGCATCCAGTGCCATGCATGTGTAAATAAAGGGTGACTTGGCAATTGGATACTGGCCCCTGTGGGCTTGCTCTTGGATTTTTCTGTCCTTTAGAGGTTGAAGGCAAACAATTCAAATGTTTAACATTTATGGTTCAAGGCAGTTTTGATGAAAAGACTGCCCAACTGCTAACTTCTAGAGGATTTTTCTGATTTTGATGCAACATTACCTGATGAAGGGCATATTACCATCTTTGCAGGTTCTATTTTGTGCATAGTGGTTGGTGAACCTTTTTTGTTTTTATTTTAGAACATAGAAATAGAGGAACAAGCCTTCTGGCCCATGATTTTGTGCCATATTAAACTAATCCCTCTTGCCTGACCTTGGTCCATATCCCTGCATTCCTTGAATATTCATGCACTTATCTAAAGATACCTTCAAGGTCCCTGCAATGTTTACCTTCACCACCCACCCCGGTATCTGTTCCAGACTCCTGCTACTCTGCATAAAAAATTTAACACCTCATATCTCCTTTGAAGTTTCAGACGCTAACCTTAAATGCATGCCCCCTAGTTTTAAACATTTCAACTCTGGGAACAAGATTCTGGCCATCAACCCTATCTACGTATCTCATAATTTTATAGACTTCTATCAAATATGCCCTCAGCCTCTTCTGCTCCAGTGAAAACAACGCGGGTTTATCTAGCCTCACCTAATAACTCATATCCTCTAATCTAGGCAGCATCCTGGTAAACATTTTCTGCACCCTCTCCAAAGCCTCCACATCCTTCTTGTAATGTGGTGACCAGAATTGAATACAATACTCTAAGTGTGGCTTAACCAAAGTCTTATAAAGCTGTAACATGAAATCCTGACTCTTGTACTCAATTCCCCGACCAATGAACATAAGCATGCCATTGGTCTTTTTTTACCACCCTATCTACTTAAGTGGTCACTTTCAGGGAGCTATGGATTTGAACCTCGAGGTCCTTCTGTTCATCAGTGCTGATCAGGATCCTACCATTAACTATATTCTTTTCCTTAATATATGATCTCCCAAAGTGCAGAACTTCACACTCACCAGGATTAAACTCCATCTGCCATTTCTACGTTCATATCTGCAACTGAGCTGTATCCTGTTGTCGCCTTTGACGACCTTCTACAGTATCAACAACTCAACCAAACTTTGTATCGTGAGCAAATTTAGTAACCCGCCCATCTACATAGCTTTTGTGCTCCTGAGATGCTGCTGGGCCTGCTGTGTTCATCCAGCCTCACATTTTATTATCTTGGATTCTCCAGCATCTGCAGTTCCCATTATCACATCTACATTTTCGTTCAAGTCATTTTATATATATATATCTCACAAACAGCAGAGGTCCCAGTAAGGAGCCCTGCAGACCACCACTAGACCCAGAACTCCAGCCTGAAAAATACCCTCCCACTACTACACTCTGCCTTCAATGGGCAAACCAATTCTGAATTCAAGCATCCAAGTCACAATGGATCCCATGCATCTTAACTTTCTGGATGACCCTACCATGAGGGACCTTGCTGAAAGCCTTACTAAAGTCCATGCATCATGTCCATTGTTCACCCTCATCACTTCCTCAAAAAATTCAATCAAGTTGGTCAAACATGGCTCGCCTACACATAACCATGCTGTCTGTCCCTAATTAGGCCACGGTTTTCCCTAAGAATTTTCTCCAATAGCTTTCCAACCACGAATGTGAAAGCCACACTTTGCTCTAGAAAAGTGAAACATGTGGATATGAAAAACATCTTACATTTAATTAGTTTTTGTTTCAATATAAGTGAAATAGTCAACACAAACGGGCATAAGAGAATTCACCAATCACCTTGTCAAATTTAGGCCAACTTAAACCTACATGCACGTAACAGTTCTGTAAAGTTTGGTCTAAAAATCTACATTAAAAAACCATCTGAGAATAGTGGAGTGCAAGAGAACTGAGCTCTGGCATTAATCCTGATGTCTGGACCATTTGAAAATTTAAATCAATGCTAAAATGGGATGAATTGCTGATAACAAAACAACTTGTTTCATTTAAAAAGCTTCAGGAAGAATACAAATACTTGAAGTTTTGAATAGTTGAAGTCTTTGTCATCCTGTAAATTAAAGCTGAAGTGAAATTATGGCATGTGCACTGAGATTAACATGAGTCTAAGTTCACTCTCTAAGAGCTACACACACAAATTCTGCAGATCAGACCCAGCAGAAATATCAGTGCCCTCATCGTGAAAAGTTTAAGTGACAACTAGGAGTCCAGATATCCTTTTCCTATCCCGGTCACACAACCACAGACTCGCGGACATCTACCTGGACTTTATTATTTGAAGAATTTATTGTAACACTGAGATAGAGAACATATTGTGCACAGGCTGTAACCCCCTCATCTGGCAGTCTCGGGACTAGGCTTTCTTGGACTAGAGAATTTGCCAGACCTCAGAAGGCTACTTTTTGGGGAAGCTTTAAACTTTACCCAGTCTGACCTCTCTCCTGCCATCCAGAAGGCACTGAACCATCAAAGGCATTTTCTATGTGAAAATTCTAATGGTGACCAACCATGGGATTATTGAATTTGTACAGACACATGTAGAGGGCTAGTGCCACTCACCTTGTCTAGTCTCACAGCTTGGTTTTTCTAATGGATTTCGCTCATTCTTTGATTAGTTTGTTTTGCACTATGTACATAGACATAACCTCTTCTGAAATGCAATTTCTTTGCTCTGAAATTGCTACTAAATCTGTGGCCAAACAAACATGCTTATATTGATATAAATTCTTCCTACAATTCCAGTTTCATCATCTTCTTCATTGCCGGCTTGTTCATTTTTACTTTCGCCCTGCAAGTACTATTTGTGCAATCTCTTATCAGTCATTTGATTGATAATTGGATGCATCTTTGTCAACATCTTCCAGTCCAGAAATTCTTTCTCTCAGACCTTTTAAAACCTTAAGCACTGTAGGAGTAGGCCAATTTCTTCAACTCAAAAATAATATTTTTTAAAATCTTGAGACAGTCTGTATCCAGCAAAGTCAGTCTCTTGGGGTGCATCAGGACTGTTCTCAAACATTATTATTATTACTACTTTTAAATTGGAGAGGGTTCAGAAAAGATTTACCAGGCTGTTGCCGGGACCAGAGAGGATGAGATATAAAAAGAGGCTGGATCGGCTAGAATATTTTTCACTGCAGCATAGGAAGTTGAAGGGTGACCTTACAGATATTTATAAAATCACGAGGACCATAGGTAAAGTGAATAGCAAAAGTCTTTTCCCTTGGTGGGGGAGTTCAAAACTAGGGGCATAAATCTAAAATGATGACCATGAACCTATTGTCGATTGTTGGAAAAACCCATCTGTTTCACTAATGTCCTTTAGGAAAGGAAACTACCACACTTACCTGGTCTGGTCTACATCTGACTCCAGACCCATAGAAATGTAGTTGACTCTGAACTGCCTCCTGGGCAGGGATGGGCAATAAATGCTGCCTGGTCAGCAATGCCCTCATTCCATGAATGAATAAAGAAAACAAAAATTTTGGGAAACTTGGTCAGCATGGATGAGTTGGTCTGAAGGGCCTGTTTCCATGCTGTATGACTATATGACTCTATTAGAGTTATGATTTGGAGGTGCCAGTGTTGGACTTGGGTGGACAAAGGTTAGAAGTTACATGATGCCAGGTCTAGTCCAACAGGTTTATTTGAAATCACAAGCTTTTGAAATGCTGTTCCGTTATCAGGTGAAGTCTGACTTCACTTGACGAAGGAACAGTGCTCCAGAAGCTTGTGATTTCACATAAACTTGTTGGACTATAACCTGGTATTGTGCAAGTCCTGACCTCTGTTAAAGCTAGTCACTGATTGTGTTACCCATTCTTCAAGGTGGACAGTCATATGCTCCCAGGTATGAGCTAGTGTCAAAATCATACAATTGAAATTCATTTATTCCCAAAACGTTATGTCGGACCTCCCAGTAATCAATGCATCTACAGTTACAGGGTAAGTGCACTCTGACCACATTGTCTCATAGCAAGAAATTGCTGTACATCCAGTTATGGGTTTTGCATAAGCAGTTGATATTTTAGAAATTGCAGAGGGATCCAGAGAGATGGTAAGTATGATAAGACTGAATATTGTGAGCATGCTGGTGGAACCTAATGTTGCCTTTTCACATGAGATTGCTGGATTTTATGGATCTCCCAAAAGCCTTTGACATCATGAACAGAACAGATGTTTACCAGATACTAGAGAAACTAGCTTTCATCCCAAGCTTCATAATCTCATACTGACCTTCCATGATTACATGTCTGCCACCATTCAATGTGAAGGTTCCACCTCTGAAATGGCATGGAACAGGACTGTCGCAGCTCCTATTATTTTGTATCTTTCTGTCTACCTCTGGGCCAATGGTTTCCTTGCTGACATGGAAGTTGTGTAGCTCCACACATAACAGCTCAATCTATAAAGATTGTGAACCAAGACAAAGGTGCAGCATATCCTCATCAGAGAACCTCTGCGTGCTGATGCTGCATGCATGACAGAGAGTAATGATCAACTCCAGATGACATCTATCCTATGGCTTCCTCACACTATCAATACAAGGATATTATAATTACGGGACAGGATGTTGCATCTCCAACTGTGATCAGAATCAATAGCTTACCACTGGAAGCTACCAACAAATTCTGCTACTTTGGAAGAGTTCAGCATATGCAATGGGAAGGCAGCAATTAATTTTGACTGACTAAAAATCTGGCATGGAATACTAACAAACTGCAATTCAATACGTAATACATACATAATTCATTATTTTTTATGAGGGCCTTTATTTGACTGGAAATTACTTCTTTGTCATAAACACCATGTTAGGCTAAAAAAAATGAAGAGAACTATGAGCTATCTCAAAAGCTATATTTTCTTGTTTAATTTTTCAAATGGATTTTGCTGGACTGAGAAACCTTGCTCTCCACAGTCTCAAATTCCTGAGAATTTTTAAAGAGCATATGGCATAATGGAACTCAGGTGTCACTGTCCTGGAAATGATGTTGCATTCTTGATTTGTGTGGGCCTTGCAAACACAAAAGATCAGCAGATGATATATCACCCCAGCTGGTTCTGAAAATAAGGGATGTTGAAACTCATGATGCCCATATTGGCACCAACAAATCTTATTTTTCTCAGATAAATGAACATTGGATCCTGACTGTGGATGGAAATTAATCTTTTTATGCTTGGTTACATTTATCTCCGAAGATGAATACTGAGGCATAGACACTAAATTGTTGAATTCCTTAATAGGGGAATAACATGACTAAATCTATCCCAAAGCATCTAGAGAGTTTATCTGTAGTCTCTGGACCCCATTGCTTCAGCCTGGTAAGAATCCAGTCACTACTGAGATTTGTCTGCTAATAATTTAAGGCCTTCAACCAGGATAGTGCCTGCTGTGGAAAGTTTTATGAAGAGAAATGGACAGATTAGGATTGTTTTCCTTAGACCAGAGGAGATAGAGAGGGTACATAATTGTGATGTATAAAATTATGAGGAGCATAGATAGGGTTGACAGGAAGAACTTATCCCTTTGATGGATGGATCAATGATGAGGGGGCATAGATTTAAGGTTAGAGGCAGGGGGTTTAGATGTGATGTGAGGAAAACCCTTTCACTGAAAAGGTGGCAGGAGCCTGGAACTCACTGAGAAAGAAACTCTCAACATTTAAGAAGTATTTAGACTCACACTGGTGATGGACCAAGTACTGGAAAATGGGACTAGAATAGTGAGGTGGTTGCTTTTGGCCAGTGGGGACGTGATGGGTTGAAGGGGCTTTGACTCTGTGACCAACCCAAACTCCCTCTTGATAGCTTCTGGAAAGGTCAGCTGTGCTCTTTGAATGCAGTTGATCCAGTCTGGTACCCTTTTAGTTACAGGTAACATTAATCTGCTAAGGATCTTAGACTTGTAAACATGACAGCCAGACTCCAAGCTGAGGTTTACCTGTCTGATATTATTTTGGACTCTATTGAGGTCAACATCATTGATTTTTGATATTCTTAAATTGTAAAATCTTCCCTTTCTTTCTTTTCTTTCCAATTGTATTTGTTTGTGTGCATGTGTTTTGATAATTATCCCCTAGGTCTGAATGCATGAAAGAATCATACTTCTGTTTTAACAGTAAAGGGTTTGCTGCAGGTCAATTTCAATTTGGACTTCACAAACAGAGGCTAATGGGTTTACCAAATCTTATTTTGAAAGGAACAGAAAATAAAAGAAAAACCTTTGCCCTGGACAGAACAGGAGAAAATAGAAAGAACAAATAAAACCTGAAATTGGTGGAGAAACTCAGCAGGTCTGGCAGCATCACCCAGGTTGATAGGGTTATTAAGAAGGCATACGGTGTGTTAGGTTTTATTTGTAGAGGGATTGAGTTTCGGAGCCATGAGGTCATATTGCAGCTGTACAAAACTCTGGTGCAGCCGCACTTGGAGTATTGTGTAGTTCCGATCGCCGCATTATAGGAAGGATGTGGAAGCATTGGAAAGGGTGCAGAGGAGATTTACCAGGATGTTGCCTGTTATAGAGGGAAGGTCTTATGAGGCAAGGCTGAGAGACTTGAGGCTGTTTTTGTTAGAGAGAAGAAGGTTAAGAGGTGACTTCATAGAGACGTACAAGATGATCAGAGGATTAGATAGGGTGGACAGTGAGAGGCTTTTTCCTTGGATGGTGATGGCCAGCATGACGGGACATAGCTTTAAATTGAGGGGTGAAAGATATAGGACAGAGGTAGGTTCTTTACTCAGAGTAGTAAGGGCGTTGAATGCCCTGCCTCCAACAGAAGGCTTGCCAACTTTAAGGGTATTTAAATGGTCATTGGATAAACATATGGATGATAATGGAATAGTATAGGTTAGATGGGCTTCATTTTGGTTTCACAGGTCGGCCCAACATCAAGGGCCAAAGGGCCTAAACTGCGCTGCAATGTTCTATGTTCTATGTTCTATCTGTGAGAGAAAACAGAGTTACATTTCACATCCAGTGACCCTGCTTTATAACAACCTCCTTTATAACTTTGTGATCCAAGGCTGTAATAAGTTCAGGAGTTGCGTGGCCCTGGTGGAACCCAAACTAAGCGTCGCTCAACAGGTTATTACTGAGCAGGTGCTGCTTGATAGCACTGTTGATGACACCTTTCATCACTTTACTGATGTTTGAGATTAGACTGATGTGGCAGTAATTGGCTGAATTGGATTGTCCAGCTTTTTATGCACAGGACACAGTTAGTGTAATTTCCCACATTGTCAGGTAAATACTAGAGTTGCAACTGTACTGGAACAGCTTGGCTAGGGGTTCTGGAGCACATGCCTTGAGTACTATTGCTGGAATGTTGTCAGGACCCATAGCCTTTGCAGTATCCAGCATCTCCAACCATTTCTTATATCATGTGGACTGAATCAAATTAGCTGGAGACTGGTGTCTGTAATGCTGGGAACCACTGGAGGAGGCCAAGATGGATCATCCACTCGACTCTTCTGGCTGAAGATTGCTGTGAAAGCCTCAACCTTATCTTTTGCACTGATGTGCTGGGCTCTTCTATCGTTGAGCCTAGGGGTATTTTTGCAGTCTCCTCCTCTAGTGAGTTATTTAATTGAACACCACTATTCATGACAGGATGTGGCAGGACTGCACAGTTTAGACCTGATCCATTGGCTGTGGGATTGCTTAACTCTTTCTATCACTTGCTGCTTTTGCTGTTTGGCATGCAAGTTGTCCCGTTTAGCGGATTCACCAGGTTGACACCTCATCTTCAGGTATGCCTGGTGCTGCTCCTGGCATGTACTTCAGCACTCTCCATTGAGACAGGGTTGATTCCCTGGCTTGATGACAATGGTTAAGTGGGATTTATGTCAAGCCATGATGTTGCAGATTGTACTGGAGTACAAATCTGTTGCTGTTGATGGCCCCACAGTGCTTTCTGGACGCCTAGTCTTGAATTGCTAGATCCATTTGAGGTTTGTCTCATTTAGCTTGGTGATAGTGCCACATAAAACAATGGAGGTTATTATCAATTTGAAGGCAGGACTACATCTTCACAAGGACTGTGCAGTGATCACTTTTACCAATACTATCATGGATAGATGTATATGCAACTGGCAGATTGGTAAAGATGAGGTCAAGTATGTTTTTCACTCTTGTTGGTTCTCTCACCACCTGCTAGCAGCTACATCCTTTGGGACACGACCAGCTCGATCAGTAGTACTGCTGCCGAGCCACTCTTGGTTGTGGACTTGAAATTCCCCACACAGAATATACTTTGCGCCCTTGCCATTCTCAGTACTACCTCCTAGTGTTGCTCCACATGGAGGAATACTGATTCATCAGCTGAGGAAGGGAAGTACTTGGTAATCAGCAGGAGGTTTCCTTTCCGATATTTAACCTGAAGTCATGAGTCTTCATGAGGTCCAGAGCCAATGTTAAGAACTCCAGACAACTTTGTCACATAAGTATACCAGTGTGCTGCCAACTCTGTTGGGTCTGTCCTGCTACAGGGACAGGGCATATAAAGGGATGATGATGGTGGTGTCTGGGACATTATTTGTAAGGTATGATTTTGAGTATGACCATGTCAGGCTGTTGCTTGAGTAGTCTGCAAGACAGCTCTCCCAACTGTGGCATGAACCCCTAGATGTTAGGAAGGAGGACATATGATTTCCAAGTTGGAAATTACAGACCTGGTATTCCAGTTATAGCAGTCAACTTCCATTTTAATTCATACTGCCAAAGAATGAAAAATATGTGAGTTTTTACAACATTCATTACTCACGATTGAGAGATATTGTGGAGCCGCTCCTAATGTGCCCAGATAGTTAGCAAAGGTGCGACTTTAAACTATTGACGATATTCTCAATGACCAATCATAGAGAGGTATATATTGTAGAACACGGGAACAGGCCCTTTGACCCATAGCGTTGTGCTGAATATGACACTAGATTAAATTAATCCCTTCTGCCTGACCTTGGTCCATATTCCTCCATTCCTTACACATTCATGCGCTTATCTAGAAGTCTCTTATACATCCCTATTGTAGCTGCCTCCAACACCACACCTGGCAGCATGTACCACACTCCTACCCCTCTCTGTGTAAAAATATTGCCCCTCATCCCTCCTTTGAACTTTGTGTCTCTCACCATAAATGCATGCCACCTAGTTTTCGACATTTCAACTCTAGGAAAAAGATTCAGACTGTCAATCCTGTCTATGCATCTCAGAATTTTATAGACTCCTGTAAGGTTTCCCCTCAGCCTTCGCCGCTCCAGAGAAAACAGCTCGAGTTTTTCTAGCCTTATGATTCATACCTTCTAATCCATGCAGCATCTTGGTGAACCTCTTCTGCACCCTCTCCAAAGCCTCCACCTCTAGTCTTGTATAATGAGACAGGAATAATAAATGATCTCACAGTTGGGGATCCTCTCAGAAGGAGCAATCTTAGAATGATCTCATTTAAAAGACGGATGGAGCGTGAGAAGGTTAAATCCCGTCCCAATATCCTGTGCTTAAACTAAGGAGACTGTGATGGGATGAGGGAGGAGTTAGGTAAGGTAGAATGGGAGCAAAAACTTTATGGTAGGTCAATTGAGTAACAGTGGAGGACTTTCAAAACAAATTTTCACAGTGCTCAGCACAAGTACATTCTAGTGATGAGGAAAAACTGTAGGAAAAGAAATAGTCAGCCATGGATGTCTAAGAAAATAAAGGAAACTATCAGATTAAAAAAAATACAAAAAAGCAAAGATTAGTGGGAAACTAGTGGACTGGGAAATCTTTAAAGGCCAACAGAAAGCCACAAAAACAGTTATAAAGAAAAGTAAGATAGATTATTAGAGTAATCTAGCTCAAACATATAAAACAGGCAGCAAAAGTTTCTATAAATATACAAATAGTAAAAGAGTGGCGAGGATAAACATTAGTCCTTCAGAGGATGAGAAGGCCAATTCAATAACTGAGAATGAGGAAATAGCCGAGGCATTAAACAATCAGTCTTCACTGTGGAAAACACAAATAACATGCCAAAAACTGATGGCAAGAAGGTTATAACAGGTGAGGACTTAGAAACTATCATTATCACTAAGGAAGCAGTGCTGGGCAAGCTAGTGGGGCTAAAGGTAGACAAGTCTCCTGGCCCTGATGAAATGCATCCCAGGATACTAAAAGAAGTGATGGGGGAAACAGAAAATGCACTAGTAATTATGTTCCAAAACTCACTGGACTCTCTGATGGTTTCTGCAGATTGGAAAACAGCCAATGTGATGCCACTGTTTAAAAAAGGAAGTAGACAAAAAGCAGGTAACTATAGGCCAGTAAGCTTAATTTTGGTAGTGGGGGAAATGCTTGAATCTATCATTAAAGAAGAGATAGCAAGATATCTGGATATAAATTGTCCCATTGGGAATACCCAGCATGGATTCATGAAGGAAAGGTCACATTTAAATAATTTGGTGGAATTCTTTGAGGACAATACTTGCATGATGGACGATGGGGAACCTGTGGATGTAGAGTGCCTGGATTTCCAGAAAGCATTTGACAAGGTGCCACACCAAAGGCTGCTACATAAGAAAAAGTTGCATGGTATTACAGGTAATGTATTGGCCTGGATAGAGGATCGGTTGACCAGTAGAAAACAAAGAGTAGGCGTAAACGGGTGTTTTTCTGGTTGGCAATCAGTGGCTAGTGGTGTGCCTCAGGGATCAGTGTTAGGACTGCAATTGTTTACAGTTTACCTAGATGATTTGGAGTTGCGGACTAAGTGTAGTCTGTCAAAATTTGCAGATGATACTAAGATGAATGAGAGTGCAAAGTGTACAGAAGATATTGAAAGTCTGCAGAGGGATATAGATAGTTTAAGTGAGTGGGCAAAGGTCTGGCAGATGGAGTACAATATTGATAAGTGTGAGAACTATGTTTTAAATGGTAAAAAATTGCAGCATACTGCTGTACAGAGGGACTTGGGTGTCCTTGTGCATGAATCACTAAAAGTAGGATTGCAGGTGTGCAGGTAATTAAAAAGGCAAATGGTATTTTGTCTGTCATTCTAGAGGGATGGAGCTTAGAAACAGGGAGGCTATGCTGCAGCTGTATAGGGTCCTGGTGAGGCCATGCCTGGGGTATTGTGCGCAGTTTTGGTCTCTTTACTTGAAAAGAGATATACTAACACTGGAGGGGGTGTAGAGGAGATTCACTCAGTTGATTCCAGATTTTAGAGTGTTGGGTTATGAGGAGACACTGAGCAGGCTCGGATTAGACTCACTGGAATTCAGAAGAATGAGGAGAGATCTTATAGAAACATATAAAATTATGAAGGGAATAGATAAGGTGGACGCAGGGAGGTTGTTTCTACTAGCAGATGAAACTAGGACTAGTGTGCATAGTCTCAAAATATAGGGAAGTTGATGTAGGATTGAGGTGAGGAGGAACTTCTTTAAAAGATTTATTAAAGGCAAATCATGTTTGACTATTTTATATTTTTGATGAGGTAACAAGGAGAATGGGTGAGGCAATAATAGTATTGATGTTGTGAATGTGAATTTCCAAAAGATGTTTGAAAATGCACCTCATATTTGTTAGTGGAATTGATATTTGTGCGATAAATTAACAAACAGCAGAAAGGTCTGAACTGGAGCAAACAGTGTCATTCCCCAAGCTTTAGTGCTAGGATCATAACTTTTTCTGATTTAATTCAATGGCATGGAAGTACAGGACATAATTTTGAAAGTTGCAGGTGCCAGTAAAATTATATGTAATGCAAATACTGGGGTAACTAATAATACGCTTCAAAAACATAGACAAGCTGATGAAATGGATGGAAATATAGCAAATGAAATTCAATGTTGAAAAGATATATTTTAGTAGAAAGAAACAATACATACTAAAAGATACCGAGTGAGTGCAGGAACAGAAAACCTAGGGATGGCTGTGCCCAAATTTTTTAAGGTGAACAGATGAACATGGAGATAATAACAATAATGGCCTTTATAAAGTGAGGCATGGGGCCAGATTTTTAGGGGCTGCATCGGTCAACATGGAGACCAAAACAAATCATGCAAATGGCTTGCACAATGGTTTTCTGCCTCTGTTCCCAACCCTGCTGACTTGCGGAAAGCATCTACATTATTAATTTCGACTTTAAGAGCTCCCTAGCAGTTTATCTTTTCATAATACATTGAGATTTTTATTGAGGCAACCAATTGTTGGGAGCTGTGTAATACTCAAAAGCTCTGGCCTGTTTGTCAGCAGCATGGATGAAGTATTATGCAACTCAAATGTTGGATCTTTTAATGAAAATCTATTGTACTGAAATGAAATTTCAATAACGCCAACATTTCCCTCTCCTATCCCAAATTTCAACTCTCACTCTCCCCTCGCCAATTTGAAGATTCAGATTCTTGCCTTTTAGTTAAATCATTTACAGATGGCAACTATAGCTAACTCAGATGAAATGTGGCCTGCTTCCAAGCTCTTGTTCTTCTGACTATTAATTCACTGTCCCACTTCAGACCTCTAAGTTAGACTTCTACCTCAATGAAAGTTTCAATAATTCCAGTATCGTGTCAGATTAGGCTCATGACCCAGAAATGACCCCACCACCCAAATCTCACATTCTTCTCAAAAATCCAGGCCATGGAGTGAAAAAGCCAAAATACCACCTCTAAAGCACTTGTTTGACACAAGTTGGAGTTTTGTGTCTATTTCTGGGCACCACACTTAGCAAGAATCATTCCAGGGATGAGAGATTATAGAAGTAGATGAGAAGAGCTGAGCTTGTTCTTGAGCAGAGAAGGAGCAACAAGATATGATAGAGGTGTTTGAAATATATAAGGTTTAGATAAAGTGAAAATAAATAAAAACTGGGAGACATATTGGATTAGGTCAAGAGTTGGGTGTGAGGATTACAATGCAAAATTAATCGGTGCCTGATGGTTACAATGCTGCCTGCTTCTTTACATGTTTGCAGCATGCAACTTGTGGTTTTTCGTTATTAAATTGCTCACTGTTTGTTTATATGAATCTGATGACTGTAGAATGCTCGCCATGTATAAATAATTAAATCTGCTTGGTTACTAGTAAAATAAACTAAGTTGAGGCCCAATGCTGTGAGATATGAGAAAGCTGGCATTTTAAAGCATTGAACAAAATTCATGTCATATACATAAATGCTGGTGTAACATCTCTGTTTGTACAAGGCATAAAACACAACATAATTATCGCCGAGCATGCTATTCAAAATTGGCATGTCTGATTAGAGGATTCAGTATTCTGAAAGCCAACACAGGTTCAACCAATCTTAAAGGAGAAATGTATTTTGATTTCAGCATGTCATTGATGCAGGACGTCATTCTAGAAGTGAATTAGTTCTAGAAGAGACACAAGAATAGTACAACATTGTAGCTTTAAAGGTTTCCAAAGCAGAGATGATGGTAGACAGGGCAATAGTTGGCCTATATTCATTGTGGATGAGAAGACTTCAAGGCAAACCTTGCAGAAGATAGTGGGAACAAATTAACATCATAATAATTACAATGTAGTTCACTCAGGATCTGAATGCAGTACCAAGAGATGTTCACTGACCTTACAAAATTGATCATGGTTATCTAATTCACCTTCAAACACTTTATCTATAGAATATCTCATTCACTCACACATCAACAATTTCTAACAACTACTGCTCATATCTAACCTCCTTAGTTTCATGTCATCCTTACATACTTAGCACTGCTGCAAGCTTCACATCTACATCTTATAGCTTTCAAAAAAAGTCAGCTGTTCCGTAACCACAGCACCCAAACAAATTGTAACAACCTCACTAGCACAAAAAACTACAATATATTCTTGACAACCAGAGTTAACATGCCTTAAGTATGGGTAATAGACTGTGATAGAACACTGCAAAGCACAAATCAAAAAGGAAATGTGATCAAGACAGAGCTCACGAATTTCTCGATTCCTTCCGAATGATGATAACACCATGGATCACTAAATCTCATTAAACTTCCTAAAGGAAGTTCCTCTATACCCCAGTACCCATTTGCAAATGTAATTCGAGCTCTTAACTAAGCAGCTAACTTCTTCAAACCAATCCTAAACCTGGGTTTTTCCCAATCTCCAATCTTGCTCAAATCATTGAATAAATACTGCTTGTGAGGTGTTCAGTCCCCTTTCTTTTACCTGCTCTTAAGTATATTGCTCAGAGGTTTGTTTTGAGCCCCTGATGGCTTCCCCAACACAGTGACATGGATTAATAATTACTGGGGAGGAAATGGCCTAGTGGTTTTATTGCTGGACTGTTACTCCAGATAATATTCTGGGGAGCTGGGTTAAAAGCCTGCCATGGCAGATGGTGGAAATGGAATTCAATAAAAATGACTGGAATTAAGAGTCTAATGATGACTATGCTGATTGCCAGGAAAAAACCATCTGGTTCACCAATGTCCTTTAGGGAAGGAAACTGCTGTTCTTACATGCTTTGGCCTGCATGAGACTCGAGACCCACAGCAATGTGATTGGTTCACAACTGTCCTCTGGGCAATTAGAGATGGGCAAAAAATGCAGCCTGGCCAGTGACATGCTTCATCCCGTGAATGAATAAAATAAAAGATTAATTCATAGGGATAAAAGAGAAAGTAAGAATAAATGAGAGATAATGGGAACTGCAGATGCTGGAGAATTCCAAGATAATAAAATGTGAGGCTGGATGAGCACAGCAGGCCAAGCAGCATCTCAGGAGCACAAAAGCTGACGTTTCGGGCCTAGACCCTTCATCAGAGAGGGGGATGGGGAGAGGGAACTGGAATAAATAGGGAGAGAGGGGGAGGCGGACCGAAGATGGAGAGTAAAGAAGATAGGTAGGGAGGGGATAGGTTAGTCCAGGGAAGATGGACAGGTCAAGGAGGTGGGATGAGGTTAGTAGGTAGATGGGAGTGCGGCTAGGGGTGGGAGGAAGGGATGGGTGAGAGGAAGAACTGGTTAGGGAGGCAGACAGGTTGGACTGGTTTTGGGATGCAGTGGGTGGGGGGAGAAGAGCTGGGCTGGTTGTGCGGTGCAGTGGGGGGAGGGGACGAACTGGGCTGGTTTAGGGATGCAGTAGGGGAAGGGGAGATTTTGAAACTGGTGAAGTCCACATTGATACCATTAGGCTGCAGGGTTCCCAGGCGGAATATGAGTTGCTGTTCCTGCAACCTTCGGGTGGCATCATTGTGGCAGTGCAGGAGGCCCATGATGGACATGTCATCTAGAGAATGGGAGGGGGAGTGGAAATGGTTTGCGACTGGGAGGTGCAGTTGTTTGTTGCGAACTGAGCGGAGGTGTTCTGCAAAGCGGTCCCCAAGCCTCCGCTTGGTTTCCCCAATGTAGAGGAAGCCGCACCGGGTACAATGGATGCAGTATACCACATTGGCAGATGTGCAGGTGAACCTCTGCTTAATGTGGAATGTCATCTTGGGGCCTGGGATGGGGGTGAGGGAGGAGGTGTGGGGGCAAGTGTAGCATTTCCTGCGGTTGCAGGGGAAGGTGCCGGGTGTGGTGGGGTTGGAGGGCAGTGTGGAGCGAACAAGGGAGTCACGGAGAGAGTGGTCTCTCCGGAAAGCAGACAAGGGTGGGGATGGAAAAATGTCTTGGGTGGTGGGGTCAGATTGTAAATGGCGGAAGTGTCGGAGGATGATGCGTTGTATCCGGAGGTTGGTGTGTGAGAACGAGGGGGATCCTCTTAGGGCGGTTGTGGCGGGGGCGGGGTGTGAGGGATGTGTTGTGGGAAATATGGGATAGGCGGTCAAGGGCGTTCTCGATCACTGTGGGGGGAAAGTTGCGGTCCTTAAAGAACTTGGACATCTGGGATGTGCGGGAGTGGAATGTCTTAGCGTGGGAGCAGATGCGGCGGAGGCGGAGGAATTGGGAATAGGGGATGGAATTTTTCCTCCTGCACATCCCAGATGTCCAAGTTCTTTAAGGACCGCAACTTTTCCCCCCACGGTGATCGAGAACGCCCTTGGCCGCGTCTCCCGTATTTCCCGCAACACATCCCTCACACCCTGCCCCCGCCACAACCGCCCTAAGAGGATCCCCCTCGTTCTCACACCACCCTACCAACCTCCGGATACAACGCATCATCCTCCAACACTTTCGCCATTTACAATCCGACCCAAGACATTTTTCCATCCCCACCCCTGTCTGCTTTCCGGAGAGACCACTCTCTCCGTGACTCCCTTGTTCACTCCACACTGCCCTCCAACCCCACCACACCCGGCACCTTCCCCTGCAACCGCAGGAAATGCTACACTTGCCCCCACACCTCCTCCCTCACCCCTATCCCAGGCCCCAAGGTGACATTCCACATTGGCAAATGTGCAGGTGAACCTCTGCTTAATGTGGTATACTGCATCCATTGTACCCGGTGCGGCTTCCTCTACATTGGGGAAACCAAGCGGAGGCTTGGGGACTGCTTTGCAGAACACCTCCGCTCAGTTCGCAACAAACAACTGCACCTCCCAGTCGCAAACCATTTCCACTCCCCCTCCCATTCTCTAGATGACATGTCCATCATGGGCCTCCTGCACTGCCACAGTGATGCCACCCGAAGGTTGCAGGAACAGCAACTCATATTCCGCCTGGGAACCCTGCAGCCATATGGTATCAATGTGGACTTCACCAGTTTCAAAATCTCCCCTTCCCCAACTGCATCCCTAAACCAGCCCAGTTCGTCCCCTCCCCCCACTGCACCACACAACCAGCCCAGCTCTTCCCCCCCACCCACTGCATCCCAAAACCAGTCCAACCTGTCTCTGCCTCCCTAACCGGTTCTTCCTCTCACCATCCCTTCCTCCCACCCCAAGCCGCACCCCCATCTACCTACTAACCTCATCCCACCTCCTTGACCTGTCCGTCTTCCCTGGACTGACCTATCCCCTCCCTACCTCCCCACCTATACTCTCTCCACCTATCTCTTTACTCTCCATCTTCGGTCCGCCTCCCCCTCTCTCCTTATTTATTCCAGTTCCCTCTCCCCATCCCTCTCTCTGATGAAGGGTCTAGGCCCGAAACGTCAGCTTTTGTGCTCCTGAGATGCTGCTTGGCCTGCTGTGCTCATCCAGCCTCACATTTTATTATCTATTAAGTAAGAATAAATGGATCATTTCCAGTTGGGTAGGCTGTGACTGGTGGGGTACCACAAGAGTTTAGTGCCTGTTACAATCCATCTCAATGATTTAGATTTGTGCATTAAATGTAATATTTCCAAGTTTGCAGGTGACTAGGTACAAAGTCGGGAGGTAACAGTCTGGTTGTTTATACTGCTAGACTACTAATGCAGAGACCTCAGTAATGCTTTGGAGACTTGGGTTTGAATTCTGTCATGGTAGAAAGAAGTCTGGAATGAAGAGCCTAATGATGTCCATGAAAATATTATCAATGTTCAGAAAAATCCATTTGTTTCACTGATGCCCTTTAGGGAAGCAGATTGCTGCGCTTACCTGGTCTGGTCAACATGTGACACTAGATGCTCAACAGTGTGGCTGACCTTTAATTGCCCTCTGGGCATTTAGGGATGGGCATTAAATGCTGGTCTTGTCAACAATGCCAACACCCCGTAAAATGGGTAAAAGAAATGTAGGAGTAAATTACTGCAGATGTTGGAATCTGTACTAAAAACAACAAATGCTGGAGATCACAGCAGGTCAGGCAGCATCTGTAGAGTGAAAGCAAGCTAAAGTTTCAAGTGTAGATGGCTATTCCTCAGTGCTGAAGTGATGTGTGGAGGGGTCAGCATTTACGTTGTAGTTGGGGTTAGGGGGTGGTTGGAGTGTAGAGTGCTGTGAGATAAACGGATGTTAGTTCAAATTAAGTGATCAGAATGTGAGAATGGCAGAACAATGGTATGTCTAAATGCTAAACTTAAGAGAAAAAAAACAGTTCCACTGGGGTGGTGGAAAGGGGAGAGAGGGTATGGTGACAGAAAATGTAACAATTAAAGCTAAAAGTAAAGGAATGAATGGGAGTTGGTTCACAATTTTAAGGTGTTAAGTCCAGAAGAGTATAAAGTGCCTAGTCTGAGGATGCGATGTTGTTCTTCCAGTTTGCATTGTAATTCACTGGAATACTGCAGCAAGTCAAGGTGAGACAAGTGACCATGTGAGCAGGATTCTGTTTTAGAATGACCAGCTACAGGAAAGTCAGGGACAAACTCATATACAGACAGGAGGTGTTCTGCAAAGCGGTCACCTTATCTGTGCTTGGTTTCTCCAATGTAGGGTAGGCCGCATTGGGTGCAGTGAATACAATCCATAAGATCGGAGGAGATACAAGTGAAATGATCACAGAATCCCTACAGTGTGGAAACAGGCCCTTTGGTGCAACAAGTCCACAATGACCCTCAGACCTAATCTACACATCCCTGAACACTTGGAGTAATTTAAGATGACAAATCCAACTAATCTGCACATCTTTGGACTGCGGGAGGAAACCAGAGCACCCAGAGAAAACCCACGCAGACAGGGGGAGAATGTGCAAAGTTCATACTGACAGTTGGTCAAGGGTGGAATTGAACTGAGGTACCCAGTGCTGTGAGGCAGCAGCGTGAATCATTGACCAACTGAGTCACTGTGCCACCCATCCCTCAAAAGCCCACCTTATCTTCACACCCTGATCACTATGGGCAATTTAGCATGGCTGATCCACCTAGCCTGCACATCTTTGGTCTGTGAGAGGAACCTGGAGGAAACCTACACAGACATGGGAAGAATGTGCAAACTCCACACAGACAGTTACCCAAGGCTGGAATTGAACCCGGGTCCCTGGAGCTGTGAGGCTGCAGTGCTAACCACTGAGCCACTGTTTAATATGGCCAGTCCACGTAGCCTGCACATCTTTGGTCTGGAAAGACTATTTAGGCCCTTGGATGGTAAATAGGGAGGAGGTGATGGGGCAGGCATTGCACCTTCTGCGGTTACATGGAAATATGCCATGGGAAGGGGAGTGTTCATCAAACTACTAAATCCACCCTCTCCCTTCCAACAGCACCTTCCCGTGTAACCACAGAAGGTGCAAGATCTGCCTCTTTACCTCCACTCTGCTCACCATCCAAGAGCCTAAACAGTCTTTCCAGGTGAAGCAGCATTTCACCTGTATCTCTTATAATCTCGTGATCTGAATTTGCTGTACCCAATGTCGCCTACTCTACATTGGAGAAACCAAATGCAGACTTGGTGACTGCTTTGCAGAACATCTCCTGTCTGTGTATAAGCATGACCCTGACCTTCCTGTGCCCAGTCATTTTAACACAGTGCCCTGCTTGCATGCCCAATTATCTGTCCTTGGCATGCTGCAGTGTTCCAGTTAATCACAGCGCAAACTGAAGGAATAACATCTCGTCTTCAGACTTGGAACTTTACAGCCTTCTAGACTTACTATTGAGTTCAACATCTTCAAATTGTGAACCAACTCCCATTCCTTTTTCTTCTATCTCTACTTGTTATATTCTCTGTCACTATGTCCTGTCTCCCTTCCCTCACCCCAGTGGGGCTGTTTTGTTCTCTCAGATTTGGCAGTTAGACACATCATTGTTCTGTCATTGTCACATGCTGATCGCTTAATCTGAACTACCAACATCCTTTCTCCCCCAGCACTCTACACTCCAACAATACACATCCCCATGGCCAACTACAGCATAAATGTTGATCCCTCCACACTTCACTTCAGCTCTGAGGAAGAGTTATCTAGATTTGAAGCATTAGCTTGCTCTTTGCCCATGGATGCTTCCTGACCTGCTGTGATGTCCAGCACTTATTGTTTTCAATAAAAGAAGTGTGTTGTTGAGTTGTGAAGTGGTTGCAGAGATATTTCAGTTAGATTTGAAGACATTGAGTGGGCAAAAATTTAGGAGATGGAATACAATGTGGAGAAATGTGATGTCATCACTTTGATTGGAAAATAGAAACACAAGATTTACTACCAGGAATAGCAAGCCAAATCAATCTGTCTCAATCATGTATCACTGGAGTCACAACGCAGTGAAAATAAAATATTCAATGACCCTCAAAATTTGCCCAATTATTCCTAACAAGATTCTATGAATAACATAGCTTGGACACCAAGTTTATAAATTAAACAAAAAAAATAACAATTTATTATTAATATTGTGACTTTAGCAAGACAAAGCTAAACAACAAGGTAATATAATTAATATCCACAACTTATAGTCTTTCTTGATCATAACCCTACTCACATTCAGACAGACAGACTGGTAGACACAGTTAAGGGATAAATTGAAAAAAAAACTTGTAATTTGCAAGTTCAAATAAACTGTTTCAAACAATGGATGCCAAGCCATCATGCAATCCTTGGATAATGAATTGTTAATACGCACTTAGCCGTATGTCTAATTTCGAAGGTAATGGTAAATGCAAACAATTTCAGTAGACTCCAGGAATTATTTACTTATTGCTTACAAATAGTGATTCTTTTTCAGGACATTCAACAACATTTTTAACGTACAGAAAACTAGAGAGACAAAAAGTCAGCAGCCAGTCCCAAAGCCTCCAAAATTACTTTGCAGCTGCGAATACCAATCAGAACAGGTTTTCTCTTTTTTTTCACAGTATTCTGTGGTTGGAGGGTTGGCATTTGTTCCCTCTTGATTGACCAAGTCAACCTCCAAACAGCTGTCAGCCTTGGGCATCGCAACACACAGCATTGAAACACCCACAGTGCTCCTTAGATGAGTACCTAAATTGCATTATCTTCCATGCCATCCAACAAAAGCAAATAACTAAATTTGTTTGCTTCCCTTTTAAAACACACAGCTCTTCAAAATTCAACTAAGCCTCTCAACTAGCCTTTCCCTCTCTCCCTATTTATTTCAGAATCGTCTCCCCATCCCCCTTTTCTGATGAAGGGTCTAGGCCTGAAACATCAGCTTTTGTGCTCCCAAGATGCTGCTTGGCCTGCTGTGTTCATCCAGCTCCACACTTTGTTATCAAACATTTAGATGGCATGTTACTGTCAGTTTTTTGTTCAGCAGGACCTGGTGCCTTTCTGTCTGGGTTGTCCTTTTTTTAGTAGATAAGTTGTTGAGGGTGTCTATGCAGAATAACTGCCTTTTACATTACGCCTATATCATTAACAATTGGCTGCTGTGTTTCCACTGTCTGGTGTGTGTGTTTTGTGATTTGAGTTTCACTTGGTCAATGTATCCAGCATCCCTTGTTGTTCGGCCAAATTGGCAATTTATCTTTGTCTTAGCAGCCACGAGGCTACTACAGTTCATAAGTCAGACATTCAGAAATTGGGAACCCCTTGTACAGGAAGATATTAATATATTAAGTAAGTGGGCAAAATGTTGACAAATGGAGAATAATGTGTGAAAATATGAAGTTTTGGAAGGGAGAGCAAAACAACAAGATATTATTTCTGAAGGGTCTAGGTCAGTAACGTCAGCCTTCCTGCTCCTCTGATGCTGCTTGGTCTGTTGTACTCATCCAGCTCTACACCTTGTTATCTCAGATTCTCCAGCATCTGCAGTTCCTAATATCTAGGATATTATTTATATGGAGGAAAACTGTAGCAAGTTGCAACACAAAGGGATTTGAGGGTACTTGTGCATTAAACACAAAAAGCTAGCACACAAGTGCAGCAGGTAATCTGCAAAGTTCATGGAATATTGGCCCTTATTTCAAGGGATTTGGAGTATTCTGCAACTGTCAAAGTGCCGGTGAGACCACATCTGGAGTATTGTGAGCAAGTTTAGTCCCCTCATTTAAAGAAAGATATCATTTTATTGGAGGCAGTTCAAAGAAGATTTATGAGGATGAACCCAAGGAAGGAGGGATTGTCTAATGAGCAAAGATTAAACAAGCTGGCACTCCACTTACTGGAGTTCAGAAGAATGAGAGGTGGCTCAGAGGCACGGTGGCTCAGTGGTTAGCACTGCAGCCTCACAGTACCAGGGACCTAGGTTTGATTCCAGCCTCGGGCGACTGTCTGTGTGGATTTTGCACGTTCTCCCCACGTCTGCGTGGGTTTTCTTCGGGTGCTCCGGTTTCCTCCCACAGTCCAAAGATGTGCAGGCTAGGTGGATTGGCCATGCCAAATTGCCTGTAGTGTTCAGGGGTGTGTGGGTTATAGGGGGATGGGTCTTGGTGGGATGATCCAAGGGGTGGTGTGGACTTGTTGGGCCAAAGGTCCTGTTTTCACACTGTAGGGAATCTAATCTAATCTCATTAAAGTATCTGGGATTCTTGACAAGGTAAATGCTGGGAGGATTTTCCCATTGTAGAAGATGATCTTTCCGTTCTTACTGTCCACAGGTACCGTGCCGGAAGATTGGAGAGTGGCAAACGTCATTCCCTTGTTCAAAAAAGGGAATAGAGAGAACCCCAGAAATTACAGGCCAGTTAATCTTACTTCAGTGGTGGGAAAATTATTAGAAAGGGCTCTGAGAGATAGGATTTGTGATCACTTGGATAGGCACAGTTTGATTCGTGGTAGTCAGCATGGATTCATGAGGGGTAGACCATGCCTCACAAACTTTATCGAATTCTTTGAAGTGGTGACCAAACATGTGGATGAAGGTAGAGCAGTGGATGTGGTATACATGGATTTAAGTAAGGCATTTAATAAAGTTCCCCGTGGTAGGCTCATGCAGAAAGTAAGGAGGCATGGGATAGGGGGAAATGTGGTAGATTAGATTCAAAATTGGCTGACTCTTAGAAGACACAGAGTGGTAGTGGATGGAAAATATTCAACATGGTGCTCAGTTATGAGTGGTGTATGACAAGGATCTGTTCTGGGTCCTCTTCTATTTGTGATTTTTGTAAATGACTTGGATGTGGAAATGGAAGGGTGGATTAATAAGTTCGCAGATGACACGAAGGTAGGTCGAATTGTGGATAGTGCAGAGGGCTGGTCTAGGTTACAACAGGATATTGATAGGATGCAGAGCTGGGCTGAGAAGTGGCAGATGGAGTTTAACCCTAAAAGTGTGAGGTGATTCATTTTGGAAGGACAAATTTGAAAGCAGAATTCAGGGTTAACGGAAAGATTCTTGGCAGTGTGGAGGAGCAGAGGGATCTTAGGGTTCATGTCCACACTTCCCTGAAAGCTGCCACCCAGGTGGATAGAATTGTTAAGGTGTATATTATGTTAGCTTTCATTAATAGAGGGACTGAGTTCAAGATCCGTGAAATTATGCTCCAGATATACAAAAGTCTGGTTCGGCCGCAGCTGGAGTATTGTTTTCAGCCCTGGTCACCTCATTACAAGAAAGATGTGGAAGCATTGGAAAAGGTGCAGAGGAGATTTACCAGGATGTTGCCTGGAATGGAGGGAAGGCCTTACAAAGAAAGCTAGAGAGAGCTCGGGTTTTTCTCTTTAGAATGACAAATGATGAGAAGTGACTTGTTAGAGGTGTACAAAATAATCAGAGGTATAGATAGAATGGGCAGCCAGAGACTCTTTCCTAGGGTAGAGGTAGCTATTATGAGGGGGCATAGTTTTAAAGTGAGTGAAGATAGATATAGGGGAGACGTCAGAGGTAAGTTTTTACTCAGAGTGGTACGGGCGTGCAATGCATTGTCGGAATGGATAGTGGAATTGGCCTCATTAGGGGCATTTAAGCAGCAATTAGATAGATGATAGTATAAGGTAGGGGTGGAAGTTAGATAAACCTTAGGTTTCGGGTAAAAGTTCGGCACAACATCGTGGGCCGAAGGGCCTGTACTGTTCTATGTTCTAAGAGTATGTGTATGTTAAGGAATAGTTACAGAAGTAGGCTATTCGGTTTCTTGAATTTGTTTTGCCATTCAATAAGATCATGACCGATCTGAAATTTCTCACCTCCAACTTCCTATTTTCCCATCGCGGCTCTGTTGAGCTTTTTCTTGATGGCAGGAACAGCTTGCAGGGCAAGTTTCTCAATAGGCCATGGCAAGTCAGGGTGGCATAGTGGCTCAGTGGTTAGCACTCATGCCTCACAGTGCTAGGCACCCAGGTTTGATTCCATCCTTGGGCAACTGTCTGTGAGGAGTTTGCATGTTCTCTCCCAGTATGTGGTTTTCTTACAGGCACATCAGTTCCTTCCTACAGTTCAAAGATGTACAAATTAAATTGCCCATAGTGTCTAGGGATGTGCAGGCTAGCATGGATTAGCCATCAGAAATGCAAGCTTACCAGGTTGGGCAGGGGGATGGGTCTAAGTGGGACCCTCTTTGAAAGTTGGTATGGCCTAATGGGCTGAATGACCTGCTTCCACACTGTAGAGATTCTATGAGTTGCCAATTAAGAGGGCATAGTCTCAGAATTCAGGAGTGCCAACTTAAGGCTGGGATGGGGAAGAATGTGTTCTCTCAGAGGGTTGAAGGTCTTTGGAATTCCTTGCCACAGACAGTTGTTAGTGCAGAGTTCTTATATACATTTAAGGCTGAGATAGATAGTTTAGCAGCTGAATCATAGTCATGTTAGATCAAATTGATTGAATTTTTTGAAGAGGTAGCCAGGTGTGTAAATGAGGGCAGGGAATTCAATATAGTCTACTCAGACTCCAGCAAGGCTACAGTTAAGATCCTACATAGGTTACTGATGGTCAAGGTCAAAGCCTATTCATCAAAGGAAATTTGGCTAATTGGATCTTGAATTGGGTGAGTGGCAGGAAACAGATGGTGATGGCTGAAAGGTGTTTTTCAACAAGGCTTTGTATGGTAGACTGCCTGGTAAGGTTAGATCATATGGGATACAGGGAGAGGTAACAAATTGGATACAAAATTGGCTTGATGGTAGAAGACCGAGGATGGCTTGATCATAGAAGGCAGAAGGTGCTAGTTGAGGGTTGTTATTTGGACTGGAGGCTTGTGATGTGCTGCAAGGATCAGTGTTTCACTGTCGTTTACATCAACAATTTGGATAAGAATATAGGAGACATGGTTGGTATGTTTGCAAATGACACTAACATTAGTGGTATAATGGACAATGAAGAAGATTTTCTAAGAGTACAACGAGATCTTGATTAGATGAGCCAATGGGCCGAGAGATAACAAATGGAGTTTAATTTAGATAAATGAAAAGTGTTACATTTTAGTAAGGCAAACCAGTGCAAGAATTACACAGTTAATGGTAGGGTCCTGGAGTCTGTTGTTCAACAGGAGGGCCTAAGGGTGCTGGCACATAGCTACTTAAAAGTGAGGAATGTGTTTGGCACACTTGCCTTCATTGTCCAGACCATTAAGTATAGAAGTTGGGGCATCATGTTGCGGTTGTGTGAGACATTGATGCAGCCACTTTTAGAATATTGCTTACAATTTTGATCACCTTGTTGTAGGGAGGATGTTATTAAACTAGAAAGAGTGCCTAAAACATTTACAAGGATATTGCCAGGACTGGAGGGTTCGAATTACAGGGAGAGGATGGAAAGGCTGGGACTTTTTTCCCTGGAGTATTGAAGGCTGAGTGGTGACCTTATGGAGGTTTATAAAATCACGACCATAGATAAGGTGAATGGCCAAGGTCTTTTTCCAAGGATAGGGTAGATCAAAAGAGGATGTAGGTTTAAGGCGAGAAGGCAAAGATTTAAAAGGGATCTGGCTGGTAGGTTTTTCACATGGAGGGTAGTGTGCCAGAGGAAGCGTTGGCAGACATAATTACAATGCTTAAAAGACATTTGGACAGGTACATGAATTAGAAAGGTTTAGTGATATGGACCAAATGCAGGCAAATTGGATACTTGTTTTGTATGGACATGTTAGACTGAAGAGTCTGTTTCCATGTTGTATGACTCTATGACTCCATATCGAGGATTAAGGAGAAACACAAAAGTGGCCGTGGAATTTTGGGATCAGCCATGATCCTTTTGAATGGCATTACAGGCTCAGGCTGCCAAATGGCCTATTCTGGATCCTACTTCTCAATATAGACATACTACAGGAACTAAATTGGCAAGTGTGTTGGCCTTTATCGTAAGAAAATTTGAGAATAGATGTGCAGATGTCTGATGCAATAATAGAGTCTTAGCAAGACCACAATGAGATTATTGAGTACTGTTTTGATACCACTGGCTAAGGAAAAGTATTCTTGGCAGAAAGGGACTGCAACGAAGGTTCTGAGGAAGGGTCACTGGGCCCGAAACGTTAACTCTCTTTTCTCCTCCAAAGACGCTGCTAGACCTGCTGAGCTTTTCCAGCAACTTTGTTTTTGTTCCTGATTTACAGCATCCGCAGTTCTTTTGTTTTTTATTCACTAAACTAATTCCTGGAATGAAGGAATTGTCAATGAAGAAAGATCTAGGCCCGAAACGTCAGCTTTTGTGCTCCTGAGATGCTGCTTGGCCTGCTGTGTTCATCCAGCCTCACATTTTATTATCTTGGAATTCTCCAGCATCTGCAGTTCCCATTATCTCCAAAGATTAAATCGACTTGGTGTATATTCTCTAATTTTAGAAGGAGAGGTGGTCTCTCAAATAAGTGTAAAAAATTCTTCCAGGTATTGACACAGTCCTAGATAAGGGCTAGGCCATTTAAGCGAGATATGAGGAGGAATTTCCTCATTCAGAAGATTTTGAATCTTCAGCATTTTCTGTCCCAGAGGGCTGTGGAAGCTCAGTCATTGAGTCCGTTGCTAAATTTCTGCATAGTTAAAAAAGATACAGAGATGATGCATGAAAATGATGTTGAAATAGCAGGTCAGATGTGATCTCAGTGTATGGGGGTGCAGGTATGAAGGTCTTGATGAAGTACCCATGCTCCTATTTCTGAGAATCTTATGAAGTTCAAAGGAAACATGAGGGGCAAGGTTTTTACACAGACTACTGCCGAGGTGGTGGTGGAGGCAGATCTGAAAGGGTCAATGACGGGACTTCTAGATAAGCACATGGAACTGCCAGGAATGAAGGGATATGGACCAAGGGCGGGGAGAAGGAATTAGTTTAATTTGGCTTCATTTTCAGCACAACTTCATGGGCTGCTGGGCCTGTTCCTCTGCTGTACAGTTCTGTGTTCTGTTTGTGTGACTAATGGAATCCTGCAGGAATCAGTGCTAGGACCTTATCTATTCACAATGTATACTAATGGTTAGGTAAGAGAACTAATTGTGAAGGTGAGCTGTGAGGTGGATGAGAGATACTTCAGTATAATTTGGATAAGTTGAGTGAGTAGGCAAAGATGAAGCATAATGTAGATAAGTATAAGGTTATCTACTTTGTTATTAAAAACAGGATGGCAGATTATTGTCTGAATGGCTACATATTGAAAGACAGGAATGTGGAATGAGACTTGGGTGTCCTCATACACCAGTTGCTGAAGGCAAGTATGGAGGTACTGCAGGCGATAAAGAAAGCGAGCAATATTGCGGCCTTTATGGTGCGGAAATTTGAGCATCGGAGCAGGGATGTCTCGTTGCAATTATACAGGGCCTTGGTGAGACAACACCTGGAATACCACGTGCAGTTTTGGTCTCTTATCTTAGGAAGGATGTTTTTGCAATTGATGGCAATGCAACAAAGATTCACCAGACTGATTCTGGGATTGCAGGACTGACGTATGAGGAGAGGTTGAATTGGATATGATTGTTTGCTGGAGTTCAGAAGAATGAAGGGGATCTTGTAGAAACCTATAAAATTCTAATAAGCTAGACAGGGTAGACATTATAAATCCAGAGCCGGGGAGGAGGCGTAGTTAGTAAGTTTGCAGATTACACCAAAATTGGTGGTATAGTGGACAGAGAAGAAAGTTTTTAAGATCTTGATCAGCTGGGCTAATGTGCCAAGGAGTGGCAGATAGAGTTTAATTTAGATAAAAAATGCGAGGAGTCGCATTTTGGTAAGACAAAAACAGTTAATGGTAGGACTCCAGAGAATGCTGTTGAACAAAGCAACTTAGGAATACAGGTTCATAGTTCCTTGAAAGTGGTGTTGCAGGTAGACAGGGTGCTGAAGAACGTGTTTGGCACAATTGCCTTTGTTGGTCAGAGCACAGAGCATAGGAGTTAGGATTCATTGTTGCGGCTGTATAAGGCATTCTTGAGGCCACATTTGGAGCACTGTGAATAATTCTTGTCACACTGTTAGAGGAAGAATGTTAATAAATTAGTAAGGGTGCAGAAAAGATTTACCGGAATGTTACTAAGACTGGAACATAGCGTGGCTGAGGGGAGACCTTATAGAGATTTATAAAATCATGAGGGGCATAGAAAAGGTGAATAGGTAAGGTCTTTTCCACAGGGTAGGGGAGTCTAAAACTACAGGGCATAGGTTTAAATTGAGAGGGGAAAGACTTATAAGGGACCTGAGGGAAAACTTTCTCATAAAGAGGCTGGTGTGTATATAGAACAAACTGGCAGGCCAAGTGATAGATGTGCATACCGTTACAACATTTAAAAGGTATTTCAATGGGTATAGAGAGATATGGGCCAAATGCAGGCAAATGGGATTAGTTCATTTAGGAAATCTGGTTGGCATGGACGAGTTGGACAGAAGGGTCTGTTTCCATGCTTTATGACTCTATGACAGATGAGAAGAAACTTGTTCCCATAGACACTGGTGAGTCTGTGGAATTTGCCACCAGAGAAAGCAGCTGAGACCAAAGCATTATGATTTTAAGAAGGAATTAGACATATCACTTGGGGCTAAAAGGATTTAAGGATATGGGGGAAAAGCAGAAACAGACTTGTGAGCTAGATGATCATTTGTGGGCAGGCAATAGCCTAGTGGTATTGCCATTAGACTTTTGATCACGAAGCTCAGCCAGGGACCTGGATTCAAATCCCATCAGGAATGTAATGATGACCATGAAATTATGATCAACTGCCAGGAAAAAACCCATCTGGTTCACTAATGCCCTTTAGGGAAGGAAATCTGTCATCCTTACCTAGTCTAGCTCAGATGTGACTCCAGACACACACTGACACTGATATCTCAGACAGAATGTGAGCCTTAGAAAGTTCGGAAACAGATGCTGGTGAGCACCTCATTAGAAGAGCTCAGCAACTGGTCATGGAAGAAACACACAAAGCTGCTGGCACTTGGAGGACTGTGGGATCAATTTTGAGAATCACTGAGTATTTTAATTTGGCTCTATAGAGATGTAGAAGTTTAGAGATGGTGCCACATAGAAATTAAATTATTTTACAGAGGGGACACAACCCTTGTGATCTCATTGAAAGACTTCTGATTAGCTGTGAAGATCAGAGAAAAATTTTCCAGGAGATTGCATGACCCCCATGTGCACATCTGTCGTGTGCCGTGGTGGCGAATAGTAACTCTGGAGATGGTTGCAAGTGTTTTGGTCTCCTTACCTAAAGATTTGGATTTCAGGTAGTTCAGAGAAGGTTGAATGCATTCATTTCTGGGATGAAGGGTATGAGGAAAGGTTGAGTTGGCTGAGTCTACATCATTGGAATTTAGAAGAATGAGAGATGATCTTTTTTATTATGTATAAGATTCTGAATGGGGCTTGACAAAGGAGGTGCTGAAATAATGATTCTGCTTAAGGTAGGAGGAGTGAAGCTAAACCTAGAAGGCTCAGCTTCATGCCCACGATGCAATAGAACATAAATCGTGTTTTTTAAATATACTTTCTTGTTTAAATTGTAAAATGATCTTTTCAGGATGAAAACATGACTGTCGTAGAATCATAGAGATATACAGAATAGAAGCAGACGCTTGAGTCAACACATCCTTGCTTGACTGGATAACCTAAATTAATTTAGCCCCATTTGCCAGAATTTACCCATATCCCTCTGAATACAAAACCTAAATATAAAGTCAAATATAATAATTGAATCGTTGCTTCAAACGCACTAAGAATGACAAGACATATGATTTGCAGCAATTGAGAGTTTTGAGATAGCAGTTGTATCCAGAGCAAACACATCTGTGTCAAATGCTTGAAGTACAAACAGCTTTGTTTTTGCCATTATGGGCTAGAAACTGAACTACGGACACTGCAATGCATTTGAGACAGGGTAGGCCACCTGAATTCTTTGTACCAATAGGCATTCACACCTCTTAGACTTGGATCATCTGATTAGGTCAGTGTTCAGGGACAGGAGAGTATGACTGCAAATGAGGCAAGTAAAGATCCCAGAGGATAGATGCCTCAGCCTTTGCAATTGTCCAACAGCTTACAGGTTTTGTTCAGTCTGGCTCGATGAGAATGAGTGCCAGAAGTTAGATGAGTCAATTGACTCAAAGTCATGAGCAGGGGAATAAGAAGGAATTTAGGGATAGTAAGGGACATTGTAGTGAGGGAGTACAGAGATCGTAAGCCCAGATATTTGCTTTACCTGTAGAGTGCCAGGATTCAGAGCATCTCAGGCAGGAGAAGAACTTGGGGTGAGAGGGGTGTTATAAGCCATGTAAATATCACTGATATAGGTAGGACAAAGAAGGCTTGGTATAGTGAATATGGGAGCTAGGTGCAAAATTAAGAAGCAAAACAACAAAGGTTATAATCCCTGCATTATTATTTCTTCCATGTGCAAATTGGCACAGGGCAAATTAGATCAGACAGATGATTGTGTGGCTCGTGCGCTGCAGTTCCTGAGGTACTTGCAAGAGTACGAGGGAAAGGGGTGTCTCTACTAATGGGATGGTCTCCACCTGAACTGATGTTCTTGCCAAATGCATAACTGAGGAAGTAAAGTGTATTTTACATTGAATAGTGGAGCAAGAAATCAAATATTAGAAGACGTAGTCAGTAAAAGAGCAAAGTCAGGCCAGAGAGGCATCAATTTAAGAACGGATAGAGAATGTGAATCTTACAGCCACCCAGAAGATAAGAATAAAAAATGTAAAAACTATAAAAGGATCAAGATAAAGGCTTTGTATCTGAATACACATATGATTCAAATCAAAATAGATGAACTGAGAGTCCAAATAGAAATTTCATAGAGTCCCAACAGTGTTGAAACAGGCCCATTAGCCTAAAATAATCCTTGGAGCATCCCACCTGGACCCAGCACCCTATAGCCCACCCCTAAACACTAAGGGCAATTTAGAATAGCTGATCTACCTAACCTGCACATCTTTGGACTGTGGGAGGAAACCAGAGCAAACCCATGCAGGCATGGGGAGGATGATGCAAACTGCACACAGACAGTCACCCAAGGCTGGGATTGAACCTGGGTCCCTGGCACTGTGAGGCAGCAGTGCTAACCACTATGCCACCATACCAATCTGATATTCATTACAAAGCAGGATAACATAGATTAGGACCTGAAGCTTGAAAAGTAGAAGATAATTAGGAATGACAGGAAAATAGAAAAAGGAACAGGTTGATTCTGTTTGTTAATGATACTAGCATAGAGAAGGATATCCTAAATTCAGGAAATGCCAAAATGGAAACAAGGAAAGTAGATAGCAAGATTTGTGGGAGTAGTGTCCCCCTAATAGTAGGGCATAAAAAGAGCAAATAATGTAAGCTTGTCGGAAAAACAAAGCAACAATCATGGGAGATTTTAAGCCATGCATCAACTCAAAATCAGATGGGCAGAGGTAGCCAAGATGAAAAGTTCCTAGAAGGCTTTCAGGATAATTTCTCAGAATAGCCTGAAGCCAGCCAGACAGCATGCATTATTAGACCTGGAAATGTGCAATGAGATAGGATTAATTAATTATCTCGTAGGGCACTCCTAGATAGCAATGACCACAATATGATTGAAAATTTTACTTCATTTGAAGGAGAGAGAAGCAGATTCAAGACTGTTACTTTATATTTATAAAAGGGCAAGTCTGAGCACGTGAAATACTAAATTGGCAAATGAGAAGAAAGGATAGGTCAATAGAAATGCAATGACTGACATAAGAAGATAATTCAGAATAAATATATTCCAACAAGTAAGAAAAATCTCACGAACAGACCCACGACCTGTGGTTAACTAAAAATATCACACCAAACTTAAAGAAAAAACATACGATTGTTTCAGGAAAGGGTAACATCAGTAGATCAGGCAAAATATAATAAGTAACAAAGAATTAGTAAAAATAATAATGATGGAAAAGTTAGAGTACTAGAGAAAGCTAGACAAAGATATAAAAACCGTAAGAATATCTCGAGATACTCAAAGAACAGGAGTTAACAAAGTGGACATTGATCCAATAAAAAATCAGACTAAAACACTAGAAATGAAAAATAAGGATTGGCATTTAAATTGAACAGGTGTTTTGCATCAGAGGATACAAATACAATGATTTAAAGAGGTAGAGGTACAATTGCTGAGTTTACTGACTACACAAAGATAGTTAGGAAAGTAAGTTGTGAAGACGACATAGGAGGTTACAAAAAGATATCAATGGGTTAAGTGAGTACATAATGATGTCACAAATTTAGATGGGAATTGTGAAAAACCTTTTCTCACCCGGGGTGGTGTGGATGTCTGGTATACACGGCTGGGGTGTTAGGGCAGGAAATCTCACAACATTTAAAATTGAACTGAATTGAAATAGTTTTATTGTCACATGTGCTCAAATGAGTACAGTGAAATGTTTATATGTCACCACTTACTAAGCCATCTAAGGTACAAGTGTACCTAGGTGCAGCTTCTTCAGTTACAAGGCCTTAGAAAACAAAGATATAATGTCCAGCTTTGCAGAAATAAAAGTTCAGAACATCATCTTCCAACCCAGGCCATGCTCACATCTTGACTCCAGTCCACGCCGGGCTCTGCCTTCAGTCTATGCTGGCTTCACCTTGAGGATCATGAGGCTGGACGATTCTTCTGGTATTGCCTCAAGACCAGGAGAACACGCTGAGGCCATGTCCGGCCTACAGGCCACGATGCTGGGCTAAATGTACACCACTCCACACATGCTGAAAAGCCGCCACGCCACACCGGGAGGCAGCCACGTCACGTGATACCATGCGAGGAGGTGGCCACAAAATACTTGGATGGGCACTTAAAGTGTCATAACATTCCTGGCTGTGGGCCTACTGCAGAAAAGTGGGACAAGTAGGTAGCAATATATTTTTGGTAGCCCTCGATGAGTCAAAAGGCCTCTTCTGTACTGTACGATTACATGATTAAATGGAATGTAATGTGGGAAAATGTGAAATTGTCCATTTTGGCAGGATGAATTAAAAAAAAATGTTATTTAAATTGTGAGTGACTGTGTGGAACTTTAAGGTGCAGGGTATTTGTATGTTCTCATGCAAGACTCATAAAAGATGTGCTGGAACAGCAAGTAAGTAGAAAAGTTAATAAAATGTTATAATTTATTGGGATGTGAACTAAACACAAATACAAAGAGGTTATGCTTCATTGATAAAGGATATTAGTGGGACTACACCTAAATATAATGTGCAGAATAGGCCAATTTAACAAACAGACAATTTAACCTATTTAGCAAAGAATACATATTAATTGGAGGCAGTTCAGAGAACATTTACTGGACTATTAACTGGAATATGCAGCTGTTCCACGAGGGAAGGTTTATACCGGCTGTGAGACCCTAGTCTAGGGGGTCACAGTTTAAAAATATGAGATCATGCGTTTAAAACAGTGATTAGGTGAACTTATTTTATTTCAGAGAGTTGTAAGTCTTTGGAATTGTCTTCCTGAAAAGATGGTGGAAGCAGAGTCCTTGAATATTTTAAGGCAGAGATTGATAAAGAACAAAGAACAATACAACACAGAAACAGGCCCTTTGGTCCTCCAAGCCTGTGCCGACACATTTGCCCTTCCATACTAAAACTGTCTTCAATTACAGGATCCGTATCCCCTTCCTATTCATGTATTTGCCCAGGTGCTTCTTGAATCCTACTGTCATGTCTGCTTCCACCATCTCCCCTGGTAGCATGTTCCAGGCATTCACCACCCCTCATGTGAAAAACTTGCCTTGCATATCTCTTTCAAACATTACCCCTCCCCACATCTATGTTGCCTCGTAATTGACCCCTCCACTCTGCAAAATAGCCTCATACTTTCCACTCTACCCAAGCCATTGACATTCTTTATAACTTTTAACAGGCCACCCCTCAACCTTCTGTGTTCCGGTGAAAACAAACCCAGCCTATCCCACCTTCTGCCTGGGCACCACACCTCAGGAAGGACATATTAGCCCTGGAGTGTGTCCAGCAGAGATTCACACGATGATCCCTGGAATGGTAGGTTTGGCGTATGATGAACGGCTAAGGATCCTGGGATTGTACTCATTAGAGTTTAGAAAGTTGAGGGGAGATCTAATAGAAACTTACAAGATAATGTATGGTTCAGAAGGGGTGGATGCTAGGAAGTTGTTTCCGTTAGGTGGGGAGACTAGGACCCGTGGGCACAGTCTTAAAATTAGCGGGGGTAAATTTAAAACTGAAATGAGATGACATTTCTTCAGCCAGAGAGTGGTGGGCTTGTGGAATTCATTGTCGCAGAGTGCAGTGGAGGCCAGGATGTTGGATGCCTTCAAGGCAGAGATCGACAAATTCTTGATCTCAAAAGGAATCAAGGGCTAGGGGGAGAGTGCAGGGAAGTGGTGTTGAAATGCCCATCGGCCATGATTTAAATGGTGGAGTGGACTTGATGGGCCGAATGGCCTTACTTCCACTCCTATGTCTTATGGTCTATGGTCTACTTCATAGCTAAAATCTCCATACTGGGCAACATCCTGGTAAACCTTTTGCGTACCCTCTGCAAAGCATCCACATTCTTCTGGTAGTATGGTGACCACAACTGTATGCAATATTCCAAGTATGGTGTCACTAAAGTTCTATAAAACTGCTGCATAATTTGCCTATTGTTGAACTCATTGTTCCTTCCAATGAAGGCAAGCATGCCATAGATCTTTTTAACTTATCTACCCATACTGCCACCTTCAGCGATCTGTGGACCTGCACACCCAGCTATCTTTGCATATCAATACTCCTAAGGGTTCTGCATTCACTGTATAATTTGTGCCTGTACTTGGTCTCCCAAAATGCAACACCTCACACTTGAATTATAGATTCATAGATTCCCTACAATGTGGAAACAAGCCCTTCAGCCCAACAAGTTCACACCGGCCCTCAGAGCATCCCACCTAAAGGAGTCAAATTTTGGGTTTTTTCTCAGCCATCCTAGCTCTTTCCACACTACTATGGACAGTTTTCTCCTGAAATGACACAAAGGGAGGGATTGAGTGATATAACAGTAGGTAGCACAGTTGTTAGTGCCAATGCAGGATAGAGAGAGGCAGTGAGATATCCCAGTTGAGTGAGTAGGAGGTGCAGAGGCCTTTCAGGATTAGTTGTGCAGTGCACTAAGGTGGTTAAGAGCAAATGATGAAAGATACTGCATTAAATAGTAAGAATGGTGGAATATCAGCCTTTGTTGGAGGTGGGTACATTTGCAGAGATAGACTGAATGTGAGGCAGAGAGAAGATGGTGACACTTACACTGGAAGAGTGAAGTAGATCATTCATCCTCTTGTGGCATTGATGAGTGTTTCACCAGGTAGCTAATACCAATTTGATCCAGGCAGTAGCCTCAGACTAGACTGGCAGTGTCAGATGTTGTGACCTCTGATGGCCCTGAGAGAAGAGGACAGCCCTCTTCTAGACCACCAAGAGTCTAAACCACTGCCCACAAAGTGGTGCACTAACTTCATCTTCTTTGCTATGTTCGGGGCAAATGTCTGCAACCATGCAGGGCAGCTCCAGACTGGCAGCACTTTATCAGTTGCACAGTGGCCTATTACATTTGGTGCCAGCAATAGGAGGTCCTGAGTCTTTTTGGCAGTGATGAATACTTTCACTACAACAATTGGGAGAACACAGCTAGCATTACTTAAGTAGGGGTTCATAAGGCATTTTACCTAGTTAATGAGACAGATTTGGGGTGATAGCATGAGAACTTGTGAGGACACATGGAGAGAAATCCTCTTTGAAGCTCAAAAAATTACAGTTAGCCAATTTCTTGCAAGATTCAGCCCATAGTCACTGTGGCTGAGACTAGCTTCTGACTGCAGATTTTAGCATTTGAGTTTAAATTCCACCAGCTGTCCACAGCAACAGGTGACTTCATCATCAGGAGCAAGCTTTTTGTATGCCTGTCTTTATTTTCTGCTCCCTCTATCTCCCTCCATCTCTTATTTTGTATTGCAGTTCACAGCTCTGCTGCTGTGCTTTTTATTTCATCTTTGGGCATTCACCACTTCTGACGCCATGTTTTGAGTGCACAACACTCTTACAACTCCAATCACATGCCGTTCCATATCACCGCAATTATAGTCCTGCTCTTCCCAGGACCGTAAGAGACTACAGAAACTGTGTGTATAGCCCAGACCCCATCACGAAAGCCGACCTCCCATCCATGGTAACACAGTGTGAAGCTGGCTGAACACAGCAGGCCAAGCAGCATCAGAGGAGCAGGAAAGCTTGACATTTCGGGTCGGAACCCTTCTTCACACTTCTCATTGCTGCAGAAAAGCTGCCAACATCATCAAAGGCTCCTCCCACTCCGGAACACTCTCTTCCAACATCTTCTGTCGGGCGGAAGATACAGAAGATTGAACACACACAGATACAGAAAATTGAACACAAGCATCAACTGGTTCAAGAACAGCTTCTTCCCTGCTGTTATTAGACTGCTGAATGGATCTCTCTAACTTCAAATAATGTTGATCTTGCTAATGTTGATCTTGCTTTGTGCACCTCCTGCGCAGCCATAACCCGTATGCCTCGCTCTGTCTAAGTACCCTATATTCTGTATGCCCTTGTTTGCTATGATCTGCCGTATTGCTTGCAAAAGAAAGGTTTTCACATGAGGTACAATTTTGAGATGGTCCTCACTAAACATCTTGTCAGATTCTGCCACTCATCTCACCAAAGTTTACATCACAGATAGCCTTTAAAGTTTACACCCTAATATTTTATGGATATAGCTTGCTGATTGTCAATTTTAATATACAACAATAATATTTTTCATGAACATTAGAATAAGTATCAATTTATAGAATTTATCATAGTTTGGATAGTTTCTCTTACATAGTATGAGTTATATTATTATGGGATTGATATTTTTAAAATCTTCGAGTTCATGATGTGTAGAATTGTTTCATCAAAGGTCCTGAACAATTTTGGGATAAAAGTAAAACCTGGAATTGCTGTATTTTGTAGCAAAAATGTGGAACCTGATGTTTTGTCTTTGAACATTGAGGTCATTGACATGTGGCCCCTCAGTGGACATGTATTCCTTCATGACCCATCTGCAGCTTTTGACGTGGTTGTCTATGCCATTCTTTTTCAAAGCTTTCTGACTATTGTTCAGCTGAACGAGACTGCACTCAAATGTTGATCCTTATCTACCTAATTGTAGCCAAAGTACTATTTGAAGGGTTTCATGTCCTGCTGTCACACCATTACCTCTCATGTTCCCCAAGTATCTATAAATGGTGCCACTCAGTCTACATGCCATTCATAAGCTGTCCATTGACAACTTCATTTGAAAGCACATCCATTTTCATACATGTTCTACATCACCATCACCTCTCTTGATTGCTTTATTGGGCTAAATTATCAGACCACTTACTGAAGATCCAGTATTAGATCAGCAGAATTTTCCTCTAAATAAATATTGAGAAGACTGAAACTATCTTTTCAGCCCCATTCCAAATGTAATCCCAAATCATTGACACCATCTTTCTCCCAGGAAACTGTCTGAAACTAAGTTAAATTCTTCCCAACTTTGCTGTCAGATTTGTCTCTGAGATGAGCTTCCCCAGATATATGAGAACATAAGGCTGTCTATTTGCACCTCGAGATTACTGCTTAATTTTACACCTGTCTCTGTCCATCTCCTACTGAAACCTTCATTCGTGGCTTGATAATCTTTAGACTTGGCTATTCTCACACATATCTATCAGGTCTCTCACATTTTAAAGTTCATAAGTTTGTTTTAATCAAAAACTCTACTTCTTATGTCTTAATTTGTACCAAATCCCACTCACCTGTCCTGACTGATCTACATTCACTCTCAGTCAAAAAAGCCCCGATTTTAAAATTCTCATCCTGGTTTTAAAAATCCTTTCATGGTCTCCTTTCTTTATCTCTGTAACATTCCCCAATCTCACAACCATCCAAGAAATCAGTGCTCTTTGGGCATTGCCCAGTCTTAACATTTCCACCATTGATGGCTGCGCCTTCAATTTCTTAAATCACAAATTCTGGAATGCCCTTCCTATACTTTTGTACCTTTCTAGCTTCACTTTTTTCAGTAAAGCAGTCCTTAAATCTCTTAAATAGGATTTTGTACATGTGACCTTTTCATTCCTTAAGTGTCTCAGTGCCATAATTTGATGAACATAGCCCCCTGGGAAGCCCATTTGTTTTATGTTAAAAGCAATGTATAAACAGTGATGAAGGGTCTAGGCCTGAAACGTCAGCTTTTGTGCTCCTGAGATGCTGCTTGGCCTGCTGTGTTCATCCAGCTTCACACTTTATTATCTTGGATTCTCCAGCATCTGCAGTTCCCATTAACCCTATAAATACTGATTGTTGTTATTGTAGGTAAGGGGTATGGGAAGCAAAGTATACCAATCCTTAACCATTTCATCAAAGAATCCCTACAATGTGGAAGCAGGCCATTCAAATCCACACTGACCTTCCAAAGAGCATCCCACCCAGACCCATTCCCCCGTGCACGATCCCTGTAATTCCCATGGCTAATCCATATAACCTGCACATCCCTAGACACTATAGGCTATTTAGCATAATCAATCCACCTAACCTGCACATCTCTGGACTGCAGGAGGAAACCTATGCAGACTTGGAGAGAATGTACAAACTCTACACAGACAGTTACCTGAGAGTGGAATTGAACCTAGGTCCCTGGTGGCATAAAGCAGCAGTGCTAGCCACTGTGATGCCTGTGTTTGGTGAAACAGCACTAAAGAATGTAGGATAAGATTATAATTTCAGTAGTTATAGATTCAGACACAACTTGTCTGATTTAAAACTAGAAGCTAATTGGAATTTCAAGTTCCCTCAATTTAATTACAAGGTCAATATTTTGGATAATTTTGGACAAGTGTCGATTTTGACATTTCAAAGTGAACCACACAAAATGTAATCCAAGATTCTGTGTTTTGCTGCTGTCTGAATTTAAGAATTACAATTGAAATGGTAGTGGTTATGCAGCGGAATAATGCACTCTAATAATTTTGCTAATATATAGCTTGAAAATAGGAAAGTCGGAACAACTGATAAACACAGCCATCTCTAGCATCCCATGATGATTGATTGATAAACTAGTTTAAATACTAAAAACAGGACTAGTGTCACTGCAGCACGCCTTTGGAGTAAGCAATGTGAACAACATACAGATGAAGGGTTCCATCCCACCCTCTGCAACTGAGCTGCTGTGGTTTAATGGACTTGTCTAGTTTCATTCCCTTGAGGAATCATTGCTCTCATCCTTACTCAGAATTAAATAGAAATGTGAGAATGAGATGCAATCAGGGGATTTTGGCTATGTCTGTTTGGCAGTCAAGAAGGACCAGCCAGGTACGCTGGAGTCCTGTAGGAGGACAGAACAGATTAATCCATGGGTGAAGAGATAGTGCAGTGGAGATCTTTAAATTCCTGCAATGCTGCTGGGGATCATTTTAGGGGAGTTGGGACCTGCACAGAGCAGATAGATAACACTTGAACAGAGCCAGCACCATTATCTTGAAGGGCAATTTTCTAATACTATTGGTGAGAGTTCAAACAAACTTAGCTGGGATGTGAAGACTAGGAAATGTAAATAAGAGAAAGCAAGGTAAAATGAGAATTGAAATTGGTTGATAGCATGCCTGTAGGAATTGGTAAGGAATTAGCTAGGGCCAGAATAAGATTGAATGAAATAACATCTAACTTAAATTTGTTGTGCATTCATGTAAATGTGTAAAGTGTGGTAAATAAAGTTAGTGAAAGCAAATAGCCACCTGACACTGTGGTAATAATGTAGACCAGTTCAAAAAAGGGCAGGACAAGGTATTTTTTGGATCTGTGATATTTGTGAAAGATTAGAAAGTTAACAGTACTGATTAAGAACATTACCTACATTACAGTACTAGAGTGTGATGATGTCCTAGAACACAGAATCCATTATTATACAAATGGATGCATTTTAAAGGTCAATTGAGTGAGAAAAAAAAACCATAGAGCAACAAACTTGCTAGAAAATTACACAGTGATGAAAGAAATGCATTGGGTTAATGGGGAGACATTAATTTTCCTGATGCAGACTTGAGTAGCGAGTGTGGAAAGACCAGAGTGTGAAGAATTTATCGTGTTGTGACAAAACATTGCTACTGTGGGAACTTCTGGGACTTTACTGTTGCAATGACTTTTCCTATACATAGAAACACAGACAGGCCACTTGCACGTATCCAAAACTAATGTCCTCTATGCTGAGTGGGTTGCCAAGTAAATGCATACGAACTGTACTTGTTCGGTCTGCTATTTTATGTATAGTTCATAATTTGCACTGATTGTATTTGCCTGTTAATTTGCAGTTCCATAAATTTTACTTTAATTTAATTGTTAAAGGTGAAGTCATTTTTCATTGGGCTTTTATGGTAAGTTCAATTCCTTTGATTCGTTGATCTCCACAAGGAACATAGCAACGGGTAGAATTTAATGGAGATGATGGGAGTCTCAGCCATAGGCTTGAGAGCTGGCAAAAGTTCTGCATTGCTCCTTTTGGGAAGGCCCTCCACATCGCTTTCCACTTAAGGACTTGATAGTTAGGGCAAGGCTTTCCCCAATGATGGAAGCCTTGTCAACCCCAGGAGTTCTTTTGAATAACAGACCACTGGGGAGACTGTAGTTGTTGTTTGCGTGAGACTGTAGGAATTGATAGGGGAAGGCAATATTAGGTTATGCATGGAATAATCCTTGTTGTAGATCTATTTGACTCCCTCCAATCCAAACAACTCTTTCGCTGGTATGTTGATGACATCATCAGTGTTGCTTCTTGCTTTCATCTGGAATTGGAAACATTTGTCAATTTTGCTTTCAATTTCCATCCTGGTCCATCTCTGACTCTTTGCTTTATTTCTTGACATCTCTGTTTCTATTCTGTGGATAGGCTGGCCAAGAATATCCATTACAAACCCACCGACTCCCACAGTTACCCATACATCATAATACCTTGCTTCGTATAAGGTCTTCATTACATTCTCTCAGTTTCACTGTCTCTGTTGCAGCTGTTCTGATGATGCCATTTTTCTTATGGGGGCCTCAGCCATGACCAGATTTTTGCTCAAATATGGATTCCCTGCCACCATGGTTGCCAGGGCCCTCAGACATGTCTGATCTATTTCCTCCAGTTCTGTCCTCACCCCTTCCCTTCCCTTCCCTTCCCTCCTAAAATAACAATAGGATTCCCTTTGTATCAGTGATAATGGGAACTGCAGATGCTGGAGAATCCAAGATAACAAAGTGTGGAGCCGGATGAACACAGCAGGTCAAGCAGCATCTCAGGATCACAAAAGCTTTTGTGCTCCTGAGATGCTGCTTGGCCTGCTGTGTTCATTTAGCTCCACACTTTGTTATCTAGGATTCCCTTTGTCCTCAGTTTCTGTATCACCATCCACTACATCCAAAGGATCATAAGCTGCCATTTATTTTACCTCCAGTGGGTTGCTGCCACCAGACATATATACCCATCCCCTCCTTTGTCAGCATTCCTCAGGTTGTGCTCTCTCCAGGATCTCCTGGTCCACTCCCCCTTCAATCCCAACACCAGAGGCACACATTTGAGATGAAACAGCGATTTATCTGCACCTAATTTGATTTAGTCTACTGTTTTCACTCCTCACAATTTGATCTCCTCAATAGTGGAGAGGTGAAATGCAGATTGCGTGACCACTCTGTTGGGAACACCTATGCTCTGTCCATGAAAATGATTCCAATATTCTAGTTGCTTGCTACGTCAACACACCGACACATTCCTATGCCAACATTTCTGAGACAGGCCTGCCGCAGTATTCCAGCGAAGCTGAATGCAAGTTGGAAGAACAACACCTGATCTTCCACCTAGGTACCTACAGCCCTCAGGATTCAACATATTTTTAACAAATTCAGAGCATGAACACTTTCCTCCATGTTCATTGCCTCATCCTACACTCCAGATCCAGTTCTCTATGTTCAACATATTCACACTTCCAGGGCAGGCAGGTTTGTGGATTTTGGGAAGGAGATAGAAACGGGCCGTGCGGGGTTGGGGAACAATGAGGTTGGAGGCTGTGGGTGGGAGGTCCCCTGAGGTGATGAGGTCATGAATGGTGTTGGAGATGATGGTTTGGTGCTCGGGTGTGGGGTCATGATCGAGGAGGCGGTAGGAGGCGGTGTCGGAGAGTTGGCGTCTGGCCTCGGCGATGTAGAGGTCAGTGCGCCATACTACCACTGCGCCACCCTTGTCTGCGGGTTTGATGGTGAGGTTGGGGTTGGAGCGGAGGGAGCGGAGGGCTGCCCGTTCTGCGGGGGAGAGGTTGGAGTGGGTGAGAGGGGTGGAGAGGTTGAGGCGGTTGATGTCTCGACGGCAGTTGGAGATGAAGAGGTCGAGGGAGGGTAGGAGGCCTGGGGGTGGTGTCCAGGAGGATGACTTGTGTTGGAAGCGGGTGAAGGGGTCAGTGGAAGGAGGGTTGGGTTCCCGGTTGAAGAAGTAGGCATGGAGGCGAAGACGGCGGAAAAACTGCTCTACGTCCGACCGTGACTGGTATTCGTTGATGTGTGGTTGTAGGGGGACAAAGGTGAGACCCTTGCTCAGGACTGACCGTTCGTCCTCAGTCAGTGGGAGGTCTGGGGGGATGGTGAAGATGCGGCTGGGCTCAGTGTGGCTGTCTTCTCTGGGGTTGCAGGCTGTGGAGGTTGTGGGCGGAGCGATGAGGTCGTCGGCCGTGGGCAGGGTTCCGTCGGCCGTGGGCGGGGTTCCGTCGGCGTCGGCCGTGGGCGGGGTTCCGTCGGCGTCGGCTGTGGGCGGGGTTTCGCCGACCGTGGGCGGGGTTCCGTCAGCGTCGACCGTGGGCGGGGTTCCGTCAGCGGTGGGAGGATCGGGGTGGGCGGCAGCAGCTGAGGTGAGGGTGGTGTGTGGGCTGTAGTACCTGGACGTGGAGGTGGTGACTGCAGCAGCGGTTCCGGAAGTTCTGTGGCCGGCGGAGGCGGATGTGACGTCATCGGTGGGGTCTCCGGCTGTGTCCTCATGGTCAATGGCGGCGGGTGCGTGGTGGGGGAGGGGCAGGGACAGAGTCGGGATTTGGGAGGCGCAGGAATCCTCTTGTGGGGGGCAGGGGCCAGTGAGTTGGTTGTACTTACGATTTTTGGTGTCCAGTAAAGCTGAGTGGAACTGGGTGTTCAGTCTGTGGATCCTGCGGAGGATAAAAAACAGCAGGGGTCCTTTGCAGGCCTGGGAGAGGGAGGCTCTGAGCTGGGGCAGGCTGGATTGCAGTGCCTGGAGGTGCCGGCGCATGGCTGCAAGTGTCTGTTTCAGGACTCGCAGGGAGAACCGCTTCTGAAGGGTCTGAATGTTCTGGGTGTAGAGGTGGTCACAGATGGTTAAAAATAGCACGGGTGATTTGGTAATGGAAAAAGAAATTCAGTTGTGTGTAAGAGCGCTTCTGGATATAGAAAACAAAATTAAACTATGCTTTGAGTGGCTCTTGTAGTGTGGTGGTAATCCATGGTGATCAAGAGGATAACCAGAAAGAACATTATTAAGTAAGGAATCTGTTACTATGGAACAGAGTTGATGAGGGTAATGGAGTTGATAATGCTGTGTATAGATTTTCAAATGGTATTTGATAAAGTGCCATGTGTCAGACTCTTCAGCAACATTGAAATTCACAAAATAAAATGGACAGTGGCAGAATAGAGAGAGATAATGGGAACTGCAGATGCTGGAGATTCCAAGATAATAAAATGTGAGGCTGGATGAACACAGCAGGCCAAGCAGCATCTCAGGAGCACAAAAGCTGACGTTTCGGGCCTAGACCCTTCATCAGAGAGGGGGATGGGGGGAGGGAACTAGAATAAATAGGGAGAGAGGGGGAGGCGGACCGAAGATGGAGAGTAAAGAAGATAGGTGGAGAGGGTGTAGGTGGGGAGGTAGGGAGGGGATAGGTCAGTCCAGGGAAGACGGACAGGTCAAGGAGGTGGGATGAGGTTAGTAGGTAGCTGGGGGTGCGGCTTGGGGTGGGAGGAAGGGATGGGTGAGAGGAAGAACCGGTTAGGGAGGCAGAGACAGGTTGGACTGGTTTTGGGATGCAGTGGGTGGCAGTGGCAGAATAGATACATTTTGTCTGAGTGACACAAAATAGGGAATGGTCAATTGTTGTCTTTTGAATCGGTATTAGCATAACTGTTTTCTTCATTCATGTTAATGATATAGAGTCAATACAGTGTGGACCTGGAGGAACACAGCAGGTCAGACAGAATCAGAGGAGCAGGAAAGTTGACATTTTTGGTTTACACTCTTCATCAAGACTGCGGAGGGAGAAGTGAGCTGGGAAATAAATAGAGAGGAGGGGTGGGCTGTGTATGGTAGGTGTGATGGTGATAGGTGATTGCCGGTAGGGAATGGTGGGGACTGGTCAATGGGATGGATGGGGCGGATAGATAGGAGAGAAGTTGGACATGTTGTATCGGTCAAAGAGGTGGGTATGAGAAGGAGGTTTGCACATGGAGTGAGGGCGGGGGTGGGGAGATTTCGAAACTGCTGAATTCTACATTGAGGCCATTGGGCTGTGAGCTCCTGAGACAGATTATGAGGTGTTGTTTCTGAAGTTTGCATCTGCAATTCTTGCTAGCTCCTTAATGATATAGACATTGATGCACAGGGTAAAATAGAGAATTTTCAACATGAAAGTCAGAGTGGGTATCTGGTGACACAGTTTGCCGCTTGCTCCTTTGGACCTCCAGCTTGAACACCAGGTACCAATATCTTAGGGCGTATTCTATAGGCAGAGGCCACATCTCAACATCATGGCAAAATTATGACAGGCAGAATCAGGGTAGTTCATGACAATTTGTTCCTCATGGCAGATGTGTCAAAGACCAGAAGTATAAGTTTAAGTTGAGGAGTAAGTGGTTTAGAGGATATTTAGTGCAATTGTTTTCACACAGAGGGTAGGAAAAATACAGAATGCGCTACCTGAAAACCAATGGAGGTAGGCATTCTCACAACATTTAAGAAGTTTGTGAATGAGCACTTAAAATGCCAGAGCATAGTAGGCTAAGGATCAAGTGCAGGCAAATGGGATTAGTGTAGTTTGGTGTTTGTTGGTCATTGTGGACATGGTGGGCTGAAGGGCCTGTTTTGATGCTGTATGACTCTATGATTCTATGACACCCATGCTTCTAGACTGTAGTGTTGCATTTATCACTGTTGCAAGGATACTTTGCACGTATGGCCAGGCATCCAGCTTGCAGTTTGTAGAGTGGTGTTTTGGAGTAAGTGAGAGCGAATGAGGAGATGTAGCATGTGAGAGCGAGAGTGGTAGACCATAAACCTTGGTGAGAGTTGAGTTCAGTAGCAGAGATACAGTGTGTACAAAGTAGCTGAGACAAGATGGTGGCACTCACCCTGCTGGAGTAGAGGTCATTGGAAATCTTCCAGACCACTGATAATGTATGTACCAAGGTATGGCTGGCAGGCTGGCAATGTTTGGTGCCATGGCCTCCTCGGGCAAACTTGGGGGCAAAAGATGTTCCTCCTCTGCACTCTGTCTGTCCACCAAGACCTCTAGGTCCCTATCTATGTAATGAGGCACAAATTTCCTCTTAACTGCCATGTTCTTGGCAAACAAATTGAACCTGCAAGGCAGCTCTGGATTGCTAGTGCTTTACCAGGTACACAGAAACCTTTTAAATATCATCCGCTGCCAGGGATGCTGGTTTGCCCCAGGTAATCTGTCTAAGTGTAGTAACATAGAAAATAGGTGCAGGGCAGATCATTTGGCTCTTTGAGCCTGTACCACCATTCAGTATGATCATGGATGATCATACAGTTTCAGTGACCCATTCCCACTTTCTCTCCATATTCCTTGATCCCTTTAGCTGCAAGGGCCACATCCTGCTCCCTCATGAATATATCTAGCAAAATGGCCCCAACAGCTTCCTGTGGGAGAGAATTCCACAGGTTCAAGCTCTGAGTGAAGAAATTCTTCATCATCTCAGTACAAAATGACTTAGCCCTTATTCTTAGACTGTAATCCCTACTTCTGGACCTCTCCAACTTTATGAACATTCTTCCCACATCTAGCCTGTTCAGCCCCATCAGGACTTTATATGTTTCTATGAGATTCCCCCAACCCATTTTTTCTAAGTTCCAGTGAGTATAAGCCCAAGGAGACCAAAATTGCACATAATACTCAAGGTGTGGCCTCATCACGGACTTGTATAACTGCAGCTAGACATCCTTATTCTGATACTCAAATCGTTTTGTTATGAAGGCAAGCGTGCCATTAACTTTCCTTACAGTCTGCTGCACCTGCACATCAACCTTCAGTGACTGTTCTATCATGACATCCAGGTCTCGTTACATCTCACCTTTTCCTAAACTGACACATTCAGATAATAACTCACTCAGAGATAGTAAGAACTGCTGACACTGGAGTCAGAGAAAACACAGTGTGGAGCTGGAAGAGCATAGCGAGCCAAGCAGCATCAGAGGAGCAGGAAAGTTGAGGTTTTGGGTCAGGACCCTTCTGAAGACGGCTGAGATCCCAGCACTGAACCTTGTGGCACCTCATTTGTCATTGGCTGCTACTCTGAAGAGGACCTGTTTATTTCCATTCTCTGCTTCCTGTCTGCCAACCAGGTCTCTATCCATGCTATGCCTATTTGCCATGAAGAGAATGTTGATTTAGCATCAGATAAAGTGGCACCATAGAGCCATGATAAATACATAATGAGGCAAGTTTGAGATGATTGGTGCTAAAACATGCTAGGCCTCTCAGAGATTTAAAAAAAACTATTAAACTCAATCAACACAATACTTCACTGAAAAAAAAGGTAAAACCTACCACATCTATGGATATTCCTTGTGATAAGCCTCCCCTCTGCTGTTCAATGCCATAGAAAATTGTGCATTTTCACATCTTTTGAGGTTCAATGAACAGTCTTGCAATCCTTGAACTAATTAACAATCTTCTGTGGTTATCTCTTAAAATAACAAGTTGAGTGTCGAGTTGGTAATCAGATGCTACTTCTATAGCTTGCATTGAATTTCACTGGAATACTGCAAAGCTATGGACAAAAAGTCAAAGTCGGAGCAAGGTGGGCAAGTGAATTGACAAATGATAGGAAATTCAGGATCATGCTTGTTAACAGAATAGGCTCTTCACAAAGCGTTTACTCAACCTGTATTTGGAATCCCTATGGTAGTGGAGACAACAATGATCAGTCATGAATATGTATAATAATTGTACTAAGCACATTTAAACCACTAGTTCAGTTGGAAGAAGTGTTTGGGGACTTGGAATGTCGAAAAGATTGGTGGTAAAAGGGTTAGTATTACATCTTCTGTACATGCATGGAAAGGTATTGCAATTGACTAAGGATTGGGTTAATCACACTCTTACAGTGTTGCATTGAAGTTCAATGTAGGCTTTAGAAACAGCATCTGATCTACCAACTCAACACTCAACAGCCTTCTAGCTCCATGTTCAATTTTCAGTCATAACTTGTGCCTCCATTTTCTTTCTTCTCTTGCTGGTTCAGTTTTTGTTGTTTCTTTATTTGTTTACTTTGCATTCAGATGGTTGCTATCCAGTTATTCACACCTCATATGGATGGGTCTTTTATTTATTTTGTTACACAATAATCCAATTTGTGAATGACCTCTAGTAAAGAAATTACTGACATGGTTCACCTTTTGTAGCTTTAATTTTAATATGAATCCGAGCCAGTGGAAATTATGCATTAATTAATAACCAAACGGCACCACAAATAAAAAGGTAAATTTCACTTCAAATAGTTGTTACAACAGGTACGTCTTATGCAATCACAAGTGGCGACATCAGTCCCTACAAAACTGTGGCATTATGTGGCTACACAGCTCTTCAATATGTTCCTATTCACTTCAAAGCTATTCACAGCCTTCCAGACCTATTTTTCCTTTCCAATCTGCTGTTTCCTTTTCTGTTATGTGATAAACAACATCTTCCTGGCAGTAATTTGCTTCCCTTTCTCACAAGAATTGTGTTCAATGTTCTGTCTAATTGTATCTAAATCAATACACTGAACGCTTCACCCTTTGGCTGCTTTGCTTGTAGCTCTATCCCTTGTGCCTACAGATATCTCCTGTGTCTTTCTTAGCTCGCTTTCTCTCGACATTGTTTCTTCGTGTTAGTAGTATGTGCTTAAAGAGTTGAGGAAGAAGCAACTTTATCTGAATCTCTCGGGGCGGATTCAGTGGGTTGCTGACTATAGAAGTGAGAGACAGATTCATGTATTACTATTGTGAAATGGGGACTGAATCTATTTATGGAATGCTGTTAGCTCTTTTCTTTGACGGGTCTTGTAATAAAAACTAAAACTAAGGTCCACCACGGATTTGCAGAGCCTATTGAGAACAAAAATAATTTGTTCAAGATGCATCCCCATGAGCAGTTACTGGAAGGTCAAAGTCTGTCAAGGTTCATGGAAATATTTAAAAGTTTTAAAAAGTCTTTTAAAGTATTTAGAATAATTACAAAGCATTCAATTGCCTTCGAGTTGAAAACATGACTTCAAGGGGTGGGCCTTCCACTTGTGACATCACTAGGCAGCATGATGTAACTGAAAATATATCTAACTGCTAGGGTGCACAAACCTCTCAGCAACTAAACTAAAGCCAAAATTTGAAATTCTTGCGGGAACCAACAAATAGGTAAATTTGTATTTCTCTTCAGTAATATTGCTTCTTTATTGTTGATCATTTGTTCATTTTGCCCATTTTTGGTTACTGACTGACAAGTGACATTTTTGGTCATGTACTGATGAATGAGAAAACATGAATTAACTCAAGTTGTGGATTGTGCAGTGAGGATTGTAAAAGGAGATGTAGTTGATTACTGGATTGCTATGTGTCAGTGACTGCGCAGGGAAAGGAAGGTGATAGGATGAAAACTGGCCTTGGGATGTCATTCTTAGGTGGATGGACTTGTGGGGCCTAAGTGAATCACTAATAAATTGGGCATCCTGGACAGCAATGTATGTAACTGGTGAGTGACTGCCTCCCTCCTCATCTTGCTTCTCCTACTCCTCTTCTGAAACGGTTCTGTACCTTGGTTCATCAGCATATCCAAACCTTGATGCTGTGCCATGTTGTGGAGATTACAGAAGAGCATGTCTATTCTGGTGACCCTGGTTGGCACATTCTGAAGGACAGCTGCAAATCTGTGCAGACTCCTGAAGCATACATTCAGAATTTTGATAGCTAGTTCAATACCATGTTTGATGGTCATATAGTATTCACTGTAATACTATTGGAATTTATTTGTTGGGTTCAACACAGATGTGTATCCCTTGTCTTCTAACAGCCAATTGGTAACCTTGGGCAAAATTTTATCAGCTTTTGAACGATGCAGGCAATGCTAAAAAAGATGTGAAAATATAGCAAGAATGAAAATGGCATTCTCAAGGATAAGAGAAATACAATCTTTCCTTTAAGATTTCAACAGCTAGGTGTGGCTCTCACTAATAAGCAGTGAAAGTCTTATTTGCATGCAGTAACACCTCATTATTAACTTATCTCGCCTCACGCCTAACTGGGTACTGGTGAAAAGCCAACAGTGCCAATTTTTGCTTTGAAATTCAGGACAGTTACCGACTGATTGCAACTTGCCAACATTATCTCCAGGCATTCATTTTGGCATCATTCTCTAACATCTCAGGCACACTCATGGGCAGCAACTATTTGCACCCTCCATTCACGAGTCAGCATCAGCAAAGCACCAGACTCAATAAATCATGACATCTCAAACTAATTTATAATACAGTTCAACACCTCAATATTACATCTTGGAGCTCACTGATACCTTACATTGCATTGTCGCTGCCACGTTGCTTTGCATGCGGTGACAAACACCTATCTCATGAATCAGGGCAGGGTGCAACCCAGAGCACTTTATTTACTTCCTTAGCACTTATTTGCTTTGTGCTTACTTAGATGTTCATAAAATCTCTACATTACCTTGAATTTCAGTGTATATGTGCAGAATTTAGAGGCTCACAGTGGTTCTGCTTTGCTTTTGAGACAGACAGAAAGCCAGGCAGCTTGTAATGCTTGTTAGCACTGAACAGTCAAGGGGTGGGTATACGGATGTGCAGCACTATGATGTGACAATGTCATACCTACAGTATGTAGCAGCAGCTTACAATTCAAATATATTGCATATATTTCAAACAAATGCAATGCCTTAAAGCCTCAGGCTTTTGCGATGCAGTGGCAGTGTCCCTGCCTTTGAGCAGAAGATCTGGGTTCAAGTCTCACTTGGTTTAGAGGCACATCATAATGTACCTGGACGGGTTGATTAAAAAATATGTAAAGTCTAGGGGATGTAGTCCTTAGTCTAGTCATAGAGGAATATGGTCAGGCAAAGGTAGCTCCAAAATAAGTAAAAAGCATCTAATTACTGAGTCTAATTTCAGTCCATGTGTCAGTCCAAGGATTAGACCATTGTCCTGCAGGTCATACAACCAGTGGATTACTGGCAGGTTGTCTCGGAGTCACATAGAAATCAGTCAGTGGGCTAGGCCAATGTGATCCTGGAATTTCTTCTCAAGTCAGTCTGGGGGTGGGCTACAGTCAGTCTTAGGTCAGTAAACATCAAAGGAGGTTAATCAGATGGCTGTGGTCAGAAAGTAAGAAACTCAAGTTTAGGGATTGAGACTAGTACACTGGGAGCAGAGGGGGCCATCACTTTAACTTTATATAGAGGTGGGAGCAGATATAACACGGACGGCATGAGAGACAGTGGGAAGGAATCTTTGGAAGTCATCACCACCCTGGCTTTGATGGGTGTACAGTGAATAATGATGTTGGACATAGCTATTTACTAAGTCGGAGGCCCAGGGGGGGAAGTCATGACTGGTCATAGTGAAGACAAAAAATTAGCGGGAATGTAGCAAGACTCAAGCTAATGATGTTGACAGCGATTGCAAGGCAGAACACCTTCCATCTTCAAACAAATCTCAACTGTGTAATAAGCATGAAGAACGGCTGCCAGCACACCCAGAGTGAGCTGTGTAAATTTCTTCTGTTTTGCTTGTGAAGGGCGAGTCTATCTGCGGGCATTTAGAAGGCCTTCAAGGTGCAATTGTGTTTATTGGGCACAGGCTTCATTGACATTTCCTTCAAATCAGTGAAGCTCAGTTCTGCCGCTGGTTGAGGAGACTGCAGCTTGAGTGGTACTTGTGACCGGAGAGGATGGAAGATTATCCTGTTCCAGTGACTATCAAGGCAGCAGATGTGCTGAGTTTTCTAAGGCTGCTTCCAAGGATCAGCTGGGACCTGTGAGGAATCTTTTACTCCTTAACACATAAATGTTTTAAGACTGTTATGAAGACAATTGTGCCAGAGCACGCACTTCAGCTCATTTCCCCATGGTGGGGGTCAGTGCTACAATCCAGGCAGTAGGCTTTGCCAACATAACGACTTCCCCCAGGTGCAGGCCGTGATACACTGAGAGCACTCTATCATGACATAACTGATTTCATTATTAGGAAAGGATCCTAGTTGGACAACATTCAAATCATCTATAATTATTGTTACCATACCTCAGAGGTCAGCACCATGTACACTGTGATGCCTACAGCTTTGATAACTCCCAAGGCCCTGCTTATTCCAAGGGTCAGCTGCCTTACAAGGATGGTTACTGAGCTACCATCTGCAACTATGGCTGATGACCGCTACCCAACTCCCTGGCGTAGGATGAGTGTAGATACATTGCTGTCCATTTTTCAATCAGACCAATGGTGGAGCTGTGATACCGCTTCTGGAGGTTCCAATGCTTGGATTGATCGAGAGGCACTCTTGCAGTGGTTTCCAGACTGTGTCATGTAATCTTAGCACGTTATGCTCTCCATATCTGGAACAGGTAAAGGAAAGATATGACCGATGGTAAGGGACTGGGAGAGCATGAGTAATCTACCAAGGAGGAAAATGAGGACATTGAGCAGGAGGAATATTACCTTCACTGTGATATAGCAGCATCAAGTTTAACAAGCCAAGCATGACTTAATCGGCATCTGCTTCTAAAAGATCCAGGCTGGGTGATAAAGTCATCATCATTAACCATAAATTTGTTGCTGTTATAAAGGCAAGCAGTCCCTGTTTATTGCCAGAAACAAGCTGAGATGTTTTGTTTGTTCTTCCTTTGTTTTTCTTATTGTTTAATATGTTAGCATTAATAATTGTCTAAAGTTTTCACAACATAATGCTCCTGCATTTAACAACACAACATTTAGTATGTTATGATGTTTGTTGGGAAACAGAAATACCACTTCAGACAGGGTTCAAACATCATTCGGCACTAAGGAAGGGTAGCTACTGTTGCTTAGTTCTTGGTCCTACAGCTAAATTGATAATCGAGCAGATCAGTAATAATTTGAACTGCAAATATATTTACAAATGTGACATTCTATTGACACAAACGATATATCACCTGTGACACCAATATGTGCTTAGGTTTCATTTCTCCCCACCCTCCCACTATACCTAGGTTTAAATCTGTGGTCTGCAGCTCGTTTGGATAGAACCTGCCCTATGGAAAAGCTGTTGACCTTCAAGGTTTGGTGGAAAACCCTGGGCCCATTTGTGGCTGCAGGTCCCAGAAATGCTGAGAGGATTCTACTCAGTTATGGGGCCACCCATCCTTGATTTCAAATTCCAGCAGTTAGAGGTTGCAGGCCGGGTAGAGATTCAGGAGTCAGGCATACCTGGACTATCCTGCGAGGAGATTTCTGGCAATGTGTATTGTGTATTGTTCCTCCTCCATTTGAGTATTTGCTTGTACCACCTGACCACTTCAGAGAAAGGGCACATAGGATGAAGTCAAGATCCTGCTGCCTCGATGTAGTCACTAAAGCGATAGTGTGCATTTTCGGTGGCCAAAGAGCATTTTGCTGGAATAGGCTTTCTATGATAGTCACTTAGTTGTCCATGCAGAAAGCTACGCATAGGCATGCCAGAGACATCATGGTACTGATGATTTTGGTGGCTAGTTCGAACCACTTTACTGAGTGTTTCTGAGAAACCCACCTGTGGCTCTGATTTTTGTGTATTGTCACAATGTTATTAAGTGCTGACAACATGGAGTCTCTTCCTGCCTCAGGCTGAGCACATTCCTAAGTTATGGCAATCCTCTATATATCAGTGATTTAGGGGATTTCTTCCTCAGCCAGTTACAGAAATCTGCCAGTGATGCACTGACTAGACTGTACGCCAAGTCTAACCCAGTTAAAGTGCCCAACAAAAGGTGTCAGAAGCCATTGCACCATCTGAGGGATCTGTGTACTTCATCTCATTAGGTAGAAAGGAGCTGTTTACTAGAAGGTCTGGTCTTGTAGGTACCATTGGTGCCCTGCTTAGATGTAGTTAATACATTCCCTGTGATGATAATGGGGAACAGCACGTAACACTGAAGCTTACTTGATGCTCGGACATGGATACCTTGGTACCCCACATGAGTGGTCACAGTCGTCTGCCATGAGCTTGGAAGATTTTCTGATCTTATTCAGACAGTAGTAAGGGTATGGAACGCTTTGCCTGCAACGGTAGTAGATTCGCCAACTTTAAGTACATTTAAGTTGTCATTGGACAAGCATATGGACGTACATGGAATACAGTAGGTTAGATGGGCTTCAGATTGGTATGGCAGGTCGGCACAACATTGAGGACTGAAGGGCCTGTACTGTGCTTTAATGTTCTATGTTCTAGAGTGAGGAAATGAATGTTTGCTGCCTGTTCTGACCCTTTCAGCTTTATTCCAGAATGTTTTTCCGCTGCACTGAGACAACGGGATGGATTGAATGAGATAAAAAGCGGCTGGCACCGTTGTTGTTGGCGGTGCAGTTGCTAGGAACAGTAGAATTGTAGGGTCAGGATACTTAGCAATTTGGGAGAATGGGATAGGTGAGAACTTTTGAGGGAAAATGCTGCATTCAATAAGGCTGCATTCGATAATAAGAGTAGTGGACAATAAGCATTGATGTCAGTCTTGGGAAGAGGACAGCCCTCCTCTCCATCTGCCTACCCATCAGGACCTCCAGGTGTCTGTGGGTGAAGCCTATTCCCTCCTTCAGCCGAATTGTTTGAAAACGTAAAGGAAAACAAGTAGGGTAATTCCTGGCTTGCAGCATTTGAAATGGTAGATAGCTGGGGTTTAAAGATGCCACGTGTGTTGTGAATGCCATATCGTAAAGGTCCTGACACCACCCAGCACTCATGCGTCTATTAACCACAAGTTGGCATGAGGGGTCATTGTGAAAGCCTCTGAAAGAAGAAACTCCTCCTTATTTCAGTCTTAAATTGGCACCCCTTAATTAAGAGACTATGACCTCTCGTCCTAGATTCTCCCATGAGGAGGAACCTCCTATCAATATTAACTCTGTAAAGCACCTTAAGAATCCTACATGCTTCACTGAGATCACCTCTCATTTGCCTAAATACTAACGAATAGAGTTCTAATATGTTTAGCTTTTCCCAGAAGGCAATTCCTCCATGGGATCAAAGCTCTTCACAATACTTCCAGATATTTGGCCTAGCACTGTGGCTCAGTGGTTAGCATTGCTGCCTCACAGTGCCAGGGATCTAGCTTCAATTCCACCCTTGAGTGACTGTCTGTGTGGAGTTTGTACATTCTCCCTGTCTGTGTAGGTTTCCTCCATGTGCTCCAGTTTCTTCCTCACAGTCCAAAGATCTGCAGGTTAGGTGGATTGGCCATGCTAAATTGCCCATAGTGTTTAGGGATGTATAGATTATGGGGGTTATAGGGGGATAGGTCTGGGTGTGGGAGTGGGTGTGGACTTGTTGGGCCTATTTCCACACTGTAGGGATTCTATACGGTCCCATCAGCACCTTCCTCAGTTGCAATAAGACTCCCCACCTTCAAAATAAGAGCCAACATTCTATTAGCCTCCCTGTTTATCTGTTGCACCTGCTTTACCACCAAGTACCTTTGTATTGTTCTCTGCACTTTTTCTCCGTTCAAATAATACTGTTCTTTTGTTCTCCCTTCCAAAATGAGCAATTTCACATCTTGCCACATTATACTCCATTTGCCAACTTCTTGCCTACTTAAATAACCTTAAATACCTTAAATATACTTAAATATCTCTTCTAAACTACTTGTATTCCTCTTGCAAACATCCTTTCCACCCTATTGTCTGCAAATTTGGCTACAGTACATTTGCTTCCTTCTTCCAAGTCATATATATTATAAACAGTTACAGTTCCAGCACTGATCCCTGTGCAACCCCATCAATCTGATCACCCTTGTTACTACTCGCTGTTTCTTGCTCATTAGTCAATTCTCTATCAATGTGATTTTATTACCCCCAGCACCACGTGTTCTTATCCTATGACTTAACCTTTTGTGAGATATCTTGCTAAATGGCTTCTGGAAGTCCAAATACAACAAATTGACTGGCTCCCCACTATTCATTCTGGTTGAGACATCCCTGAAAAATTCTAATAAATTTGTCAGATGTAATTTCTCTTTCATGAAGCCACATTGACTCTGCTTGATTAGATTAGGATTTCCCAAATATTTTGCTTGTACTTGCTCTTACTATGAAATTGAATGGAAGGCAACATAAGCAGCACCTATCCTGGCCTGATCGATCAGCCCATAAAATTGAGGATAAAACCTCCAAATTCTGTAATATAATTTCTCATCAATGGTATTGTGAAAAAACAGATTAAAAAATCATGGAAAATGGAACATTTATGTGTACAATTTTCTGAGTCCCTGTGATTATTTCATCCTCTTCAATTACTATTGTTTCACTCAACTTTCTTTCACTGTGAAGCCCCAGGAAACACTAGGAATGCATTGGAGAGATGTTGAGGCAATAAACTCAGGTCAGTGCCACCTTAATACAACAATTTACATTTGTTTATTTTCACTCTACCTCTCAGGGGATTTGCCTACTATGGTGCTGTGTAATAATGGAGCTGATGTCTGCTTACGCTGAAAATTTTTAGGTGTTTTGACACAACAATCCCATCTAAACCAATGTGCTTTTCCCGGGTGAAAATGCCCCCACACTGTTACAAATCGCCCATTACAACACTGAACTGGAAAATCTTTAAAGCAAGGGTCTCCTAAGTGAGGGTTGGCATCTCATTGGTCACCGATTAAAATCGGATGGTGAAGAAACCACAAACCACATGTTTCAATTTTGAGATTCGAGGCTCAGCTAAGTATGGCAGATGAACTACAACCTGTGAAGTGGGACAAGGAGGCACTTGTTAAAGATACGGGCCTCAGGATGGCAGCAGACACCCACATCCCATAAAAGTATAACAACAGTTTTATTCATTACAGTGTAAAATGTCAAGGCTAACTCTCCAGTGAAGGGAGAGCTAGGGAGTGCTGCACTGACAGATGCACTTTCTTTCAGGTGAGGCTTTAAAAACATGTCCCTGGGATTGCTTTGAAACAGAGCATAGGATTTCTTCCTGCTGATTAGCTAATAATAATTAGTCCCCAAACAATACTTCAAATAGATGATTTGATTATTTATTTTGTGATGTTTTTGGGATATTTGTTCACAAAAATTGACTGCCATGTTTCATAGAATGATATCATGTCAAAGGAGGCCATTCAGTCCATCAAAGCTGTGCCAGCTGTCTGCAGGAGATATTTAACTCCTGCTGTTCTCACCTTTACAGCCTCTCAAGCAGTACATTTCAGACCATAAACCATCAATTGTGTGAAAACATTTCTCCTTGTGTCACCATTGGCTCTTTTACCAATAACCCTAATGCTGCAGAGATGGCAGATAGCCTAATGAAGTGGGAGATCCAATAGAAGGGCTCCAGCTGATACGTGGACAGTCCCATTGTAAAATGCAGGCATTCAGAACAGCAAGGCCGCCTCAAAACAGATGTGATTTCTGCAGCATTGTTAAAAGTTACCAAGTCTTTACGGCATCAACTGTTCGATCATAAGTGAGGATAGGGAAACAGAGCACCCAAAACAGCCTCTTAATCATCTGCCTCCAGGAAGATTATGATTCGTGTTTTCTCGTGGCTACTTCTAGACTGTTGATCCAGAATTGAGGTCAGTGCTAGAGTTGCAAACTGGAAAACATCCAGTACAATGATCTGACATCATTCTCACTTCCAGCTTCTGCGCTCAGTTTTAACTGGAGCCTATCCATTTTTCAGACATCCCCAGTCATCTTTCCAGTATACTATTAACGATACCATGAAGATAATGCAATGATAAAGGAAACATATTTCCTAAAGCAACACTATGAAGTACATTAATCATATCTCTCAATTTAATATATTGAGATTTTAATCTGCAGCACCGTATTTGTTTGAGTTGAGTGGTCAACATGCCCACACATTTGACACCAAAAACTTATTATTGTTATGACACAGGGATAGCAAGCCAATCCAAGTCAGCTTCACTATCACTGGACTCTCAACTCAGTGAAATTAAAACTGTCAATGACCCTCAGTTGTTCCTAACTAGACTTTATGGAATACTGGATTTTGGATATCAAGTTTATAACCTGAATAAAAATTAACAATTTTTTCACTACCTATATAACCTTAGAAGACATAGATAAAGAACAATGTAATCTAATTAATCTATAAAGTGCCCCCAATTTTCCTTAATGATAAATCTCCACTGACAGACGGACACAATTAAGGGATAAATTAAGAAAGTAAAGTATCATAATTTGCCAGATAACATTTTCAATGATGAATACTAGGCCTTCATGAAATCATTGGACTATGGGTTGTATTACAGGCACATAAAGATTGTATACAGTATTGTGCTTCAATTCTGAAGTCACCAGTCAATGCAAGCAGCCTCAGCAGACCTCCAAAATTATTCACCCACTTCTTACAGTCTGGATTCTGTTCTCAACATTCAACTAATCAATTACTGGAGTGAAATCAGACATCCTAGCAAAACAAAATTTTCTCTTTTTTCTCTCTGTGGTTGGCTGGTCAGCACTTCATTGGCCAATTCAACATCCAATCACTGATAGTCTCTGAGCACAGCAATATCTTAGTACTGAATATCTGCCATGTTCTTAGAGAAGTACCTAACCTGTAGTATTTTTCCAGACCAGTTCTCCATAGTAAATATATGTCTTTGGTCATTTATTTTAAAAAAAACAAGGTGCTATTCAAAGTTCAATTGTGAACTTCAAGTCTCAGTTCCAAATCAAAAATGAGACAGATGAAGAAATATAGTGGTAGCCTCACTGTGATTCTTTGACTTAGAATTATACTTAAATGGAATATACTTAAAAAACCCAGAATTTTATAGCAGGTAGATGGGGGCTGTCAAAATGGCAGGATGGGAAAGGGTGCTGGGCTCTTGTGCCTCTCTTCAACTAACCTCCTACCACCTGCAGTTCCCATTATCTCTCTCTCCTACCACTACTGCTGATATTTTCAGCAAGTGGAAACTGGGAAATTCTCACATCCTACATGAGGTCTTTGGTAGGCCCCTCATTTGTGAATGCTGTGTCAACAGAAAACCCTTTGCAGCAGCAAGGAATACTGCTGCATGACCATCTCAGTTTCCCGATTGCAGATCCAACCCAATCTTCAGCTGTCGCCAATGCCTGCCCGACTGACTCTGAAAAAATGCCTAATTTACCTAATTATCTGGCCGCCATCACTGACTGCAATCTCAGCAGTGGGTATAGTTTATAGCCAACAGGTTCAAAAATGGGCAGAAACCACAACCTCAGGCAATTGATTACCTGATGTTCACAGAACACAGTGATGACCTCTTGTCAAACATTTTATCAAAAGGTTGGGCCACCATGCATAGAAATATAGAAGATAGGAGCAGGAGGAGGCTGTTCAGCCCTTAAAGCCTACTCCACCATTCTTCACGATCATAACTGATCTTCTAACTCCATAGCCTAATCCTGCTTTCTCCACATAGCCACTGATCCCATTCGCCACGAGTGCAATAGCTAGTCGCCTCTTGAATACATTCAATGTTTGGCATTAACTACTTCCTGTGGTAATGAATTCCACATGCTCTTCACTCTTTGGGTGAAGAAATGTCTCCTCATCTCCATCCTAAATCGTCTACCCCAAATGCTCATACTGTGACCCCTAGTTCCAGACACACCCACCCTCGGGAATATCCTCTCTGCATCTACCCTATCCAGTTCTGTTAGAATTTTAAAAGTCTCCATGAGATCCCCCCCTCATTCATCTGAACTCTAGAAAAATAAACAATCCCAACCTAGTCAGTCAATTTCTCCTCATTAGCAGAGCTGCCGGTGTAAAACTTGAAGTGCAAGATCGAATGAGAGCATTTTCCTAACATTGAAAATCAACATAATCTAGTGCAGGAAGTTTGGTGCAAAAAGCACATTTTTGGTGGTCATCTGCTTTAAGAGTTGAGAAGCTATCAATTTTTATTTATTTATTTCATTCTAACGTGAAGAAAAGGTCACTTGGCTCGAAACATTAACTCTGTTTGCTCTCCGCAGATGCTATCAAACCTTTTGAGCATCTCCAGCAATTGGTTTTTGTTTTCATTTAGAACACTGCTCTATGAATTGTTGCCATAGCTTTAAACTGAGCTTCCATGCATTTATAGTGACTTGAGCAATCCCTCACTTAGAAATTCTATTCAGTGCTGCTACATTTCCCTGCAATCTTACGACCGTAGAGACGGAAGATGACATCGTTAATGATGCATAGTAAGGGGAAGTGATGGCCTAGTAGTATTATTACAAGACTATTTAATCCAGACACTCAGGTAATGTTTTGGAGACCTGGGTTCAAATCCCACCATGGCAGATGGTGGAATTTGAATTCAATTAAAAAAATCTATAAGTAAGAGTCTAACCATGAAATTGTGCTTGATTGTTGAGGAAAAACCCACCTGGTTCACAAATCTCTTTTAGGAAAAGCAGCTGCCATCCTTACCTGGCCGCGTGAAATTCTGGACCCATAATAGTGTCGTTGACTCTTAACTGCCCTGACGGCAATTAGGGATGGGCAATAAACACTGGCCTTGCCAACAAAGCCCATATTTCATGAGTAAATAAAGAAATCAAGAGTGCTGCTCATCTGATCAATTCATGATGTAAAATGCATATTGAACTTGAGAAAATACGATAATTTTGAAAATTAGATGGCACTCTGTTTATCATCAGTGACTTGATTATTTTAGAAATTTTAAATAAAGGTAATACCTAGCTGTTAGCTTGACAAAGGGGAATCCAATAGGTAATCTCTATTTGCTGGAAGGGGCATTGATGGTTTGATCACAAACAGATGGAGAATAGTTAGTGATGATATGATCAGGAAGGAGAGATCACACCTGGAGTGAGGCACAGATCGAGTGACTGTATATTTCTGGATTTTGGAGCAACGTGGGAATTTGGTGTAGAGAGAAAGAAATGTTTTTTGCTTGTTTTTTTAAATTCATAGCCCAGAAGGTATTTTAACAGGATGGACTGAAGCCCAAGTTTGGGGGGCCCCAATCACAAAACAAACAGTGGCATAAGAAGAAATAAGGTCATTGCTTGGTGACAGCTGCTAACTTGACTATTAAGTTACTTTCAGATTAAAAGGTACTTGGAGAAATACTTCACTGATTAAAAACTAAAAGACCAGTACAAAACAAATAAAGAAGTAAGAAAATAAATGGTGATCCTGGGCCAGGCAATGTGCTGTATTTGCATATGTGGGAGTTGGCGGACCTCATTGTGGTTCATAGTGATCCCATCTATACCAAGTATTAGTTGCTTGAGGAACTCCATTTCACAGTTAATGAGCTGGAGTTGGAGTTTTGAACACTGTGACACAAAGAGGGGGAGAGTTGCCTGTATGCTGTGTTTCAGGAGGCATTCCCTTAAATAAACTGTGATCAGGGACAGGAGGGTGTGACTGAGCGTGAGGCAGGGAGAGGGATCCAAGAGGTAGTGCTGCAGGACCCTCAGCCCATGAGCTTGTTTAACAGGTTTGAGATCCTTACTCCCAGTGTGGGCCAGAGCAGAAGGTTTAGGGAAGATGAGCAACCTGACTACAACACTATGATACAGGGGGCCATTCGAGAGTGGGGAATAAAGAGAAATGTAGTTGTACTTGGGGATAGTATAGTCAGGGAAATGGACATTGTTCTATGTGGCCAGGATTGAAAGTCCCAAAGGCTGTTTTGCCTGCCTGACACCTGGGTCCAGAATATCTCACTGGGCTGCAGTGGAGCTTGGAGTGGGAAAGATCCAATTGTTGTGGTCCACATCGGTACCAACAATGTGGTAGAATGAGGAAAGAGGTCCTGCTGAGAGAATATGAGCATCTGGAAGTAGATTGAAAAGCTGACCCAAAAAGGTAATAATCTCTGGATTACTACTTGAGCCACAAGTTCATTAGCAAGAGTCACAGAAATTAGAGGACAATGAATGACTCAAAGAAATGAATTTGATTCCATGGGACTTCAGCACCAATAATGGGAATGAGGGAGTGGTTCCAATGGGATGGGCTCCAGATGAATCATGCTGTGACGAGATTCTTGACAAATTGCATAACCAGGGCTGTGGATAGAGCTTTAAACTAAATAGTAAGGGTGTGATTTCAGTTGCAGTGGGAAGTTAGAAAATAAAGGTAAAGGAGAAGGGAGAATTGCAGGTTAGTGATGGAGGCAATTGTTACCAGAAATTAAAAAGGGACAAAATGTGTGAGTGTTATATTGCACCAAAAAAAACATAAAAAAGTATTGGGAAGTTTTAGAATAGACCAATCTTAAACAACTTAATGCATGAAGCATTCAGAATAAAATGGAAATAGGCCACATATCAGCCATGATATCATTGAATGGTAGAACAGACTTGAAGGACTGAATGGTCATATTCCTGTTTTTTTATGTCCCTATAATAAGATAGATGAGCTGACAGAACAAATTGTGGTAAATGAATATAATCTCATGGCCATTATTGAAACATGGTTACAAGGAAACCAATATTGGGAACTCAACATTCAGGAACTTTTGACCTTTCAGAAAGTCAGAAGGGATGAAAAAGGTAGTGGGGTAACATAGTTAATAAGAGATTAAAATGAGGACATTTGTAAGGGATGACTGAGGCTTGAATGCTGTAGAGTCCATTGGGGAGAAATAAACAACAGGACGGGAAGAGACTTTGGTTGAAGTAGTGTACAGACTCCAAATAGTCGCCACTCTGTAGGAAAGGCTAAAAAATCAAAAGATAGTAGGAGTATGCAAAATGAAAAGAGCAATAATCCTAGGTGACTTTAGTCTTCATTCTGATTGGGTTAATCAAATTGGATAGCTATGACAATGAATTCATACAGTCCATTAGGTTAGATCCCCAACAGTGTGGAAACAGGCCCTTTGGCCCAACAAGTCCACACTGCCTCTTGGAGCATCCCATCCAGGCCCATCCCCCTATAATCCACACACCCTGAACACTACAGGCAATTTCACATGGCCAATCCACCTAGCCTACATATTGTTGGACTGTGGGAGGAAACCAGAGCACCGAGAGAAAACCCAAGCAGACAACGGGAGAATGTGCAAACTCCACACAGACAGTTGTCCAAGGCTAGAATTGAACCTGGGTCCCTGGCCCTGTGAGGCTGCAGTGCTAACCACTGAGCCACCATGCCACTCAAGGGGTACTTAGGGATACTTTTCTATGTATGGCACACAGCCAACCAGGGAACACACCATCTTAAATCTGATAATAGATAATAAAGCAGGTTTAATATATGACTTCAGAGTAAAAGATCCCCTAGGAAGTAATAAGCATTGCATGATAAATTTAACATCCAGTTCAAGAGTGAAATTTAGGTCAGAAGCAACTGTGATTAAATTAAAAGAAAGGGAATTACAATGATGAGGATAGAATTAGCCAAAGTGAACTGGGTGAATAGATTAGTAGGAATGACAGTCAACAAGCAGTGGCAGACATTTAAGGAGGTAATTCATGACAGGGGAAAAAGTACACTCCAGTACAGAGAAAAGATTCTAACAAAGGAATTAGCCAACCGTGGCTAACCAAGGATGTTAAGGAGATTAATTTGAAAGAAAAGAAAAACAAACAAACATTCAAAAAAGGCAAAAGTCACTGATATCAGTGAGGTCAAAATGAACGTGGGCCCTTTAAAAAATTTCTGAAGGGTCTAGACCCAAAACAGCTTTCCTGTTCCTCTGATGCTGCTTGGCCTGCTGTGTTCATCCAGCTCTTACAGCTTGTTATCTCCTGTCATTCTGTTAAATCTGTGCTGCACCTTTTCAAATATTAATGCATCCTTTCTGATGTATAGTGTTCTGAGCTGAATGCAGTGCTTCAGATGGGGTCTTCAGACCTCTTTTCAACAATAACAATTAAATTATCTTTCTGTATCTCACCTCTTTCGAGAAAAAGATTCCGTTGTCGTTGCATCTGCATGGCTTTGCCAATATAACATGCCTCGGGGCATCCTTGCTTGCAGCATTTGAGAGACAACATTGGCCGAGTCACATGAGTATCTGCTGTGCACCTGGTTAGTGGTGTTCCCATGTGTGATGGTAGTGTCCATGGTGAAAATTTGACATGTCTTGCAAGGTTGCCATGACAGGGTTATATAGTGTTGGGGTCGATGTTGTCCTGAAGTCTGAGTAGTTTGCTGTGAACAATAGTCTGTTTAAGGTTTGGCGGTTGTTTGAGGGTGAGAAATGGAGGAGTGGGAAGATCTTGGCAATGTGCTCACCATCATCATAATATGTTGAAGGCCACAAAGAACATGGCATAGTTTCTCTGCTCCCAGGAAGTACTGTACGACGAAGGGTACCCTATCAGATGCATCCTGTGCCTGTCTTGAGGAGGTCATTATGATTGGTTGCTGTGGCACATCGGAATGAGCGATCAATGAGTTGTGCATTGTATTCTGTTCCTACGAGGGCGTCCTTCAACGCCTTCAGGTGTCTGTGGCATTCCTTCTCAAATGAACAGATCTGGTATTTGCATAGGTAATAGTGTGGGGCTGGAGGAACACAGAAGGCCAGGCAACATCAGAGGAGCAGGAAAGCTGATGTTTTGGTTCAGGACCCTTCTTCTCACCAAGATTTTCTGAAGAAGGGACCCGACCCGAAATGTCAGCTTTCCTGCTCCCCGATGCTGTCTGACCTGCTGTGTTCCTCCAGCACCACACTGTGTTATCTCTCAATACAGCATCACAGTTCTTACTATCTTTGTGTGCATGTAGGGCTTGTCTGTAGGGGATGACTGTTTTAATATGTTTAGCGTGGAAGCCACAGAAGAGCAGCGTTGTGAGGTTATCCATAGACTTGAGGTAGAGTGAGGTATTGAGGTGTACATCCCTGATGGAGATGTGTGTGTCCTAGAATGAGACTGATTCTACAATTAGTCCATAGATCAGACTTCATGGGCTGAATATCTTACTCCTGTTTCTCTTCCTTATGGTTTGGTGGCCTTCACTTACCAAAATGCCCTGAACGCCGTTGGTGGTTTGTTTAGTTTCCACTTAGGAGGGGCAATGTTGAAATTAAATAAAGAGGCAAATGCACTTTAAGGATGTTAGGATATTTAAAAAGGTTGTGGAGAGATTTATGAGATTGAAGCCAAGGTTTGGGTGGGGGAGACTAGGAAAGGTATGATTATTTAGTCGTGGACAGAGAAGTTTCAAGGGAAACTTGAAAGGGACAGACACTTGAAGGTATTGAAGGACGCCATAATAGGAATAGGATACAGTGCTCAACTCATTGGTCACTAGTTCCAACATGTCACCACAAAAAACTGTAATGACCTCCTCAGAAGACAGGCATATGATATGACTGATAGGCTACGCTTTGTTGTAAAGCAATTCCCAGGAGCAAAGAAACTACGCCATGTTCTTGAGATAGTAGGAACCGCAGTTGCTGGAGAATCTGAGATAACAAGGTGTAGAGAAGGATGAACACAGCTAGCCAAGCAGCAGAGCAGCAGGAAGGCTGACGTTTCAGGCCTAGACCCTTCTTCAGCCATGTTCTTCACAGCTTTCAACATATTATCAATAACAATGAGCACCTCGCCAAGATCTTCCCCATGACTCCATTTCTCACCTTCAAAAACAACCACCAAACCTTAAACAGGTTATTGTTCACAGCAAATGACCCAGCCTTCAGGACAACATCAACCACAACACTATACAACCCTGTCATGAAAACCTCTGCAAAACATGTCATATCTTCAACATGGACACTACCATCACACGTGGAAACACCATCCACTACGTGCACGGCAGATATTCGTGAATTAGCCAATGTTGTCTCTCACATGCTGTAGGCAAGGATGACCCTAGGCATGGTATATTGGCAAAGCAATTCAGACATTATGACAATGGATGAATGGACACCATACAAGCCAACCATGGATGTTCCCTCCCAATGGGGGAACATTTCAGCATTAAGGGCATTCGACCTTGGATCTTGAAATAAAGATTAATGTACGCTTAGCTAACTTTTAGTACCTCTCCACTTTCTTTTAATCTCAGAGACCCTCTAAAACACTTTGCCACTCTTTGTTTCTGTGAAGCTGCTGAAGGTAACCACTGTCTTGTCATCTTGTGTTCTTATATCCCTCCAAATGATGATGTTGACCATCTTATTTTCATGATCACATTAGACCTTTATTTCACAAATAGATAAGGCATTAAGAGTAATGGAACTAAAGCGGGTTTATAGCATTCATGTTTAGATAACCCATGCTGAAATTAAATAGTAAAACTGCCTTGAGGGGGCTCTACACATCTTGTTACTTGCCCCTACTCAAAAAATGCAGTGCTGTGAGGAAGAAGCAGGTGCGTGGGACCAATTGATTATTCCTTTAAGAAAGCTGATATAAATCCAATGCCAAAATAGCCACATTCAAGGCTATATGACGCAATGATCTGTATTGTGGCCTAATTCCACAATTCTATAAGCTCAAAACAGAATATCATATTGTTTAGCATCTCATTGTACACTCAAAACTTTGTTATGAGGCTCACAAATAATAGCACAATGCTACTGTAAGTGTACACTGTGTGCTTTGTTTAAACAAAGGGTATAATCAATGAAATGAAAAGCTCCATGAAATCTCATTGGAATTCCCAGGCCCACTCTGTCTGAAGCTCTTATCGTTGTGATTTGTTTCATATCAGATCTCAAGCGATTTGTATATTGAAGAATGACCCAGTAATTTTTAAATCATTTACTAAGTGAAATTCAAATCTGTGGAGATTATGTTTTGCTCAGTTAAATATATTCAAGGTAACACTGCTGTTTTATCACATCTCAAATTTTATGCAATATTGGAAACACCTTGATACCCTGTTGACTAACTTCTTGAAGTTCACAGTATTAAAAGAAAATATTTGGGGACGTTCACAAGTTTTACTAGAGCTCTGGGATAACCCGGTGTAGAGCTGGATGAACACAGCAGGTCAGGCATCAGAGGAGCAGGAAAGCTGACGTTTCAGGTCAAAACCCTTCTTCAGAATTGGGGGAGTGGAAAGGGGGTTCTGGAATAAATAGGGAGAGAGGAAGGGGCAGATAGAAGATGCATACGGGAGAGGATAGGTGGAGAGGAGACAGACAAGTCAAAGAAGCAGGGATGGTGCCATTAGAGATGAATATAGGTGGGGAGGTAGGGAGGGGATAGGTCAGTCCAGGGAGGATGGACAGGTCAAGTGGGCGGGATGAGGTTAGTAGGTAGGATCGGGGTGGGGCTTGAGGTTGGAGGAGCGGATGGGTGGGAGGAAGGACAGGTTGTAGTTGGGGGAGGGGGGAAATGAGCTGGGCTGGCTTTGGGATGTTGTAGGGGGAGGGGAGATTTTGAAGCTTGTGAAGTCCACATTGATACCATTGGGCTGCAGGGTTCCCAATCGGAATATGAATTGCTGTTCCTGCAACCTTTGTGTAGCATCATTGTGGCACTGCAGGAGGCCCAGGATGGACATGTCATCTGAGGAATGGGAGGGTGTGTTGAAATGGTTCGCGACTAGGAGGTGTTGTTGTTTAGTGCGAACCAAGCATATGTGTTCCGCAAAGCAGTCACCAAGACTCCGCTTGGCTTCCCCGATGTAGAGGATGCCACAACACGAACAGCGGATGCAGCATACCACATTAGCAGATGTGCAGGTGAACATCTGCTTGATGCGGAAAGTCTTCTTGGGGCCTGGGATAGGGTGGGGGAGGGAGAGTGTAAGGGCAGGTGTAGCACTTCCTGTGGTTGCAGGGAAAAGTGCCGGGTGTGGTGGTGTTGGAGGGGAGTGTGGAGCGGACAAGGGAGCCCTGGAGAGAGTGATCCTTCCAGAAAGCAGATAAGGGTGGGGTTGGATTGCTGATGGCGGAAGTGTTAGTAGATGATGTGTTGGATCTGGAGGTTGGTGGGGTGGTACATGAGGATGAGGGGGATTCTGTTTTGGTTGTTATTGTGGGGGGGGGGGGAGGGAAGGGATGAGTTGTGGAAAATGCGGGAGACATGGTCGAGGGCGTTCTCAAACACTGAGGGGTGAAGTTGCGGTCCTTGAAAAATGAAGACATCTGAGATGTACTGGAGTGGAATGCCTCATCCTGGGAACAGGTGCAGGGAAGGCGAAGGAATTGGGAATAGGGGATGACATTTTTGCAGGAAGATGGGTGGGAGGAGGTGTATTCTAGGTAGCTGTGGGAGTCGGTGGGCTTGGATATCGGTTTCTAGGTGGTTGCCAGAGATGGAGACAGATGTCCAGGAAGGAGAGAGAGGTATTCGAGATGGTCCAGGTGAACTTAAGGTTGTGGTAGAAGGTGTTGGTGTCATTTCCTGTTCTTTTTCTCAGGGGATGGTAGATTGATTTGGAGCCAATGTGTTTGTTGACGGAGTTCCGGTTGGAATGCCATGCTTCTAGGAATTCTCGTGCGTGTCTCTGTTTGGCTTGTCCTAGGATGGATGTGTTGTCCCAATCAAAAAGGTGTCCTTCCTCATCTGTATGTAAGGATACGAGTGATAGTGGGTCATGTCGTTTTGTGGCTAGTTGATGTTCATGTATCCTGGTGGCTAGCTTTCTGCCAGTTTGTCCAATGTAGTGTTTGTCACAGTTCTTGCAAGGTATTTTGTAGATGATGTTCATTTTGTTTGTTGTCTGTATAGGGTCTTTTAAGTTCATTAGCTGCTGTTTTAGTGTGTTGGTGGGTTTGTGGGCTACCCTGATGCCAAGAGGTCCGAGTAGTCTGGCAGTCTGCGTAGTTCCTCTGTGCTGCAGTGTGTGGTGGCTCGTTGGAATAATGTTCTAATGCAGCTTCGTTTGTGGGTGTTGGGATGGTTGCTCCTGTAGTTTAGTATTTGGTCCGTATGCGTTGTTTTCCTGTGGACACTGGTTTGAAGTTCCCCATTGGCTGTTCGCTCTACAGTGACATCTAGGAATGGCAGTTTGTTGTTGTTGTTTTCCTCCTCTTTTGTGAATGTTATGCCAGTAAGGGTATTATTGATGGTCTTGAAGGTTTCCTCTAATTTGTTTTGTTTAGTGATCACAAAGGTGTCATCCACATAGTGGACCCAAAACTTGGGTTGGATGATTAGCAGAGCTGTTCGTTAGAGTCTCTGCATTACTGCCACTTCTAAGAACCCTGATATTGGAGATCCCATGGGTGTACCACTGGTTTGTCTGTAGGTTTTGTTATTGAAAGTGAAGTGGGTGGTGAGGCATAGGTCCACTAGCTTGATGATGTTGTCCTTGCTGATGAGGTTGGTGGTGTCTGGTGTATGTGTCTTCGGTTCTTCTAATAGTGTAGTCAGTGTTTCTTTGGCCAGGTTAATGTTGATGGATGTGAACAGGGCTGTTACGTCAAAGGAGACCATTATTTCATCCTCTTCTATCTTGGTGTCTTTGATGGTGTTCAGGAATTCATGGGTGGAGCGAATGGAGTGGTGGGAGTCTTCTACTAGGTGTTTTAGTCTTTGGTGTATGTGTCGCTATGTGTCGCTACCTGGAACACCAACCTACAGATTAGCCAAGGGACTACACCAGGAGGAAAATAACAACAACAAACTGCCATTCCTAGATGTCACTGTAGAGCGAACAGCCAATGGGGAACTTCAAACCAGCGTCTACAGGAAAACAACACATACGGACCAAATACCGAACTACAGGAGCAACCATCCCAACACCCACAAACGAAGCTGCATTAGAACATTATTCCAACGAGCCACCACACACTGCAGCACAGAGGAACTACGCAGAGCAGAAGAAAATCACCTATACAGCGTATTCAAAAAGAATGGGTACCCTATGAACACAGTCCACCGATTCCTCAGCAATAAACCCAAACAAACAGACAAAACGGGCTCAGAAACCATAACCACTCTCCCCTATATCAAAGACATTTCCGAAATGACTGCCAGACTACTCGGACCTCTTGGCATCAGGGTAGCCCACAAACACACCAACACACTAAACCAGCAGCTAATGAACTTAAAAGACCCTATACAGACAACAAACAAAACGAACGTCACCTACAAAATACCTTGCAAGAACTGTGACAAACACTACATTGGACAAACTGGCAGAAAGCTAGCCACCAGGATACATGAACATCAACTAGCCACAAAACAACATTGACCCACTATCACTCGTATCCTTACATACAGATGAGGAAGGACACCGCTTTGATTGGGACAACACATCCATCCTAGGACAAGCCAAATAGAGACACGCACAAGAATTCCTAGAAGCATGGCATTCCAACCGGAACTCCATCAACAAACACATTGGCTCCAAATCAATCTACCAAGCCCTGAGAAAAAGAACAGGAAATGACATCACCAACCCAAGGAAACCTAACCAGATAAATAGAAAGCAGGACATAACACCAGCGCTTCATCAGAGGCTCACTGATGATGTTACCTAGAATGGTGGCAAAACGTCTGAAAACTAACCTTCCAGCTCAGCGAGCAAACTCACATCCATGCTTACCCAAACTTAAAGACAATGATTTTGAGCAAATTTTCTTCAGGAGTGGACTGCTTTCTCTTGTTGCTACTGAAGTAACTCCACAGAAGCTGGTATCCCATCACCAGGTCACCTTTTATTTACACGTGCACAGCACATGGACTCTGACCAGCTAGCTCAGCACCAGTCCCTAGAATGACAGCTCCCTAGCACTCCTGTTTATTTCTGTTAGTCAGGGCTCCCCAACTGACCTAGGTTAACAGCCCCAATTGGTGATCTCAATGAGATCCACCTGGTTAGCATTTTTACAATCACTACAATTGCTCAACATATCTACATTCCTCAAGCTACAAAACAATGCATAGGAAATCCTCCTCCATAATATTATTGCTCATTTGAATTGTCCAATCTATATGTTAATTATAGTTACCAGTAATTATGGTTGTATACTTATTTTTTATTTCTTTTTCAATTCTTCTCTTACTTGAGACTTCACAATGTCTAGTTTATTGGTACATTTGTTAAGATAGGAAGCTGAACATTAACGAGGCAAGTTGTGCCATTAACAATGTGTTTAATGCAGTTTATCCCCTTAATTAGCCTCTGGCCTAGTGAGAAATTCATAGTGCTCCTCATCAAAAGCAAAAACAATAGACTCCTGATGTCAAAATCCATCTCACAAAAAACCTCTCTTCTAATCCTGTCACACATCTCACCATTGTCCATGTCACTTATAACCCTATAAGATTGAGTGGGAGAAATCAGATGCTGATACAGGATTAAAAGCAATATTGTTGCATGCCCACTGTCAAGAAATTATGGTAATTTCCAGGAGGGCCACTCTTTGTGGTATTTGCCATCTTGGGCAAATGTGTTGCTCTGTAAAGGTATTTGATGCTGTTCACTGTCATCAGTTCTCCTCTGTCTCTGCTTTTATATTGACTACTTAGTGATTAGTCATTGAGGAAACTCCATATGGTGCATCGAAAGGAGAAACACTGTTCTTTGATAACAGGGTTTAACGCAAGTTGACATTAAATTCAATCACGTTCAGTCAGACATATTTACTCGTTATTTAGGCAGCTGGTAGAGATGTATCTGTTCCCTCTGAAAGGTAGTGGAGAATTCCTTGTCTGCACCCACAGAGTGTGTGATATTAGTACAATCTGTGGAGCTAATGCACCATGAACATTAATCCCTTCAAACAATTACCACATACATCTCCCCAAGCTATTTTACCATAGTTAACCCATTGTACAATTATGTATATGGCAGGATTACATTTACAACTAACCTATTTCTCCTCAAATTTCTAAGTTCACAAATACAGAAGTGCATGGTTCACACTTTCCTCCAAATGCGCACTGTGCAAACTTTGAAGAATCGATTATTGGGGACAGTTGACCCTGGTTCTACTCAGTGAATCATTTATCTGCTGAATTATCTTTTATCTCTTGAATATGTTTCATGGAAGATGTTGTTCTTTATAGCTGTCATTGTTGATCTGTTACTTATTTGTAGGAACATTAATCTCCTGAATTTCCTTCCTGGAAGGCAGCTGCTCTGTTGAAACAAATACATTCTTCCTTGTAGAATCCTGGATATCTGGATCAGGCAATCTCTTTCTAATTGAAATAAATAGTTTATTTTCTGCAGTATCCTGACTGTTTACATTGGGCAGTTTCTTCTTACCCATACCTGGAACTGTGGATCTGACTCCCATGAAACCATGGGTGGTTTAAAATGTTGATCAGATTGGCTGTCTTCAGTTAACACTGAAATAAATCCATAGAGGCCAGTATGCCATCATCAAGCCACCATTTATTCACATATAAAGTATCCTTGATCCAGCTCCCTCACAGCCAGCTCTCATGAGTGTAAGGTGTTTGACACTCCTATTTATATCTGTCAAACAGGGCTCCCTGATTGGACTAGATTCACAGCCCCAATCAGGGAATTCATATTCTATGAGGTACGCTTGGCTGACTACATCCCTCCTCCACTGAGAGTGAGGACACATGCTGGTTCTTTTCTTTGTAGCACCCCCTTTGATTTTGGAAACGTCTGGATGGCATTGATGGTGTTCAACCAGTATCTGATGGCAACCTTTGCTCAGGACAATCACTCTTACTCACCATCATAATAAACTGCTCTCTACTGTCATCTGATCTCTCTGGGTCGAAAATGGTTTCAATTCTGGTTGTGGCGACCCTATAGTATCATCCATCACCACCAACTGTTTCAGTTATGACAGGACCAGATCTTTCTGTATCCAAAGTCTGACATTGTCAGCTGTGACTAGAAGTGTGTCCAGAAAATTTAAAATTACAGACTCTTCCAGTGATGTTACTACTTGTGATCAGCCAGCAGGAGCTCAAAGCATTTGCATTTGCTACTAGGCCTTCTGGACTGTGTTCCAACTTGTAATAATAAGCAATTAGCATTAGAGCCCATTGCTGAAGTTGGCCTGAATCTATGGGCAGTGCTGCCATGTCCTCTTTAAATAGACCTAGCAGGGATTCTTGGTTTGTATTATTACAAATTTACACCTGTAAAGGTATTGGTGCAACCTCCTGACTCCAAATACGACCACTAAACCTTCTTTCTCCATCTGGGTGTACATACGCACAGCAGCAGCCAAAATCCTGATTGCGGAAGTTATTGAGTGTTTCTCTTCATTGGGCCACTTATGAGCTAATACTGCCCCATACTGCACATGGAGGTATTGCATGTCAATATCAGATCTCACCTTTGAGGATGATAGCCTTTCCTTCACTTTGCTGAAAACTATGGTTTGGCTTTGTGACCATTTTCAAGGCTTACCATTTTTTATGAGTTGATGCAAAAGTGCCAGGATGGAGGCCAGGTTATGTATGAACTTTCCATAAAAATGTATTGCCCCAACAAAGACCCAAATTCTGGTATACATGTGGGAGCTGGGGCATCTTTAAGTGCCCTCACTTTATTTTCCAACAGGTACAACCCAATCTTGTTGACTCTGTAGCCCAAGTATGTCACTTGGAATACCTGAAACAAACATTGTTCCCTTCAATGGCATACACCTGTCTCGGAGAAATGTCTAAGGGCTATGTCTAAGTTCTCTAAGTGCTCTTTATTGGTCCTGTCATAAGCACATCATCTACATAAGTCGCGGCCTCGGGTACAACTTGTAAAATGTTCCCTACTGTCCACTGATGACAGGCTGATGATACCCTGAATGGCAGTCTCGTATATTAGTACAAACCCTGATTTATATGTTGGGACAACAACTATTTAGTCACAGTCATTGTGTAATGCAGCACAGAAACAGACCCTTCGGTCCAACCAGTCCAACCATATACCTGAACTAAACTGGCCTTGCTCATCTGTGCTTGGTCTGTATTCCTCCAAGCATATTTTATTCATGTACTTATCCAAATGCTTTTTAAAAGGTGCAACTGTACCTGCATTCACTACTTCCTGTGGAAATTTATTCCACACTCGAAGCCTTCTCTTGTGTGGAGACAAAAAAAGCTGCCTCTCATGCATTTTTAAAATCTTTCTCCTCATACCTTAAACATATCCCTCCATCCTAGGGAAAAGACAGTCATCATTTCTGATCTTTGCCGAAACCTGTCAAGCTTAATAGCATCCTTCCTGTATTTTTTATGTAAATGATTTGGGTATAAATATAGGAGCTGTGGTTGATAATTTTGCAGATTACATCAAAACTGTTGGTGTAATGGACAGTGAAGAAGGTTATCTCAGGATACAAGGGGACTTTGATCAGATGGGCTCAGGAGTGGCAGGTGGAGTTTAATTTAGATAAATGTGAGGCATTGCATTTTGGTAAGGCAAATCAGGGCACAACATATGTACCTAATGGTAGGGTTGTGGCGATTGTTGTTGAACAAGGAGACCTTGGAGTAGAGATTTATAGTTGAAAGTGGAGTTGCAGGTAGACAGGGTGGTGAAGAAGGCATTGGGTGTGCTTGCCTTTTTTGGTCAGAGCATTGAGTATGTTAATTGGGATGCTGTGTTGTGGCTGTACAGGACCTTAGTTAGGTCTGCTTTTGGAATACTGCATTCAATTCTGCTCTCCCTGCTATAGGAAAGATGTTGTTACGGTTGAAAGGGTGCGGAAAAGATTTACAACAAAGATGCTGGAATTGGAAGGTTTGAGGTACAGGGAGAGGCTGAATAGGCTAAGGCTATTTTCCCTGGAGCATTGAAGGCTGCTGGGTGAGCTTACAGAGGTTTATAAAATCTTGGGGTCATGGGCAGGGTGAATAGTCAAGGTCTTTTTCCTAGGTTCAAGGAGTCCAAAACTAGAAGACAGAGTTTAAGGTCAGAGGGGAAAGATTTAAAAGGGACCTCAGGGGCAACGTTTTCATGCATGGAATGAGCTGCCAGAGGAAGTGGTAGAGGCTGGTACAATTACAACATTTAAAAGGCATCTGGATAAGTACATGAGATAATGGGAACTGCAGATGCTGGAGAATCCAAGATAATAAAGTGTGAAGCTGAATGAACACAGCAGGCCAAGCAGCATCTCAGGAGCACAAAAGCTGACGTTTCGGGCCTAGACCCTTCATCAGAGAGGGGGATGGGGTGAGGGTTCTGGAATAAATAGGGAGAGAGGGGGAGGTGGACCAAAGATGGAGAGAAAAGAAGATAGGTGGAGAGGACAGTATAGGTGGGGAGGTAGGGAGGGGATAGGTCAGTCCAGAGAAGACAGACAGGTCAAGGAGGTGGGATGAGGTTAGTAGGTAGGAAATGGAGGTGCGGCTTGAGGTGGGAGGAAGGGATGGGTGAGAGGAAGAAGAGGTTAGGGAGGCAGAGACAGGCTGGGCTGGCTTTGGGATGCAGTGGGTGGAGGGGACGAACTGGGCTGGTTTTGGGATGCGGTGGGGGAAGGGGAGAGTTTGAAGCTGGTGAAGTCCACATTGATACCATTGGGCTGCAGGGTTCCCAAGTGGAATATGAGTTCCTTTTCCTGCAACTTTCAGGTGACGTCATTGTGGCACTGCAGGAGGCCCATGATGGACATGTCATCTAAAGAATGGGAGAGGGAGTTAAAATGGTTTGCGACTGGGAGGTGCAGTTGTTTATTGCGAACCAAGCGGAGGTGTTCTGCAAAGCGGTCCCCAAGCCGCCGCTTGGTTACCCCAATGTAGAGGGAGCCACACTGGGTACAATGGATACAGTATACCACATTGGCAGATGTGCAGGTGAACCTCTGCTTAATATGGAAAGTCATCGTGGGGCCTGCAATGGGGGTGAGGGAGGAGGTGTGGGGGCAAATGTAGCACTTCCTGCGGTTGCAGGGGAAGGTGCCGGGTGTGGTGGGGTTGGAGGGGAGTGTGGAGCGAACAAGGGAGTCACGGAGAGAGTAGTCTCTCCGGAAGGCAGACAAGGGTGGGGATGGAAAAATGTCTTGGGTGGTGGGGTCGGATTGTACATGGCGGAAGTGTCGGAGGATGATGCGTTGTATCCGGAGGTTGGTGGGGTGGTGTGTGAGAACGAGGAGGATCCTCTTAGGGCGGTTGTGGCGGGGGTGGGGTGTGAGGGATGTGCTGCGGGAAATGCGGGAGACGCGGTCAAGGGCATTCTCGACCACTGTGGGGGGAGAGTTACGGTCCTTGAAGAACTTGGACATCTGGGATGTGCGGGAGTGGAATGCCTCGTCCTGGGAGCAGATGCGGCGGAGGAATTGGGAATAGGGGATGGAATTTTTGCAGGAGGGTGGGTGGAAGGAGGTGTATTCTAGGTAGCTGTGGGAGTTGGTGGGCTTGAAATGGATATCAGTTACAAGCTTGTTGCCTGAGATGGAGACTGAGAGGTCCAGGAAGGTGAGGGATGTGTTGGAGATGGCCCAGATGAACTTGAGGTTGGGATGGATGGTGTTGGTGAAGTGGATGAACTGTTCGAGCTCCTCTGAGGAGCAAGAGGCGGCGCCGATACAGTCATCAATGTAACGGAGGAAGAGGTGGGGTTTGGGGCCTGTGTAGGTGCGGAAGAGGGACTGTTCCACGTAACCTATGAAGAGGCAGGCATGGTTGGGGCCCATGCGGGTGCCCATGGCCACCCCCTTAGTCTGTAGGAAGTGGGAGGAATCGAAAGAGAAGTTGTTGAGGGTGAGGACGAGTTCGGCTAGGTGGATGAGGGTGTCGGTGGAGGCAGACTGGTCGGGCCTGCGGGACAGGAAGAAGCGGAGGGCCTTGAGGCCATCTGCATGCGGAGTACAGGTGTATAGGGACAGGACATCCATGGTGAAAATGAGGTGTTGGGAGCCAGGGAATTGGAGGTTCTGGAGGAGGTGGAGGGCGTGGGTGGTGTCACAGACATAGGTAGGGAGTTCCTGGACCAAAGGGGAGAAAATGGAGTCCAGATAGGTGGAGATGAGTTCGGTGGGGCAGGAACAGGCTGAGACAATGGGTCGACCAGGGAAGGCAGGTTTGTGGATTTTGGGAAGGAGATAGAAACGGGCCGTGCGGGGTTGGGGAATAATAAGGTTGGAGGCTGTGAATGGGAGGTCCCCTGAGGTGATCATCTCCTACACCATTCATGACATCATCACCTCAGGGGACCTCCTTTGCTCGGTTTGCAATAAACAACTGCACCTCCCAGTCGCAAACCATTTTAACTCCCCCTCCCATTCTTTAGGTGAAATGTCCATCATGGGCCTCCTGCAGTGCCACAATGATGCCACCCGAAGGTTGCAGGAGCAGCAACTCATATTCCGCTTGGGAACCCTGCAGCCCAATTGTATCAATGTGGACTTCACCAGCTTCAAAATCTCCCCTTCCCCCACCGCATCCCAAAACCAGCTCAGTTCGTCCCCTCCCCCCACTGCATCACACAACCAGCCCAGCTCATCCCCTCCACCCACTGCATCCCAAAGCCAGCCCAGCCCGTTTCTGCCTCCCTGACCTCTTCTTCCTCTCACCCATCTCTTCCTCCCACCTCAAGCTGTACCTCCATTTCCTACCTACTAACCTCATCCCACCTCCTTGACCTGTCCGTCTTCCCTGGACTGACCTATCCCCTCCCTACCTCCCCACCTCTACTCTCCTCTCCACCTATCTTCTTTTCTCTCCATCTTTGGTCCGCCTCCCCTCTCTCCCTATTTATTCCAGAACCCTCACCCCATCCCCCTCTCTGATGAAAGGTCTAGGCCCTAAACGTCAGCTTTTGTGCTCCTGAGATGCTGCTTGGCCTGCTGTGTTCATCTAGCTTCACACTTTATTATCTTGGATAAGTACATGAATAGGAAGGGATTAGAGGTATATGGACCAAATGCTGGCAAATTGAACTGGATGAATTTAAGATATCTGGTCAGCAGGGCAATTTGGATTGAAAGGTCTGTTTCTGTTCTGTAGAACTCTCTGACTCTAACTGGGAACAATCCAAAAAAGTTTTCTAAATCAATACTACAGGGCCCTACTTAGGAGGGTGCAACAGTGGATCTCCTCTTAGTTTAACATAGTTATGGAAAAAAGAGAGGACAGGCCTATAGATTAAGGTGCTAAACTGGAGCAGGGCCAACTTTGGGACCATTTGGCAGGATCTAGCAGCGGTCGATTGGGTGAGTATGTTTGAAGGAGAAAGAATAACTGGCAAATTGGAGACTTTTAAAAGTGTGATGTAAAGAGTCTAAAGACAGTATTTCCCTGTAAGGTTGAAGCGAAAAGCTGGCAGGTTTAGGGATTCCTGGTTGACGAGGGATATTGAGGCTCTGGTCAGGAAAAAGAAGGCATACATTGGATTCAAACTATTGGGCTCAAGTAAATCCCTAGATGACTTTAAAAAGTGTCGGAGCACATTTAAGAGAGCAATCAGAAGGACAAAAAGAGGTTGTGAAATAGATCTGGCAGATAAGGTTGAAGATAATCCCAAGTGGTTCCACAGCAATTTTAAGAGTAAAAGTGTGGCTAGGGAGAGAATAGATCCCCTTAAAGAACACCATGGTCATATATATGTGCAGCCACAGGAGATAGGGGAGAATTTCAATGAAAATTTCTCCACAATGCTTACTGAGGAGAAAATCATAGATAACAACGAAATAAGGGAAACAAGTGGGGATGTTTTGGGCTGCATACGTATTACCAGATAAGAGGGGTTTTCAGCCTTAGATGGCATTAAGGTGGATAAGTGCCCTGGGCCTGTTCAAGTCCATCCTTAGATGCTGTGGGAGACCAGGGAAGAAATTACAGAGGTCCTTGCAGAGGCTTTTGCTTCATCTTTATTCACTGGTGAAATTCCGGATGACTGGAGGTTGGGTAGTGTTTAAGAAAGGTCGCAAAGACAAGTCAGGGAACTACAGGCTAGTCAGCCTGACATCAGTGGTAGGCAAGTTATTGGAGATGATACTGAAGGACAGAATCAACCAACATTTAGAGAGTTGAAGTCTGATTAGGGATAGTCAGAATGGATTTGTGCGTGTGAAGTCAAGTCTGAATGATCTTTTAGAGTTTTTCAAAGAGCTAACAAAGAGGATAGATGGGGGTAGGGCGGTGGATATTGTCTATTTGGACTTTAGTAAGGCCTTTAACAAGGTCCCACACGGCAGGCTAATAATATCCTGAGGAGTATTGTAGAACAGAGGGACTGAGGAGTACAAGTGCATAGTTCGTTGAAAGCGGCGTCACAGGTGGACAAGGTGGTGAAGAAGGCATTAAGCATGCTGACATTGAGGCATTGAATATAGGAGTTGGGATGTTATGTTGCAGCTCTATAAATCATTGGTGAGGCCACATTTGGAATATAGTCACCCTGTTATTGGAAAGACATAGTTAAACTGGAAAGTATGCAAAGGAGATTTACAAGGATGTTGCCTGGACAAGTAAGCCTGAGTTATAGGGAGAGGTTGGCCAGGATAGGACATTGTTCCTTGGAACCAAGGAGAATGGGGAGTAAGCTTACTGAGGTGTATAAATTCATGAGGAGCATAGATAGGATGAATGCACATCATCTTTTTTCCCAGGTATAGGGAATTGAACACCAGAGGGCATAGGTATAAGGTGAGAGGGGAAAGATTTAAGAAGGACTTGAGGGGCAACTTCTTCATGCACAGAGATTGGTGCTTTTATGGAATGGGCTACCAGAGAAAGTGGTTGAGGCAGGTACAATAGCAACATTAAAACACTTGGATAGATACATGGATGGGAAGGGATATGGACCACATGCAGGCAATTGGAACTAGCTGAGATAATGGGAACTGCAGATGTTGGAGAATCCAAGATAACAAAGTGTGGAGCTGGATGAACACAGCAGGCCAAGCAGCATCTTAGGAGCACAAACGCTGATGTTTCAGGCCTAGACCCTTCATCAGAAAAGGCTTTTCTGATGAAGGGTCTAGGCCAAAACATCAGCTTTTGTACTTCTAAAATGTTAGTTGGCGTGCTGTGTTCATATGTTATCTATAATTGGAACTAGCTGACTGGGCACCATGGCCAGCAATGGACCAGTTTGGGCCAAATGGCCTGTTTCCATGCTGTATTAGTCTATGGCTCTATGGCTCTATTCCAGAAGAGGCCTCACTCATGTCCTGTACAACCTTAACAATGATGTTCCAACTCCTATACTCAATAGTTTGAGCAATGAAAGCAAGTATGCTAAATACCTTCTTAACCTCCTGTCTACGGGTGACTCAGATTTCAAAGAATATGTACCTGAATCCCTAAGTCCCAAGGCATTCCCAACACTACCCAAGGCCCTACTTTTATATGCATAAGCCCTTCCCTTATTTGTTTAACCAAAATGCAACATCTTACATTTATCCAAATTAAACTCCATCTGCAACTCCTCAGCCCATTGATCCAATAGGTATTAATAGTAGCATACTTCTGGGAATCTTTATCTAACCGCAATTGCAAGTGAAGACGGCTCATGCAATTTTGTGAAGGACAGCCCCTCTGCCAGCTTTGCATGTAAATCCTCTATACGAACAATTAGGCATATAACTAGCTACAAAAAATAGTTTACCGTTTGCTTAGAAATCCCCAGAAAGGCAAACCGACCCATTGCCTTCACAAATGGTATGACTGGTGCTGCCCATTCCTCAAACTGTACTGACTTGATGATTTCTTTGCTTTTCAACTTTGTGATTTCTGCCTTGAGTTTTGCCTATAAGGCAAATGGCACTGGTTGAGCCTTGCAGAATCATAGAATTGCTTCCTGGTCAATGTGTAAGGTAGCTTTGACTCCTTTCCTGGTCCCTAGGCCTTCCTGAAAAAATTCTGGGTATTTATTTAGGATTTCACTCAGGCAATCATTTTCTAATTGAAAAATGTTCTGCCAATCAAGATGAATCTTTCTCAACTAACTTTGCCCCCATCAGGCTTTTGCCTGAGCTTATTACTATAACCAGTGATAATTGAACTAGCTGTTTTGCATACAAGACCTGAACAAAAGTTGTACTCTTAATTTGTAAAGGTTGCCTGGTGTCGGTTGTCAGTATAGCTGAGGTCTTACACAAACGTACGGGTTAGAGTACAGAGCAAATTTTGGTAAAGACTGGTCCTGCAATCTCTGATATAGCCACCACGATACCAACCTCCATTAGAACGGGATAACTGTTTAACCAGATGTTTATTTTGATTGCTTCTGATTTGGCTATTGCTGAGGAATTTAAATGTTCCAGTTAGGTGGGCTTTCCAGGGCGTGCACTCTACTTCATACCAGCCTATAAGTTCTCTTATTCAATTCAGGTCTAGTTAGACTCTTCTGCTGTCTCCAGTCTACATACTGGCAGCAATTACAGTAGTTTGCCGGCCTGGAACCTAAAGAAAATGTTAAACATTTGGCCAAGGCTTGGCTTTCTTTTGGGGTTTTGCTGTGGGCTGACCTAGAATCCATCTGTTCAGGTTAAGTCCTTAGTGAGGCTATGCAATTGCCTTTGCTCAAGTGATGCTCCACCAGCTCAGTTGGTACGGCGAAAGTGTCTACTCCAATCAGTATAACCTGGAACTCATAAGCTCTATTTGCTGCATTTTTCAATGATAAAGCCAGTTGTCATGCCTGTTTGAAGTCCAGTTGGGCTTCAGCTAGTAGGCATTTTTAAATGTTTACATCATTAATCCCACAAACCAAATGGCCTCTCAGCATCTCTTTTAGGGTTAAATCAAAGTCACTTGCCTCTGCCAGTTGTCTTAACATAATCAAATATCCAGCTTTGGATATCCCCAGTTCTTGGATTGCTGAATAAAACGGATAGCATCTCAGAATTAGAGTAGACTTTCGGTTGTAATATTCCTCAACTAATCCATCAACTCCTGAAAGGTTTTAGTATGCGGTACCTCAAGGAAAGTTAACTTCCTAATAACTGAAAATACTGTGAATCCACAAGCTGTCAGGAGAATCACTTGTCTGAACAAGGGTCCATGTCCTAAACGTCAGCTTTCCTGCTCCTCTGTTGCTGCTTGGACTGCAGTGTTCATCCAGCACTATACCTTGTTATCTCAGGAGAATTACTTGTTGCTTTTCATCTGCACCAATATCATTTGCTTAGAAAAAAAAACTCATTCTTTCCATATACTGGGACAAGTCTTCCATGGCAGGATTGATTGAGTCAAGCTACCCAAATAGTCATATGATGCCAAAAATGCTTATCCCAACTCCAAAAAGACTGTTGTGAGCAAATTTTTTCAGCAGCATACATTTCTCTTGTTGCGACTGAAATAACTCCACAGAGCCTGGTATCTCATCACTAAGTCACCCTTTATTTACACATAGAGATCCTTGACACAAATCCAGCTCCCATCAGAGCCAACTCTCAGAGTGTCAGATTGTCTGACACTCCTGTTCTTGGACCAGATTATCAGTCCCAGTCTCATACTTATATTGTATAAGGTCCACCTGGCTGACCTTGGTATTATCACTACAACCTCTGCGAAGTTTACTGTTTCACACTCAGTGTAATGTAACTGAAAGATTGGTGCTCACTCAGGACTATTTCTGTCAGTCATTGGCATTAACTGTATTGTTTCAGAAGATAGAAGATTGAACATTTCACCAGTCCATAAGACCATAAGACCACACAAAATAGGAGCAAGGATAGGCCGTTCAGCCTCTTGAGTCTGTTCTGCTATTCAATAGGATCATAGCTAATCGTACATTCCTTATGTCCACTTTCTTCCATTTTTCCTGTAACGCCGATTCCCCAACTGATTAAAAATCTATCTATCTCTGCTTTAAATCTACAGAAGGACTCTGCACCCAATGCTCTTTGTGACAAAATGTTGCAAAGGCTCACAACCCTCAGAGAAGAAATATCTTCTCATTTCAGCCTTAAATTGGTACCCCTTTATTCTGAGGCCTTGATCTCTAGTCCAAGTCTCTCCCATGAGGGGAAACACCCTCTCATCATTTGTCCTATCAAGCCTCTTTCAGAATCCTGTATGTTTCAATCCTGTAACTGTTTTGTTATACCAATATTGAAATTCATACAGTCATCTTCAATGGGATGCTACCATCAAACAAAAATAAGAAGGGTCCCAACCCAAAATGTCAGCTTTCCTGCTTCTCTGATGCTGCCTGGCCTGTTGTGTTCCTCCAGCTTCACAAGGTGTTATCTCAGACTCCAGCATCTGAGTGAATCATGTCCCTTTAGCTGTTTGTAAGAAATATGTTCCCTTCGTACCCATTTTTCACTTGCAAACCTCACAACACAGATCCAATTTAGATGTGATTCTTCATTTGGATAACATTTTCAGGATAATCATGAGCATGTAAAGAATTACACTGATAACTAATGTTGGCTCACAGTACAGTGCAATTGCATATACTGGAACCTACATATGTTAATACATATGGCTCTGTTGTTTGCACATAGAACACATACAGCACTCTGCCTGTTTCAATTCAACAAAATAGGTGATAGCTATTCACTGATACATTTCTCATACACCTCTACCAGAATCTAATCTCCAACGAGTCAGCACTCCATTCTCATTCAGTATAAATCTCGGCTTTCCCACTGAATTGTATTTTTGTGAATATTAATTATGCTGATGAATGCAAGATGAAAGACTTAAACAAAATATGTATTCTTTCAGCAATTGTTATTACTAGTGGTTCAGTAGTAATTTCTACTTTTGAGCTTTTAAAATTTGCTTCTATGTAATATAATATTTCTGGAGGAGGCAAGGGAAGAGATTGCTGTGGTCTTGACAGAAATCTTTATATCCTCTTTAGGCACAGATGAGGGCTCAGAACACTGGAGAATGACCAATGTTGTTCTTTCATTGAGAAGGGTGATGGGCAAAATTCAGGAAATTTTAGGCCAGTGAGCCTAACATCAGTGGTGAAAATTGTTGGAGAAGATTCTTAGGGGCAGAATTTACTTTCACTTGGAAAATAATGAAGAATTAAAAATGGTCAGCATGGCTTTATGTGGGAAGGTCTTGAGTCACAAATTTGCTTGAGTTTTTCAAAGGCAGTGATGAAGATGATTAATGAGGATAGGGCAGTGGCTGTTGCCTACATGCACTTTACTAAAGCATTTGACAAGGTGCTTCATGGTAGGTTGGTCGGGAAGATTAACTCATATGGGATCCACAGTGAGTTGGGAGGTTGGATGTAAAATTAGACTGGTCATAGAAATGAGAGGGTAGTTGTGGAGGGATGTTTTTCAGACTGGATATCTGTGACCAGCGGTGTTCTGCTGGGATCTGTGCTCTGTTATTTGCAACACATCAAAATGATTTAAATGAAAATGTAGGTGGTCTGATAACTAAGCCTGCAGACATCACAAAAATCAATAAATTTGTGGATCGTGAGGATGGTTGTTAAAAAAATATAGCAGGATATAAATCCATTGGAATGCTGGGCACAGAAATGGCAGATGGAGTTTAATCTGGACAAGTGTGAGGTGATGCATTTCGGAAAGCCAAATGCAAGAGGAAAGTATACAGCAAATGTTAGGACCCTAAGAAGCATTAATAATCAGAGGGATCTTGGGGTGCAAGTCCATAGCTCCCTGAAAGTGGCAACAGAAATGAAAAGGTGGTAAAGAAGTAAGGCATGTTTGCCTTCATTGATTGGGGCACTGTGTAGAAAAGTTGACAAGTTGTATTGCAGCTGTATAAAACTTTAGTTAGGCAATATTTGGAGCAGTGTATGCTGTTTTTGTCTTCACACTATTGGATAGATCTGGAGACTTTAGTGAAGCTGCTAAAGAGGTTTACCGGGATGTTACTAGCTTTAAGGAGAGGTTGAACAAATTTTGATTGCTTTCCCAAAGCATTGGAGTCTGAGGGGCAACCTGATAGCAGTATATAAAATTAAGTGATGCATAGATAGGGTGGATAGCCAAGAGTCTTTTTTCATAAGGTGGAAATGCCAAATATTTGGGCAAAACTTCGGTTTAAGGTCAGAGGAGGAAAATTTAAAGAAAATGCGTGAGGCAAGTATTTTTAATGTGGAGGCAGGGCAGGTGCCTGGAATGCACTGCCAGGGAGGTTGTAGAAGCAGATACAATAGACATGTTTAAGAAGAATTTAGACAGACACATGAACAGGCAGGCAAGTGAGGTATATTGACCAAATGCAGGCAGGTGGGATTAGTTTACTTAGAATGGCATCATGGTTGGCGCAGGCATGGTGGACTGAAGGGCCTGTTGCTGTGCTGTACTGTTCTATGTTCTATAGACTAAAGCCCTCTAATACGATGTTTTATTGCATGAAGGCAATAAGGCTGGTGAAGGAAAAATGAAGGGGTTGGTACTTGAATGTACCATATTAATCATCTTCCCTTCTCTGATCAGTTTCATTGAGCCTCTTAGAGCTCTGTACCTTGCAGCATGACAAATTCTTACTGCTGATCTCTGCCTCCATTTTTTCATTGGGACGGTGGTGAAGAACTCCACATTTCCATTGAGTTTCAGGCTTAACCCTTGAACAATCTAGATCTAAATTTGTTGTATGCCTTCCTGACTACCTTAAACTCTCAACATTAAGTCACCTTTTAAAATGCTTTAAAATTCAAATAAATGTGTAGTCTATATACCCAGTTTTCATATTTTATACCCTTTTGTATCAGACTGATGAATAGATGCTGCATTCACTCCAAGGCCAGTGCATCCTTCCTGGGGTGTAGTGTCCAGACTGAATATACTGTTCAAAATGGGGTATATTGAGAACTTTATGTAATTGTAACTCTGTTGGAAATTCTATTCTATTCTAATCTAATGATTGGGCTTTAAACCTTGAAAAGCCCTAACTGGCAGCTGGCAGCTTTTCAATTGTAGCTATCACAGTCTGGTGCAAATAGCTGGTCCCCAGGATTGGTGCAGACACCAAAGCAATACAGGTATTTTTGAGCTTTTACTCCAACCTACTAATTTTGTCTTGGGTAAAAGTTAGGACAATTTGGCTCATTTGATATCACTTTGAGGCAACACCATAATCAGATAACACCAGTTAAGCATCACAGTCCTGCAGCAGCTTGATACACAATTAAGCCTTGAGAGGTTTAGAAGCACTTAGTCTAATACATTTTCCAATGAACATTAATCATTCATTGTGCTGAATCATAAGACGTTCACTGCATTTGTTACTGAGTTTATAATTACTTGGTGATAATTGATAGTTCACAGCATGGAGTCAATGCTGAAGAAAAAGATAGACTGGTTTTATTCAAGCCAAAAGAGACTTATAATGCGGAGAACAAGAAGCTCCTGAGCTGATGAAGGTGAAGATGGTTTCTCACTACCTTGCTCTCGGACCCACTACTGTGTTTTCAGCTGCCTGAGATCAATCACATAGTTGTTGACAGACAGAAGATCTTTGACATTGGCAACTTGGTCACTCGTCCACAGACCAATTGGCTGCTTGTTGCCTGCTGAATTTCCATTTGTATACATCCCTATATGTTTTATTATTACACTTATTTGTTGGCCTGCCATCTCACTTATATCCCAATTTATTTTTCAGCATTCTCACAATGTTATCATTATGCTTCACACATGTTCTGGATACAGAATTGGCTAGCCAACAGAAGACAGCGAGTGGTAGTAGAAGGAAAATATCCTGCCTGGAAGTCAGTGGTGAGTGGTGTTCCACAGGGCACTGTCCTTGGGCCTCTACTGTTTGTAATTTTTATTAATGACTTGGATGAGGGGATTGAAGGATGGGTCAGCAAGTTTGCAGACGACACAATGGTTGGAGGTGTCGTTGACAGTATAGAGGGCTGTTGTAGGCTGCAGCGGGACATTGACAGGATGCAGAGATGGGCTGAGAGGTGGCAGATGGAGTTCAACCTGGATAAATGCGAGGTGATGCATTTTGGAAGGTCGAATTTGAAAGCTGAGTACAGGATTAAGCACAGGATTCTTGGCAATGTGGAGGAACAAAGGGATCTTGGTGTGCAGATACATAGATCCCTTAAAATGGCCACCCAAGTGGACAGGGTTGTTAAGAAAGCATATGGTGTTTTGGCTTCATTAACAGGGGGATTGAGTTTAAGAGTCGTGAGATCTTGTTGCAGCTCTATAAAACTTTGGTTAGACCGCACTTGGAATACTGCGTCCAGTTCTGGTCGCCCTATTATAGGAAAGATGTGGATGCTTTGGAGAGGGTTCAGAGGAGGTTTACCAGGATGCTGCCTGGACTGGAGGGCTTATCTTATGAAGAGAGGTTGACTGATCTCGGACTCTTTTCATTGGAGAAAAGGAGGAGGAGAGGGGACCTAATTGAGGTATACAAGATAATGAGAGGCATAGATAGAGTTGATAGCCAGAGGCTATTTCCCAGGACAGAAATGGCTAACACGAGGGGTCGTAGTTTTAAGCTGGTTGGAGGAAAGTATAGAGGAGATGTCAGAGGCGGGTTCTTTACACAGAGAGTTGTGAGAGCATGGAATGCGTTGGCAGCAGCAGTTGTAGAAGCAAGGTCATTGAGGTCATTTAAGAGACTGCTGGACATGCATTTGGTCACAGAAATTTGAGGGTGCATACATGAGGATCAATGGTCGGCACAACATCTTGGGCTGAAGGGCCTGTTCTGTGCTGTACTGTTCTATGTTCTATGTTATTTACACATCCTGTAGGCCACAGTTTTTTTTCTCTTTTTGCATAAAAAATTAAATAACTCTTTCTCTCTCTCCTCATTGTAATGACACATTTATTGAAAATGCAACCCAAAATCCTTCTTTTCTAGATATGTAGACCTGGATACAAACACAGAGGATGGCTAGAGAAACTCAACAGGTCTAATAGCACGTGTACAGGCAGAAACAGAGTTAATGTTTCAAAAAACGGTATGACTCTTCCTCAAAAGAAGGATATGCCCAAAGCTTCTTGGAGGAGGAGCTACAGAGAGAAGATATGTAAGGTAATCAAATGATAGGGCTGCAGGATTATATCTGTAAGACCTAGAGTGGCAAATGTGTAGGGGTGAAGGCCTGGATGGCATGTGTTTAGTTGAGGTTGTAGAGTGTAAGATGTGCTGGTACGAACCAAGGTTGGGAATTGGATGGATGACAGGTCATGCTAACAGGTGGATGAAGGTATACAGTGATAAGGGAGTGAGTGTGGAGATAGGATGGCAGAAGATGACAGCTGGTTCAAAGTTAGGTGGTAGATGGTTGAGGGACTATGTTGGTAGGTGGATTGGTTATGTCAGTAGAATAAGACAGGTAATGAAGAATAGGCAGGTCAGAATGGGTGTTGGTCAGGTTAGGTCACACAGGTAATCTAATGGTAGTGAGGGTAGTCAAATGGATAGTTTTATGGTGGTGTAGCTGGTGTCAAGGAGGGAATCAGTGCTGGGTTTAGGGCAGTTAGCAAGGGGCTTGAGGTAAATGTATAGTTATTCATGAGCTAAAATGGTTTTTAATCATCTATTATTTTCTGGGCAACTTTTTCCTTGTAGGGGAGTCAGAATCTTCAGAGACTCTGTTAGAGTTGGAGCTTTCTTCGGAGCGTTCCAGATGCAAGATGATTGCTCATCTGAGGATTAGATTTCCTGGGAAAGACTATGTGTTTGGTTATTGTGTCAAGATTTCCAAGTGGTCTTGATGCCGGTCATCTGAAGACTGAAAGATCTAGATTTTTGTTTGGTTATTACATTAAAAATAATGCAGAATTTTCACAATTAGAAATGTTAATATTACACAAATATAAAATTAATTTTCCGTGGCCAGAAATTAGTTTATGTCTTAATATATTATTTAAACTGAATTCGGCCTCAATATCAGGGCAAAAACTATTTTGAAGGATTTAAACAATGATGTGACAGTGTAGAAGGAAAAGATATTGACGCATAAATAATTTCTAAAGTTTACTCTCTTCAACAACAACTGGAGGAGTAGGAAATCACTGATATCCATATGAGAACCTCTGCTTTTAACTCTGCACGTGTTAGGGTTGTTTGCAGTTTCAGTGGGTCACAATGAAGATGCTGACAGTTTTACCATTATTACAAACATGAAATCCAGGCAATAGATTTTATTTGACAATAACCTTTTCCCATACGTTTCATAATTACATCAAGGATATAGCACTGAAATAGGCTATTTAACTCAATCAGCTATTCTGGCAACTATGCTCCTGTCATTCAGCAACTAATTATAACAGTGTAGCTTTTCTTCCCCCTATTTTCCCTTATAAAATTAATAAGCTTCCCCTTCAAAACATATGTGTTAGTTGCCTCACCAACTCCCCATGATACTGAGTTGCCCATCTCACCATTCTTTGGGTAAGCAAATTTATTCTGAAAGCTCTACCTGATTTCTTGGTTTCTATCTTATGTAGGTATCATCCAATTTTACTCTTTCCCCATTGGTGGAAATGCTGTCTGTGTCATTCAAATTTTAAAGGTCTTTGTAAGATAACCTCTGTGTTTTCTGTTTCAAACATACAACAGGCCAAGTGTGTATCCTTTTTGATGTGGGATATTCCCACATTTCTGCTATCATCCTTGTAAATCTTTGAACACTTCTTCCAGTGGACCTTTATCTTATTTATGATTTTTTTCAAGTGTCTTAGAAAGCGTGTACTAATGATGTTTCATCACTATGACTATATTTTTGTCACATTCACACCCCCAACTTCCTTGAAAACCCTGGCTTCTCTACCATTTAGCAAGTTTTCCAATGAAATACCCCCTCTGCACTGAGTTACCTCCATTTCTAGGTGATTTCAGCTTTAACTTATCATGCTCTCTCAACACTGACTTACCAGGTTACCCGCCTCTCATTTCTCCCTTCAGATAAACATGCCTTAATTACTTTCATAGCCACACATTCAATCTTGCCATCTCTCTTGGCTTCTCTAATTTCTTCATGCCAATCTCATGAGAAGGCCAGAAAGAGCTGGAGAAAGTCAGCAGGTCTGGCAGCATCCGTAGAGATAGAAAGTTTTAATGTTTTGAGTTGCAGGACTCATCTTCAGAACTTCAGTCCAAAGATGTGCAGGCTAGGTGGATTGGCCATGCTAAATTGCCCGTAGTGTTCAGGGGTGTTTGGGTTACAGGGGGATGGGTCTGGGTGGGATGCTTCAAGGGGCAGTGTGGACTTGTTGGGCTGAAGGGCCTGTTTCCACACTGTAGGTAATCTAATCTAATCTAAACTTCCAGGTTCAAAAGAAGAGTCATGGAACTCGAAATGTTAACATAGTTTCTGTGGAGCAAAAACAGTCAGACCTGCTGATTTTCTCAAGCAGTTTTGTTTTTAATTCAGATTTCCATCACTCACAGTATTTTGTTTTTATTCATGTTGAGGCTATCTTTGATCACTTCCCAATATCTGTTTCCGTTGACTTTCCCTTCCATTCCCTATCCCACTTCCTTCTGTGTCTGCTCCTGATAAAAACTCCCTGAATTTCCTCACAACATCAACATCAAAGTTCTAACTCCCTAACCTTTGAGTCTCCATTCATTACAATATTTCTTCAGCGGTGACCTGCTCAGTCATGCCCCCACCCCCACCTGTTATGTTCTTATTCTTTCATGCTGAGGCTGAAGATGACAAAATATTATACAAGGTCCCAACAATTTCTTCATCTGCCTCCCTGAACATTCAGGAAAAGAGCCCATCAGGCCCTGGGGTCTTGTCTAACCTAATGCATTACAAAAAACCCAACACACCTCCTACTTTTTAAAAATAACATGCCCTATCAATGTGCCCGCCAGAGACTCACCACCCACCATGTTGTTCCCCTTGTGATTACTGATGCAAAACTTTTGTTAAGGACCTTACCCACTTCCGCTGGCTCCATGCACAAATTCCCTCCTTTGTCCTTGAATGAACCTACACTTTGTTCAGCCACCCTCTTTCTCCTTATATATTCATAAAACACGTTGGGATTTTCTTTAATCCCGTTTGCCAGACATTTCATGGCCCTCTTTAGCCCTGCTCATTCCTTGTTTGAGCTCTTTCCTGCTATCTTTGTATTCTTCAAAGGCTCTAACTTCAGATTTTAAACCTTACATATGCCTCCTCTTTCTTTTCGACTAAGCTTTCAATCTCTCATGTTATCGCAAGTTCCCAAATCTTGGCTATCCTTGCTTTCATTTTCACAGGAATATGCTGGTCCTGAATTCTAAACAACAGGCCTTTAAAAGATTCCTACATCAAAGATGTCAATTTGCCCTCAAACAGCCAATTCAATCTGCATTCCACTTGCCTAATATTGTGGTTTTTAGCCTTTCCTAATTTAATACTTTCACCTGAGGTCTACTCTTGTCCTTCTCCATACATAACTTAAAACTTACAGAATTATTGTCACTGTCCCCAAAATTCTTCTCCACTGAAATTGCAATCACTTGGCCAAGCTTATTCCCCAATACCAGGTCGATTTACGCATTGTTCAAAAAACCATCCTGGATGCACCTAACAAACTCTCACTGGCACAAATTGAATCTAATATAGGGGAATTTTAAAATCACCCACCACAACAATCCTGTCCTGTTTCACATTTTCTATAACTGTCCACATATTCGTCCCTCTATTATGTGCTGGTTTTTGGGAGGCTTGCAGTATAATCCACAAGTGATTTTACCTTCTCCATTTGGCCTCGCTGCATTAGCCCTCCAAGGGGTCCTCTCTCAGTACAGCTGTATATTGTCCTTTACCAGTCCAACTCTCCCACCACTTCTACATCCCCTTCTATCTTGCCTGAAACATCTAAATCTCAGAATGTTAAGCTCCAGCTTTTGTTCCTCTCTCAACCAAGTCTCTGGCATTAGGGAGGTAACATAACATCCTGGAGCCTTGCTAGCAGCCACAGAAGCAACTGTCTGTGCCCCTAACTATAGAGTCCCTCCATAGTATTATTGTTCATCTGCACTTCGATGCTCCCTGCTATACAACAGTGCCAGTCATGGTCCCACTGATCTGGCTACTGCTGTTGCCTATCCCTGAGAGGTCATCCCCCACAACAGTATCCAAAACAATATCCCTGTTTGAAAGAGCAGAATGGCCACAGGGAATTCCTGCATTGCCTGCCGATGCCTACTCATCTTACTGGTGGTCACCCAACTCTTTTCTGTCTGTGTAGCCATCACTGTGGTATTTCCAGCTCGCTAAAAGCGTTATTCACAATATTCTCAGCATCAAGGATATGCCATTGTGAGTCCATCCACAACTCTAGGCAGCTGATAGGGAAATCAGGAGCTGCAGCGGAACACACTTTCTGCATATTTAGTCAGGATGGACTCTGGACAGTCGCTGATTTCCCACATATTACAGGAGGAACATTCCATGGGTCAAGTTCTCTTTTCATTTCAACTACAGACACAATCCAGAAATTGATTACACAATCTTATCCACTAATCACCAAACTCAGTTCTCTCAGTCCCATTCTCTTATTCCTAGCAGACTGTAAATCCAAAAAGAAAGTAAGTATTTTATCTCTCTCCTGGCCTTACTCACTCAGTCTAAAAACCTGGTTCCTGAACAGCCAAGCCTGTGTCCATGATACTTCTCTTCGTCATGACTATGACTGAGCTGACTTCTCCCAAAATCCTCTTTGGTCACTTTTCACCAGTGCCTTCTGTTGGATGCTCTTCCTTCTGATTAGCACTGGGTCCTCAGTGATCCTCTTCTCAGTCGTTGTGATTGAACCGACTCCTCTCAGAATCTTCCTCTGTTGCTTCTCATCATTGACTTCATTTATTTATTCATCATATGACTTCCATTTATTTATTTTTTGACCTATACCCAGGTCTCTGTGTATCTCAGAATGCTACATTATCTTATTTTCCATTTGAATAGAATACTGCTTTTCTATTTTTCCTGCCAAAATAGACCAGTTCACATTTTCATTGAACACCATCTGCTAATTGTTTGCCAATTTACAACCTACCCATATCTCTTCACAGATTTCGTGGGCTGCATATTGTATTTTATAGGCTAAGTGTGAGCTGTGCTGAGTTTTTGGAAGGAATTCTCACTGCAAGATCATTGTACTTTATTGAGTACATCTCATTAACTGTCTACATTGCCCATAAGATATCCTTCACATTCGATTCTATTCCCATCTTTCCAAACACACTCCCAGAATAATTCCCTACCCAGAGGATATCTGCCAAATGACTGGCATCACTTTATCTCTGGGCCATCTTTGAGAGGATGTATGCTCCTGAACAAGCATTTACAATCCAATCGTTCCCCTTGATGGCAACACAATAGCAGAGTCTGGTTTCGAGGTACTCCCACAATCCCTCTACCCCTCAGCCTCCCTGTTCTTTTGTACCTTGCTCTGCCCTGACAGATTATTTCCATCCATTTTCCCCAATATGGAGATCCACCACATTGAAATTCACCTCCCTACCCCTTGAATCCTAACATCACATCTAATGATGTCATGACAGTGGTGACTGCAATAATCCCCTTTCCATAGCCTATCATTTCCTCCAATGATGTTCCATGTACACCCTACACACCTCTGGCTTTCCTCCTCACCATCCATCCCCTTCCATGAATGTCTCTGCTTTACCCCTTATGTAGTTTGACCCTCACCCCTTTGGCAGTGGTCACATTGCTGCCCTTATAGGTCCTCTTGTACTGTCCTCAATGGTGGGCAGATGCACCCCCAGGATTGTATTCACTCGAAACTTCTGAACGACTTCAACAAACAGCCCCAAACACAACTGCCCAGACCCCTCACCATTGTCTTTGCAGCTCCCCAACTGACAGTATGCGATTTGTCTGACTGCTGATGCTGATCAGCACAGGACTGACAATTGATCAGTTCCAGGAATGTGTTGGACAGATTCCCTGAGGTAAGCATTCAAAGCTAATGACTGGCTGTGGCCAAGCCCGTGAGTTGCGATTGGGCTGGGTTCCTGACAGTGCGGACACCACCTAACCAAAAGACCCACACCCCTTGGTCTGAGGACTAGCTTCCATCCAGCTTGGCATGGCTATTTGGTTGTATACATGTGCAGCGTACTTAATGAAAAATGATTGGCTTGTGTATCCGCACAAAAGATCATGTCAATACAACTTACTGATGGCCTTTGGTTGAGTCTGAAGCACCAAAGCGCCAACAGGCATAGCAGTCATGGTTGCTGTGAGCATGAAGGTAGGTGCTAAGTGAGCAAGCACTAAAACAGCATGCGAGCAGCCTTGAGACGAAGCCTGGTCCAATCTAAGAGCTAGGTTCCTATTCCTGTGGAAAATATTCTCTGCTGCAATGTTTCAAGGTGAGTTGTCAGTGTGACTGGTAATGAAAAGTTATGCTTCCTGAGCAGCGTGCAGAGGAATTGAAGAGGCCGGGATAGTCTTGAGGGGTTGGCAAATGTTGGGTGCAAATGTTTGTGGATGACAGCTGCATGCAGCTAATGCCTGTGGGTCATGCTCTGAGATGCTGTTTGATCTTAAACAACATGGAGGTCCATTGGAATAAGCAGTTAACTGAAGTCACCAAGTACCCAAGATAACAAAGTGTGGATAATAAAATGTGAGGCTGGATGAACACAACAGGCCAAGCAGCATCTCAGGAGCACAAAAGCTGACGTTTCGGGCCTAGACCCTTCATCAGAGAGGGGGATGGGGAGAGGGAACTGGAATAAATAGGGAGAGAGGGGGAGGCGGACCGAAGATGGAGAGTAAAGAAGATAGGTGGAGAGAGTATAGGTGGGGAGGTAAGGAGGGGATAGGTCAGTCCAGGGAAGACGGACAGGTCAAGGAGGTGGGATGAGGTTAGTAGGTAGATGGGGGTGCGGTTTGGTGTGGGAGGAAGGGATGGGTGAGAGGAAGAACCGGTTAGGGAGGCAGAGACAGGTTGGACTGGTTTTGGGATGCAGTGGGTGGGGGGGAAGAGCTGGGCTGGTTGTGTGGTGCAGTGGGGGGAGGGGACGAACTGGGCTGGTTTAGGGATGCAGTAGGGGAAGGGGAGATTTTGAAACTGGTGAAGTCCACATTGATACCATATGGCTGCAGGGTTCCCAGGCGGAATATGAGTTGCTGTTCCTGCAACCTTCGGGTGGCATCATTGTGGCAGTGCAGGAGGTCCATGATGGACATGTCATCTAGAGAATGGGAGGGGGAGTGGAAATGGTTTGCGACTGGGAGGTGCAGTTGTTTGTTGCGAACAGCTGCTAAGGTGATGTCATGGTTCAACCTCTCATCTCGAGTCAAAAAACTAATGCAAATTGAACTGAACTTGCTTGATACATTGGCTGCACCCTTAATTGCAAGAAGTACAAATGGAATTCCTTTATCCCAATCCTCTCATCTATCAGCCCTTAACATGGCCTTTAAAGTTTGATGTCACCAATCTAATGCTCCTTGCGATTCTGGATGGTATGCAGTTCATTTAAACTGTTTTACTCCTAAAATATCATAATTTCCTGGAAAAACTTTGATGTCAAATTTGATCCTTGATCTAATTGTAACTCTGTGCGTCGTTGTATATTTAGCAAAGGATTTGAGTAATGCTTCTATAATCCTTTTAACCATGATATTGCATAATGGAATGGCTTCTGGAAATCTTGTGGACACATCCATTATGGTCAACAATTACTGATTCCCACTTTTTGGTTTAGGGAGGGGGCCTACACAATCAATTAAGACTCTTGTGAAAGATTTCTCAAATGCTGGAATGGGGCATTAAGAGTACTGGTTTTATCACTGCCTGAGGATTTCCTATTATCCCTCATGTGTGAAACGTCCAACAAAATTCAACCACATCATTATGCAGTCCAGGCCAATAAAAATGATTTTGTTTTCCTTAATCCCAAATGGCCCCCTAATGGTAACTCACATGCTACTCACAATGCTTCCTTCCTATAACGGTAATATAATTTGATGAACTTCTGATCATTTTTCATCAGCCTGAATATGTAATGGCCTCTATTTAATAATCAGACTTCACTTTTAAAAGGGTAACATTCAAGATACACATAGATTTTTCTTCTATGTATACTTTTTGGTACAACTGCTTCATCTTTCCATATCTCTATCATAATTCAACTAACTTCTCCAAACAAAAAGTATCCACTTTGTCATCTATCTGTTCCTGTTTTTATTTTCTCAACCATCTGGTCAAACATAGTTTCTGATAGTGAACTTCAACTTCTCTTCCTGTTTCAACTTGTGGCTTTGTGACCTTGTAGCCACACAGTCAGGAAAAATTCCCAGGATATATTTCCTGTAACACCTCCATTGTTTGATTTTCCATGTGGCTTTTCAACCACAGTAGACATCACGTCCACCAGTGATCCAGTTATATCATTACAGAGGAGGAGCTGTATTTCTGGAGCAGAGAATTTCTTTATTACTCTTACCACCACTTCACCACTTTTCACCAGGCTCTCCATCCTCACCTTATATAATGAAACACAACTCTTCTCACCATGGATTCCACATTACTGCCTTTTTAGCAGTACTCCTTTTGAATTATATATCTGGTTCACTAATGTCCTTCGGGGGAGGAAATCTACCACCCTCAACTGGTCTAACCTACATGTGACTCTAGACCCACAGAAATGTGGTTGACTCTCAGTTGCCCTCCAAAATGGCTGAGAAAGCCATTCAGCTGCACCAATCGTTACAAAGTCTCAAACAAATGAAACCACATAGGTCACCTGGCATCAACCTAGGCACTAGAAAAGACAAAGGCAGAAACAACCTGTTGATCCAGCAAAATCCTCTTTGGAGGCGAGTGCCAAAATTTGGAGAGCTGTCTCATAGCCTAATCAAGCAACAGCCTGATACAGTCATACTGACAGAATCATACCTCACTGATAATGTTCCAGACACTACCATCACCATTTGTAGATATGTACTGTCCCACTGGCAGGACAAACCCAACAGAGGTGGTGGCATGGCGGTATACAGGCAGGAGGGAGTTGCTTTGGGAGTCCTCAACATTGACACTGGACTTCATGAAGTCTTTTGTCTTCAGGTTAAACATGGGTGAGGAAACGTCCTGCTGATTACCAAGTACCACCCCGCCCCTTCGACTGATGAGTTGGTACTCCTCCATGTTGAACAAAACTCAGAGGAAGCACTGCGGATGACAAGGACACAAAAATATACTCTGGGTGGGAGATTTCAATGTGCACCACCGAGAGTGGCGTGACAGCAGTACGACTGATCGAGCTGTTCAGGTCCTAAAGGACATACTTACTAGACTGGGTCTGCAGTAGATGGTTAGGGAACTAACAGGAGGGAAAAAGACATGAGACCATAAGACCATAAGACATAGGAGTGGAAGTAAGGCCATTCGGCCCATCAAGTCCACTCCGCCATTTAAATCATGGCTGATGGGCATTTCAACACCACTTCCTTGCATTCTCCTTCTGAGATGAAAAATTTGTCGATCTCTGCCTTGAAGGCATCCAACGTCCCGGCCTCCACTGCACTCCGTGGCAATGAATTCCAGAAGCTCACCACTCTCTGGCTGAAGAAATGTCGTCTCATTTCCGTTTTAAATTTACCTCCTCTAATTTTAAGGCTGTGCCCACAGGTCCTAGTCTCCCCGCCTAACGGAAACAACTTCCTAGCGTCCACCCCTTCTAAGCCATACATTATCTTGTAAGTTTCTATTAGATCCCCCCTCAACCTTCTAAACTCGAATGAGTACAATCCCAAGATCCTTAGCCGTTCATCATACGTTAAACCTACCATTCCAGGGATCATCCGTGTGAATCTCCGCTGGACATGCTCCAGGGCTAGTATGTCCTTCCTGAGGTGTGGGGCTCAAAATTGGACACAGTATTCTAAATGGGGCCTAACTAGAGCTTTATAAAGCCTCAGAAGCATATCGCTGCTTTTGTATTCCAACCCTCTTGAGATAAGCGACAACATTACATTCGCTTTCTTAATCACAGACTCGACCTGCAAGTTAACCTTTAGAGAATCCTGGACCAATGCTCCCAGATCCCTTTGTATTTCCGCTTTACGAATTTTCTCACTATTTAGAAAATAGTACATGCCTGTATTCTTTCTTCCGAAGTGCAAAACCTCACATTTACTCACATTGAATTTCATCAGCCATTTCCTGGGTCACTCTCCTAAACTGTCTAAATCTTCCTACAGCTTCCCCACCTCCTCAGTACTACCTGCCTGTCCACCTATCTTCCTATCATTGGCAAACTTCGCCAGAATGCCCCCAGTCCATATAACATATAGCAATGTGCCAGCTGCAGATGCATCCATCCATGATGATACAGTTAAGAGTGCCACTGCACAATCCTTGTGGAGACAAAGTTCCGCCTTCACACTGTAATAACCTCCATCATATTGTGTGGCACTATCAATGCTCTAAATTGAACAGACTTCAAATGGACCCAGCAACTCAGGTCTGGATATCCATGAATTACTGTGGGCCATTCACAGCAGCAGAATTACACTCCAGCACAATCTGCAACCTCATAGCCCAACATATACTCAATCAATACCATCAAGCTAGGGGATCAATCCTGGTTCAACGGAGAGTGCAGGAGGCCAAGCCAGAAGCAGCACTAAGCAGATCTGAAGATGAGGTGTCAACCTGGTGAAGCTACCAAACAGCACTACTTGCACGTCAAATGGTGTTGACAGTGTGTCGGACAGAACTAAGCGATCCCACAACCAATGGAGGAGATCTAAGCTTTGCAGTCTTGACACATCCAGTTGTGAATACAGATGGACAATTAAACAATTCACAAATATCCCCAGAGATAATGGGAATTGCAGATGCTGGAGAATCCAAGATAACAAATTGTAAAGCTGGATGAACACAGCAGGCCAAGCAGCATCTCAGGAGCACAAAAACTGATGTTTCGGGCCTAGACCCTTCATCAGTGAGACCCTTCTCTGATGAAGGGTCTAGGCCTGAAACGTCAGTTTTTGTGCTCCGAAGATGCTGCTTGGCCTGCTGTGTTCATCCAGCTTCACACTTTGTTATCACAAATATCCCCATCCTTACTAATGGAAGAGCCCAGCACACCAGTGCAAAAGATCAAGTTAAGCTTTTGCAGCAATCTTCAGCCAACGCGCTGAGTGGATGATCCATCTCGGTCTCCTCCAGTGGTTCCCATTACAGATACCAGTCTTCAGTCAATTTGATTTACTCCACATGATATCAAAAAACTTTTGGAGAAGCTGGATACTGCAAAGTATCCTGACAACATTCCAGCAATAGTTCTGAAGATTTGTGCTCCAGAATTTGCCAATCCCGCAGCCAAGCGCTTCCAGTACAACATGACATTGTCCTGACAATGTGGAAAATTGCCCAGGTATGTCCTATACATAAAAAGAAGGATAAATCAGAACACAGCCAATTACCGCCCCATTAGTCTACTCTCGATCATCAGTAATGTGCTGGAAGGTATCATCATGTTATCCACAAAGAACAAAGAACAAAGAAAATTACAGCACAGGAACAGGCCCTTCAACCCTCCAAGCCTGCGCCGATCGAGATCCTCTGTCTAACCTGTCATCTACTTTCTAAGGGTCTGTGTCCATTTGCTCCCCGCCCATCCATGTACCTGTCCAGATATATCTTAAAAGACGCTAATGTGTCTGCGTCTAGCACTTCCACTGGCAATGCGTTCCAGGCACCCACCACCCTCTGTGTAAAGAACTTTCCACGCATTTCTCCCTTAAACTTACCTCCTCTCACTTTGAACTCATGACCCCTAGTAATTGAATCCCCCACTCTGGGAAAAAGCTTCTTGCTATCCACCCTGTCTATACTCCTCATGATTTTGTAGACCTCAATCAGGTCCCCCCTCAATCTCCATCTTTCTAATGAAAATAATCCTAATCTTCTCAACCTCTCTTCATAGCTAGCACCCTGCATACCAGGCAACATCCTGGTGAACCTCCTCTGTACCGTCTCCAAAGCTTCCACTTCCTTTAGGTAATGTGGCGACCAGAACTGTACACAATGCTCTAAATGTGGCTGAACAAAAGTCTTTTACAACTATAACATGACCTGCCAACTCTTGTACTCAATACCCTGTCCGATGAAGGAAAGCATGCCTTATGCCTTCTTGACCACCCTATTGGCCTGCGTTGCCACCTTCAGGGAATCTCTCTGTACATCAATTTCCCCTATGACTTTTCCATTTACTGTACAGTTCGCCTTTGAATTAGATCTTCCAAAATGAATCACCTCGCATTTGCCCGGATTGAACTCTGTCTGCCATTCATCTGCCCAACTCTCCAGTCTATCCATATTCTGCTGTAATCTCCGACAGTCCCCTTCACTATCTGCTACTCCATCAATCTTAGTGTCATCTGCAAATTTGCTGATCAGACCACCTACTCCTTCCTCCAAATCATTTATGGATATCATAAACAACAGTGGTCCCAGCACATGTGGAACACCACTAGTCACAGGTCTACAATTTGAGAAACTTCCTTCTACTACTACTCTCTGTTTCCTGTTGCCTAGCCAGTTTTTTTTATCCATCTAGCTAGCACACCCTGGACCCCATGTGACTTCACTTTCTCTGTCAGCCTGCCATGGGGAACCTTATCAAATGCCTTACTGAAGCCCATGTATATGACATCTACAGCCTTACCCTCATCAATCAACTTTGTCGCGTCCTCAAAGAATTCTATTAAGTTGTAAAGAATGATCTTCCGTGCACAAAACCATGTTGCCTATCACTGACAAGCCCATTTTCTTCCAAATGGGAATAGATCCTATCCCTCAGTATCTTCTCCAGTAGCTTCCCAACCACTGACGTCAGGCTCACCAGTCGATAATTACTTGGATTATCCTAGCTACCCTTCTTAAACAAGGGGACAACATTAGCAAGTCTCCAGTCCTCTGGGACCTCACCCGTGTCTAAGGATGCTGCAAAGATATCTGTTAAGGCCCCGGCTATTTCCTCTCTCGCTTCCCTCAATAACCTGGGATAGATCCCATCCGGACCAGTGGCCTTGTCCACCCTAATGTCTTTTAGGATACCCAACACTTCCTCCTTCCTGATGTCAACTTGACCTAGAGTACGCAAACATCTATCCCTAACCTCAACATCTGTCATGTCCCTCTCCTTGGTGAATACCGATGCAAAGTACTCATTAAGAATGTCACCCATTTTCTCTGACTCAGCGCATAACTTTCCTTCTTTGTCTTTAAGTGTGCCAATCCTTTCTCTAGTTACCCTCTTGCTCTTTATATATGAATAAAAGGCTTTGGGATTTTCCTTAACCATGTTTGCCAGCAATATCTCATGTCCTCTCTTAGCCCTCTTAATCTCTCGTTTCAGATTCGCTCTACATTCCCCATATTCTTCCAAAACTTCGTCTGTCTTCAGTAGCCTAGACCTCATGTATGCTTCCTTTTTCCTCTTGGCTCACAATTTCACCTGTCATCCATGGTTCCCTAATCTTGCCTTTTCTATTCCTCATTTTCACAGGATCATGTCTCTCCTGCACGATAATCAACCTCTCTTTAAAAGCCTCCCACATATCAAATGTGGATTTACTTTCAAACAGTTTCTCCCAATCTACATTCCCCAGATCCTGCCGAATCTTGGTATAGTTGGCCTTCCCCCCCAGTTTAGAACTCTTCCTTTAGGACCACTCCCATCCTTGTCCATGAGTATTGTAAAACTTACGGAATTGTGGTCGCTATTTCCAAAGTAGTCCCCTACTGTAATTTCAACCACCTGGCCGGGTTCATTCCCCAACACCAGGTCCAGTATGGCCCCTTCCCGAGTTGGACTACGTACACACTGCTCCAAAAAACCCTCCTGGACACACCTTACAAATTCTGCTCCATTTTGACCCCTAACATTGAGTGAATCCCAGTCAATGTCGTGGAAATTAAAATCTCCCATCACCACCACCCTGTTTCTCCTACACCTTTCCATAATCTGTTTACATATTTGCACCTCAATCTCACGCTCACTGTTGGGAGGCCTGTAGTGCAGCCCCAACATTGTTACTGCATCCTTCCTGTTTCTGAGTTCTACCCATATTGCCTCACTGCTTAAGTCCTCCATGGGGCCCTCCTTCAGCACAGCTGTGATATCGTCTTTGACCAGTAATGCAATTCCTCCACCCCTTTTACCTCCCTCTCTATCCCACCTGAAGCAGCGATATCCTCTGACAACTAGTTGCCAATCATGCCCTTCCCTCAACCAAGTCTCAGTAATAGAAATAACATCCTACTTCCAGGTACCGATCCAAGCCCTAAGCTTATCTGCCTTATCTACTACACTTCTCGCATTAAAACAAATGCACCTCAGACCACCTGTCCCTTTGTGTTCATCATCTGCTCCCCGACTACTATTCCCTTTAGTCACACTGACTCAATTATCTAGTTCCCTACAAGCTTTCGCTACTACCTCTTTTCTGTCCAAAATTTGGTTCCCATCCCCCTGCCACATTAGTTTAAACCCTCCCCCACAGCATTAGCAAAAGCACCCCCAAGGACATTGGTTCCAGTCCAGCCCAGGTGTAGACCGTCCAATTTGTAATAGTCCCACCTTCCCCAGAACCGGTTCCAATATCCCAAAAATCTGAACCCCTCCCTCCTGCACCATCTCTCAAGCCACGCATTCATCCTGGCTATTCTTTCATTTCTGCACTGACTAGCACGTGGCACTGGCAGCAATCCTGAGATTATTACCTTTGACGCCCTACTTTTTAACTTGGTTCCTAACTCCCTAAATTCTGCTTTTAGGACCTCATCCCGTTTTCTAACAATATCATTGATGCCTATATGCACCACGACAACTGGCTGTTCACCCTCCCACTTCAGAATGGTCTGCAGCCGATCTGAGACATCCCTGACCCGTGCACCTGGGAGGCAACATACCATTTGGGAGTCTTGTTTTCGACCGCAGAACTGCTTAACTACTCCCCTTATAATTGAATCTCCAATGACTATCGCCCTTCCACTCTTCTTCCCGCCCTTCTGTACAGCAGAGCCAGCCATGGTGCTGTGAGCCTGGCTACTGCTGCCTTCCCCGGTGAGCCATCTCCCCCAACAGTATTCGAAATGGAATACCCGTTTTGGAGGGAGATGACCGCAGGGGAAACCTGCACTGCCTTCCTGCTCATCCTCTTCCTTTTGGTCACCCATTCACTTTCTCCCTCAGCAATCCTAATCTGCGGTGTGACCAACTTGCTAAACGTGCTATCCACGACTGCCTCAGCATTGCGTATGGTCCAAAGTGAGTCCATCTGCAGCTCCAGAGCCGTCATGCAGTCTAACAAGAGCTGCAGCTGGACACACTTCCTGCACGTGAAGGAGTCAGGGACATCAGCCATGTCCCTGAGCTGCCACATTGAGCAAGAGGAGCACAACGCGGGTGTGAGATCTCCTGACATTGTTAAACTTAACTTAGATAAATGAAAAAGGAACGAAAAAAGTTATTGGCAATCACAATATATCTCTAAAGAACCGTGAAATAGAAAAAGCCTTACCTTATCTACACACCACCAGCCGCTGCCCAAATAAATGAAGACCGCTCCCGCTCGAGGTAAGCTTTTTAAAGTGGGAAAATCCTTACCTTCCCGGCAGCCTCCTGGTGCTCTCTGTCTCTCTCTCACTCTCCTCCCGGAAATGAAGACCACTCCCGCTCAAGGTAAGCTTTTTAAAGTGGGTTATCAAGTAACACCTGCTCAGCAATAACCTGCTCAGTGATGCCCTGTTTAGGTAAATTCAGGGCCATTCAGCTCCAGACCTCATTACAGCCTTGGTCCAAACATGGAAAGAAGAGATAAATTCCAGAAGTGAGGTGAGAGTGACTGCCCTTGACATCAACACTGCATTTGACTGAGTTTGGTATCATGGAGCCCTAACAAAACTGGAATTAATGATATCGGTGGATAAAATCTCCGGTGCTTAGAATCATACCTGACACATAAGAAGATGGTTAGGGTTATTGGAGGTCAGTCATCTCAGCTCCAAGACATCTTTACTGGAGTTCCTCAGGGTAGTGTCCTTGGCCCAACCATCTTCATCTACTTCACAAATGACTTTCCCTCATCATAAGGTCAAAAGTGGGCATGTTCGTTGATGATTGCACAACGTTCAGCACCATTCATGACTCCTCAGATCCTGAAGCAGTCCATGTTCAAATGCAACAAAATCTGGACAATATCTAGGCTTGGGCTGACAAGTGGCAAGTAACCTTTGTCCCACACAAATGCCAGGCTATGACAATTATCAATAAGAGACAATATGACCACTGCCCCTTGATATTCGATGGTGCTACCATCACTGAATCCCCCCACTATCAACATCCTGGGGTTTATCATCGACCAGATACTCAACAGAATTTGCCACATAAAGACAGTAATTAGAGGAGCAAGTCAGAGGCTAGGAAGACTGCATTGAGTAACTCACCTTATAACTCCTCAAAGTCTGTCCACCTTCTACAAGACACAAGTCAGGAGTGTGATGGAATGCTCCCCACTTGCCTGGATGAGTGCAGCTCCAACAATACTCAAGAAGCTTGACACCATTCAGGACAAAGTAGCCCGCTTGATTGGCATTACATCGACAAGCATCGACTCTGACAATCTCCGACACTAAGTAGCAGCAGCGTATCCTGTCTACAAGATGCACTGCAGAAATTCACCAAAGATCCTCAGACAACAATTTCCAAACCCATGACCACTATCTAGAAGGACAAGGGCAGCAGATACATGGGAATACCACCATCTTCAAGTTCTCCTCAAAGCCACTCACTATCCTGACTTGGAAAAATATCACCATTCCTTCATTGCCGCAGGGTCCGAATTCTGGAATTCCTTCCCCATGGCTTTGTAAGTCAACCCACAGCAAGTGGACAGCAGAGGTTCAGGAGGCAGCTCACCACCACCTTCTCAAGGGCAGCTAAGAATGGGCAAGAAATGCTGGCCAGCCAATGACACCCAATCCCACAAATAAATAAGAAAAAAATGTCCTCATCTCTCATCATTAAAGATTGACTTGTTCCTGTATCTCTTAAAATCTTAATTTCTTTACCTAATCCTGGTACTCATGAGTAAACTCATATACGTTGTCATTTGTGGTTCTAATCTTGCAGTTTTAACTCTCTGCTCTTCCACATGAATTCTCACTACTTCAAGAAGCAAATTTGCGAATTCCAAAATAATTGTCTCTGTCAGGGCGTCAATTGTCTGATCTATTTTCTGCTAATTCTGAAAGCTTTGTCTTTCTGTAAACAACCCCAAGTAACTTCTTCCACACCCAGGGAACTCTTATCCTGTGAAAGAGGCATTATTGCACAAGACAGACCCTATTTAAACCAAGCAAATACACACAACACCCAAAAAGAGAACACCAACAATCACCAGTTACTGTCTTTGAGCCCAGTAATCCTAAGCCCAACCTGGATTTAGAGTTTTTGATCCTAACAATATTCCCCAATTTCTGGATGTGAGTTTGCTCGCTGAGCTGGAAGGTTAGTTTTCAGACGTTTCGTCACCATTCTAGGTAACATCATCAGTGAGCCTCCGACGAAGCTTACCTCGAGCGGGAGCGGTCTTCATTTATTTGGGCAGCGGCTGGTGGTGTGTAGATAAGGTAAGGCTTTTTCTATTTCACGGTTCTTTAGAGATATATTGTGATTGCCAATAACTTTTTTCGTTCCTTTTTCATTTATCTAAGTTAAGTTTAACAATGTCTGGAGATCTCACACCCGCATTGTGCTCCTCTTGCTCAATGTGGCAGCTCAGGGACATGGCTGATGTCTCTGACTCCTTCACGTGCAGGAAGTGTGTCCAGCTGCAGCTCTTGTTAGCTTCAGACGAAACGTCTGAAAACTAACCTTCCAGCTCAGCGAGCAAACTCACATCCAGAACCTCAACCTGAGCTACAAATCTTTTCAAAACCCGCTATTCCCCAATTTGTTATGGATGAGACCAAACCCCCTCAAAATATACCAAGGAGATAGCCTAGACCCTAACTTATTATTTTATTTAAATGCAAGTGTAAGGCTCTGTGTTCCAGATATGATTTGATTGGTCGACTACCAGGCTTTAAGCAAAATACATTTTATTCTTACAACTCAGTTAAAATCTAAACAAACACAGACGAATTGGTGTAACTTTAACTCTATCGAAGTACTTAACAAAATATTATTTAACTACCAATCATCAACTGTTCCAAAACAGTAGCATCCTGCAATCACATTCTTGGCAAAGGAAAGTCCAGCAAAACAGATTTTTCTCATGTGCTATTTCCCTTCGAATCCAGGAGAAAGGAATGCTGAAAGAATCCATTTAACAGCAGAGCGAGTACACAAGCTTTCTTCTGCAGCAAAGAGACAGCTGTATCTATCAGCTTCAACAATCCACTCCAACCTCAACTGAAAGCAAAACTAAAACCCTGGGTTTGCGTGGGCCTGACTCCACCCACACATGCTTCTTTTGCATTTAGAATGTGACAACATCTGGAACAGACAGAGTCAGAAATAATCCATGGACAGAAGTGACTTGTTCCTTGGTAACAATTTGGCCTGGGTGGAAGAGGTGGCTTCACCCATAATCACAGAAAATCTGAATAAGATTAAGAAGATAGAACACTTCCAAGAATAACTTCCAGTTATTTTCCCAGCATGTGTGGTGACCAGAGGAATGACTAAACAAAATTTATCACCAGAGATCCCAGTAATAGGACAAGCAGATGGTAGAGATTAAATGTTTCTTTAAAGACGTATGCAGTTCAGAAGAAGTCTTCTTTAATTGTGGTTCAAAAAGCAGATCTGGAGTTAAGCAAGTTACAAAATCAATCCAAACTGAAGTGGGAAAAGTCCCTGGAGTGTTATGATATTAAAACGCAATTCTAATGAGGAAATCAAGGCATACTTCACAGAAATGCAGATGAAGAGAGGATGACTATTCCTCAGATGTGGTACCACCTAGATAAAGTAGAGATATTTCGGCCAATATAGAAATTGCTACAGTAGGTCATGTAGGAATTCAGGAAAAAAATCAAATACAGATCAATGGATATTTTTGCTAGCCAGGTATTCATAAGAAAAAAGCAAGACGTGCAACTCATAAGATAATTAACAAGCAATGATCCTCCTTAATAAGAAACTCACTACTTTCTTGCGAGAATCTTACCGTGACACTCAGAACTGAGTTAAAAGGTGCAGCAAGTTGCTCCTGACACTTGCTGGACTTCTCGAACAAAGCTGTCATATTTCTAGCCATAGGCTACTTTGTTCAGGCTCTTATAAAAGTTATGTCCATTACAACAGAATTCTGAATTGCAGAAAGAGGCTATTAGAAGAGATCTATATCTTTGCAATCATTATTTTAATTTTCAATTCTACAATGCCTTCGACACTGATGTCTTCATCTCACCAGCTCTGCTTTGTGAACTGAGGGACATAATGGAATCCTAATGAGTCTGAACTGAACCTTAGATAGTCAAGTGATGCTTTGAATTTTCTTTCACCTTCCTAAGACAAACAGCCCACTAAGAGACTATCGGTATGAGAAAAATGGGAATTCTAGAATAAATAATGGATACACAATACACAGCTTCTTTTGACTATGATTCTATTTTAATTTGTACATAGTTGTATTAATATTCTTGTTTGAATACAAAACTTTAAGATTTGTTATTTTAGACTAGTGCATTATTTATAGAGCCTAAGCTTACCCACAGTGTAGAATCCTACCTTTTTGAACCTTTTCAGTTGCTCATAAGGGATTTCAGTCTCACAGGAGGAGTGGCCATCCATGCATTCATCATCTAAGGAAGGATGATAGACAGGTTTCCAAGGCAGGAGGCCTAACCAGAGGACCTGAATTACTGCCATCTAGCAGATCCTCTGTGAGAGTTGAGCGCAGCTGATGCATGTATGGGATTGTAAATAATCACAAACTGGAGTTATCTCTACAGCATTCTGAACGTTTATCTGTTATTGAAAGACATGGCTGTCAGCATGAGTGTGGAGTGTTCACCCTCTACAAGATACTTTGTAGCTGCGATTGTGGTCTTCTCATTGCACCAGTTGCTTGCAAAGAATTTGTCAATGGCCCTACAGCCTACCTTTGTTCACTCAGGCCGAATTAGGGGGTGAACATATCTGCCTTGCATAGAACATAGAATAGTACAGCATAGTACAGGCCCTTCAGCCCACAATGTTGTGCCGAACTTTTACCCTAATCCTAAGGTCTTTCTAACCTCCACCCCTACCTTATACTATCATCCATATGCCTACTTATTATCATCTTAAATGCCCCTAATGAGGCTGACTTCACTACCCTCTCCGGCAATGCATTCCACGCCCCGACCACTCTATGTGTAAAGAAACTACCTCTGACGTCTCCCCTATATCTACCTCCACTCACTTTAAAACTATGCCCCCTCGTGATAACTACTTCCATCCTATGAAAAACGTCTCTGGTTGTCCATTCAATCTATACCTTTGATCATTTTGCACACCTCTATCAAGTCACCTCTCATCCTTCATCGTTTTAAAGAGAAAAGCCCCTAGCTCTCCCAACCCTTCCTTGTAAGACCTTCCCTCCATTCCAGGCAACATCCTGGTAAATCTCCTTTGCACCTTTTCCAATGCTTCCACATCTTTCCAATAATGAGGCGAACAGAACTGAACACAGCACTCCAGATATGGCTGAACCAAGATTTGGTATAGCTGGAGCATAACTTCATGGCTCTTGAACTCAGTCCCTCCATTAATGAAAGCTAACTCACCATACGCCTTCTTAACAACTTTATCCACCTGGGTGGCAGCTTTCAGGGAACTGTGGACATGAACCCCAAGATCCCTCTGCTCCTCCACACTGCCAAGAATCTTTCCATTAACCCTGTATTCTGCTTTCAAATTTGTCCTTCCAAAATGAATCACCTCACACTTCTCAGGGTTAAACTCCATCTGCCACTTCTCAGCCCAGCTCTGCATCTTATCAGTGTCCGTTTGTAACCGAGAGCAGCCCTCTGTACTATCCACAACTCGACCCACCTTTGTATCATCTGCCTTTTGGCAGACCTTGACCATTTCAAAACATATACACAGCTGACTTCTTCATTGAAGCAAGACTGTTTGGAGATGGGAATGCATCCTGCAGCTGAACTGGTTTCCATCCAGTCCTGCCTCTTAACCTATCTTTGCAGGTCCATGAAGGTTCTGCCTAATGGCATGAGTTATAACTCCAATTCCTCCCACCGTACATCCCACAGATGGGTTGTAACCAGGCTAACTGGCCTGTCTCTATGAGATATCACAAAAAAAATCCAGTAGCCAATCCAACAACTGTTGGGAGTAATTTGACATAGCAACTAAACCCATTGAGTGGTTACAGGGTCATGTGGTGAGACCCAACTTTTGGGATGCAGCTTAACTGATCATGGGAATAGCCACCTCAGTCATGGGCTAAATACTTTCCAAAATTTGGCTAAGTGTTAGTTTTGGGGAATTTTATCTCTGTGTGCTCTAGTGAGTTTTTCTGTACAATCCTATGTGCTCATCTCATCATGTATGCACCATGCCTCCACATGCCACTCTTGTACTCACTAGCGGTGGAGCTGCTGGCTGCACTGGTACCATCAGGGTTTCTTGATGTCAGCATCAAACTTAAATCTCATCTGTGTACCAGATCAAATACTGAAAGCTAGAAAAAAGCCCTTCACAGCTGCAGTGTGTGAAGAATTGCCCCAGAGGCATCTAATAGCAACATATTGACACCCTGTTTTGTTGATCTAGAGGTTCTGGTGGATGGGGTTGTGGAGTAGAGTGATCCTCTGGGCCACCCAGTCAAAACATCAGCACCAAATTCCGCCAGCCTGATCAGTGAAGTGTCTATAATCTGTAGTTAAAGCCCAACAATGCTACATAAAGAGTATTGACCTTTTGCGCTCTTTTTTTGCTCAGTTTTCTTTCTGCTACCTCACACTAACTATACACTCTATACACTCACTCTAACTCAGCTATTGCACCCACTCTCACCAGGGCTCATGGTCTACATTTTCATTAAGCATCTTCTCTCAATGCCTCTCACTTAGCCCTTCTGGTTAGAATACAAGCCTTTCCTCCTGTCTGTACTTCCTACTTACACACTTCACCATCTCTCTATATTTCCTCCAATACTAACAGCAATCCTGCACCAATACTAACAACTGTGGCAATCACTCTCATCCTACTCAATCCTGACCTTGTCTCCTACCATGGTAGGGGCGGGGAAGGGACCAGACAGTGGTGGGCTACCCAACATTCATCACTTCACCCCAAACGAGGAGAGTCCTTGCATTGGTGGGAAAGGACTGTGATTATTCATGTGGTAATGCCAAGACTTCCATGTTTTGAGAATCAAGGAAGATTCACTATGTTCTGCTGTGATGTTCTCTCTTTACCATGCTGTGAATATATTATTAATCTGCCCAAACTTTTACTTCTACTTTACAACTCATTTCCTCTCTTCTTTCAGGTCACTGGAACTGGAATGGTGTATCTGCTTTCTCTCCACAGTTGCTGCCAGATCTGTTGAGTTTCTCCAGCACTTTCTGTTTTTGTTTCATTCCTCCTCTTGCCTTCTGCACACATAAACAGCATCCACACAGCTTTTCCAGACATCATCTCCTCCTCTACCTCTGATGAAGAAGTCACAGACCCCTTAGACAAAGCTCTGGCAAGACTGTTTACTGCATCCTCCATCAACTCAGCTATAACTGCTTTGCAGGTACTTTAGCTAGATTAGATGTGGGAATACATTCTGGTCAGCATTTCAATGGCATGTCTTTGCATTTGACCAAAGAATAAACACCTCAAGTCTCTGGCACTTGGACTGCAACAGACCAGGCAGCTGTTCAGCCTGGATAGGGGAGGACCCTATCAGTGTCGCCCATTAATAACATTGTCAAAATGCACAAGCTGACACAAGAGCCAGAAGCAAGTTTGTTAGAAATGCTTGAGAACCTGGAATGACAGATGGAGGAACCTGCCAATGCCATGTGTTCTGTTCTGGCTCCAGCTTGTCTGTTGTTGGCTGTATCTGTGCTGATAGGCTGGTCGCTGCCTTGGACACCAGGATTAGCAAACGCTCATTGGCTATTGGAGATGTACACAGACCTGCACTCCATTATTTGAGCCATTGGTGGTCAACAACAATGACAAGATTATGGGGACATCAGAGACCTTATCCATACTCCAGTCGATGTAAACTGCTTCATGCAGTGGGACATGCAGGACTCCAAGAATGTGGGCTGTGGAATGATTCCACGTGCAACTTTGACATTGAACCTTATCCTAATGACAGCAACACGAATCTTGTTGCAAAGATACAGTAGATACTTGTAAGTGCTGAATGAAAGCTGAACACCAGTCCTCTATCACCCATTTAAGGTATAATTGTATCTAACAGCATGTTGCATTATACTTACAGTTCAAGTTAATGAAGAATCAGATCCATGCTACTGTGCAGTTTGTAAGATCTTGCTTTATTTCCGTGCTTTGTGGCCTTGTTCTCTTTAAGATTACCTCTTGCTTCACAGAGATGGCAGTCTTCAAGCTACAAAGAACAATGACATAATCAAGATTATTCATGACCAGCATTTGCGCCTCACACGTTTCCATTGAATGTATTTGATATTATTGCAAAGGAATTTAGCCTACAATTTGCAAGTGCATGCTTGATGCAACTGCCCTGTGAAGGGCCTCCAAGCTCTCACAAAATAAGCTCATGTTTTGGGCCAAAAACGAATACTGACAACACCCATTTCAAGTGTAGTCGCAGCCATTTTCTATTTGTTGGTCACATTTAGGAATCACGAGAACACAGAAAGGAGGTCACAAGGGACCACGAGTCCCAGGCTCAGTCTAGTAATCATGTAATGCTCCCACATAACCCTCATGTCCCTGGACAGCCTATCATTGTGGGCGGCACGGTGGCTCAGTGATTAGCACCGCAACCTCACAGCACCAGGGACACAGGTTCAATTCCAGACTCGGGTGACTGTCTATGTGGAGTTTGCACGTTCTCCCTGTGTCTGCGTGGGTTTCCTCCGGGTGCTCCGGTTTCTCCCCACAGTCCAAAGATGTGCAGGTTAGGTGGATTGGCCATGCTAAATTGTCTGTAGTGTTCAGGGGTGTGTGGGTTATAGGAGGATGGGCCTGGGCCTGCATCTGGGTGGGATGTTTCAAGGGGCAGTGTGGACTTGTTGGGCCGAAGGGCCTGTTTCCACACTGTAGGCAATCTTGAAAAAAATTCCAGATTGTCACCATGTTAATATTTACTGCCTGATGTTATGACTGCAATTCTTATCCATACTCCCTGAACCCCATCACTACAGTTTAGTAATACACGCTGTGGTGATGCACACTCTCCCTGTCAAGGCCATGGTATTGGTGACCAACTATAACATCCTTTCCTGCAGTATCCCCATGGGCTCCCATGCATATTTCTCTCCTTCTCTGTCAACTCTCCCATTTGACCACCCTTGAGCTGTCTATAATCCAGTTCCTTTATTCATTCATGGGATGAGGGCATCCCCAGCTAGGTCGGCACTTATTGCCCATACCTAGTTGCCCAGAGTCAACCACAGTGCTGTGGGCCTGGAGTCACATGTAGGCCAAACCAGGTAAGGATGGTGGATTTCCATCCCTAAAGGACATTTGTGAAACAGATGGGTCTTTCCCAACAATTGACAATGGTTTCATGGTCATCATTAGACTCCTAAGTCCAGATATTTGTTGAATTCAAAATCTGCTATCTGCCGTGGTGGGGTTCGAATCCGGGTTCCCAGAGCATTAATCCCTGGTCTCTGGATTAACAGTCCAGTGATAATACAACTAGGCCATCCCCTCCCTATTGCTGCTTCCAATCCCCAGCACCAAATCCAGAATTGCCCTCCAACAACAGTTACTCCTGATACCATTCACTTTCCAACATTTATTCAGCTGACCCCTAAGACTATCCCATCTGCTGACTGATCGGACCCCTCTTTGTAAAATTCTGGAATGTTCTAGCTCCACCCTCACTAAGCTGTGACTTCAATTTTCCAAATATTGATTGGAAACTTTTTAGTTGTAATAGTTTAGATGGAGCAGATTTTGTTCAGTGCATTCAGGATGGATTCTTGACACAGCATGTAGACAGACCAAAATGAGGAGAGGTCCCTTTAGATTTGGTGCTGGGCAATGAATTGGGCCATCTGTGAGACCTGTTGGTAGGAGAACATTTTGGCGATAGCAATCATAACTCTGTTAATTTTACAATAGTTTGGAAAAGGATAAGTACATACAGCAAGGTAAGGTTTCTAATAGGGGGAAGGGAAATTATAATTTTGTTAGGCAGGAACAGGGTAACCTAAAATGGGAACAGATGCGGGCAGGGAAGAGTACTATGGAAATGTGGAGATTTTTTAAGGAATGCATACTGCATGTGATCAATATGTTTGCCCCAGCAGGCAGGAAAGATATGGTCAAGTGAGGCAGCCTTAGTTCTCAAGAGAGGTCAAACGACTAGTTAAGAGGAAGATGCTTATATATGGTCTAGGAAACAAGAATTGGAAAAGGCTCTAGAGAAATACAAGTTAGCCAGGAAGGAGCTGAAGAAAGGGCTTAGGAGAGCTATAAGGGGGCATGAGAAAACCGTGGCAGAGAGGATCAAGGAAAACTCTAAGGTTTTTTACACATACGTGAGGAATAAGAGAATGGCCAGAGATAGGGTAGGGCTAATCAAGGATTGTAAAGGGAATTTGTGCACGGAGCCTAAAGAGATAGGAGAGGTCCTTAATGAATATTTTTCTTTGGTATTCACAGCTGAGAGGGACCTTGTTATAGGGGAGGATAGTGTGAAACAGACTGGCAGGCTAGGGGAAGTTGATGTTAAGAAGGAAGATGCACTAGGAATTTTGAAGAACTTGAAGATAGATAAATCCCCTGGGCCTGATGCGGTTTATCCAAGGAGTTTACGGGAAGTGAGGGAAGAGATCGCAGGGCCCTTGGCGATGATCTTTTCGTCCTTACTGCCATTGCCTTGTTCAAACAAGGGAATAGGGATAACCCCGGAAATTACAGGCCAATTAGTCTTACTTCAGTGTTGGGCAAATTATTGGAAAGGGCTCTGAGAGATAGGGTTTATGGTCACTTGTATAGGCACAGTTTGATTTGTGATAGTCAGCATGGATTTGTGAGGGGGAGATCATGCCTCACTAACATTGTTGAATTCTTTGAAGATGTAACCAAACATGTGGATGAAGGTAGAGCAGTGGATGTGGTGTACATAGATTTAAGTAAGGTGTTTGATAAGGTTCCCCAAGGTAGGGTCATGCAGAAAGTAAGGAGGCATGGGATAGGGGGAAATGTGGCAGATTGGATTCAGAATTGGCTGACCGTTTGAAGACAAAAGGTAATAGTGGATGGAAAATATTTAACATGGTGTGCAGTTACAAGTGGTGTACGACAAGGATCTGTTCTGGGTCCTCTTCTATTTGTGATTTTTGTAAATGATTTGGATGTAGGAGTGGAAGGGTGGCTTAGTAAGTTCATGGAAGATACAAGGTGGGTCAAGTTGTGGATAGTGTAGAGGGTTGTTCTATGTTACAAAGGGACATTGATAGGATGCAGAGATGGGCTGAGAGGTGGTAGATGGAGTTTAACCCTGAAAAGTGTGAGGTGATTCATTTTGAAAGGACAAACTTGAAAGCAGAATACAGGGTTAATGGAAAGATTCTTGGCAGTGTGGAGGAACAAAGAACAAAGAAAATTACAGCACAGAAGCAGGTCCTTCAGCCCTCCAAGCCCGCGCCGATCCAGATCCTCCATCTAAACCTGTTGTCTATTTTCCAAGGATCTGTATCCCTCTGCTCCTGCCCATTCATGTATCTGTCTAGATGCATCTTAAATGACACTATTGTGCCTGCCTGTATCACCTTTGCTGGCAATGCTTTCCAGGCACCCACCACCCTCTGCGAAAAGAACGTTCCACGCAGATCGCCCTTAAAGCTTTTCCCGTCTCACCTTGAAATCATGATCCCTAGTAATTGAGTCCCCACTCTGGGAAAAAGCTTCTTGCTATTCACCCTGTCTGTACCTCTCATGATTTTATAGACCTGAATCATGTCCCCCTCAACCTCTGTCTTTCTAATGTATATAATCCTAATCTAGTCAACGTCTCTTCATAGCCAGTATCCTCCATATCAGGCAACATCCTGATGAACCACCTCTGCCCCTTCTCCAACATCCACATCCTTTTGGCAATGTGGCGAGCAGAACTGTATGCAGTATTCCAAATGTGGTCGAACCAAAGTTCTATACAACTGTAACATGACCTGTCAACTCTTGTACTCCATACCCCATCCGATGAACGAAAGCATGCTGTATGCCTTCTTGACTACTCTATCGACCTACGTTGCCACCTTTAGGGTGCAATGGACCTGAACACTCAGATCTCTCTGCATATCAATTTTTCCCAGGGCTTTTCCATTTGCCATACAGTTCACTCTTGAATTGGATCTCCCGAAATGCGTCACCTTGCATTTGCCTGGATTGAACTCCATCTGCCATTTCTCCACCCTACTCTCCAATCTATCTATATTTTGCTACATTCTCCAACAATGTCCAACAGAGTTGGGGTTCATGTCCACAGTTCTCAGGCGGATAGAGTTGTTAGGAAGGCGTATGGTGTGGTAACTTTCATTAAAAGAGGGATTGAGTTCAAGAGCCGTGAAGTTATGCTCCAGCTATACAAAACCCTGGTTCGGCCACATCTGGAGTGTTGTGTTCAGTTCTGGTCGCCTCATTACAGGAAAGATGTGGAAGAGCTGGAAAAGGTGCAGAGGAGATTTACCAGGATAACAAGGTGGAGAGCTGGATGAACACAGCAGGCCAAGCAGCATCACAGGAGCAGGAAGGCTGACGTTTCGTGCGTAGATCCTTCATCACAAAATTGCACATCACTAAGCATAATTGGCTTAGAACATAGAACATAGAACAGTACACCACAGTACAGGCCCTTCGGCCCATGATGTTCTGCTGAACTTTTGCCGTAAACCTAAGGTCTATCTAACCTCCAGCCCGACCTTATACTATCATCCATATGCCAATCTAATAGCTGCTTAAATACCCCTAATGAGGCTGACTCTACTATCCTCTCTGCAATGCTTTTTTTTTCTGATGAAGGGTCTAGGCCTGAAACATCAGCTCCTATGTTGCTGCTTGGCCTACTGTGTTCATCCAGCTCTACACCTTGTTATCTCGGATTCTACAGCAGCTGCAGTTCCTATTATCTCTGATAAGATTTACCAGGATGTTGCCTGGATGGAAGGAAGATCTTACGAGGAAAGGTTGAGAGAGCTAGTGCTTTTCTCTTTAGAATGACAAAGGATGAGAGGTGACTTGATAGAGGCACATAAAATTATCAGAGGTATAGAGTGGACAACTGGAGACTTTTGTCTAGGGTAGAGGTAGCTATTACGAAGGGGCATAGTTTTAAAGTGAGTGGAGGTAGATATGGGGGAGACGTCAGAGGTAGGTCCTTTATACAGAGAGTGGTAGGGGCATGGAATGCATTGTGGAGGGGGTGGTGGAGCTGGCCTCATTAGGGGTATTTAAGCAGCTATTAGATAGGCGTATGGATGATAGTATAAGTTCGGGGTGGAGGGTAGATAGACCTTAGGATTAGGGCAAATGTTCGGCACAACATCATGGGCTGAAGGGCCTGTACTGTGGTGTACTGTCCTATGTTCTAGGCTCAAAATGCTTAGTGATGCGCAATTTTGTGATATCGTTGTAAGATTGCTGTAGGATCCTGAAGTCCTTACACAGCATTAACTTGCATCTCAAATGAGCAGGCACTCTGTCTTCTAATATCACATTCCTCCTATCTCCCTTTAATCTTCCCTTCATATAAAGCTTTCTATCCATGTTCAAGGCTTCCACCTTAAGCTTCCCATCATTCATAACTTCACTACTTCCAAATCAAAGGTCAATCAATGACCTTAATCGATCATTGTGAATAACACATAAATACATACAGTGTCGTAATATTTCTTTTAGTTCATTTGTTGAGATTTTTCAAGTCATTCAAAGAAGCGATAGTTGATTGACTAGTATTTTTAGTAGTCAATTGTACCTGATAGCTACTTCAAATTTACCTATCAAAATCTCAAAATGCTTGAACAACGGCAAAACATAATTTTCTATTCCTTACTTTACCTTTCATACTACTTTGAGAGCTTCCAGCAGAGATGACAGGGGCACCATTGGTGCTAGGGGCTTAGATTGGGCAGAATTTAAGCCCATCCAGCAGGGTTTCTTGAAATAATATGCAGATAGTCTAGCTAGGGAAGGGGTCATACTTGACCTTGTATTGGGGAATGAACGTGGCCAGGTGATTGAAATTTCACTGGGGGAGTGTTTTGGGAACAATGATTATAACTGCATAAGAATTAAGATGGTTGTGAATAAGGAAAAGACTGGTCCTTGTGTGAAAGTGCCAAATTGGGTGAAAACTTATCACAGCTGTATCAGGCAGGAACTACAGAAAAGATTGGGGATGGGTGTTTAAGCAGATATCCATATCTGACGTGTGGCAGGCTTTTAAAGGCCAGTTAATCAGAGTTCAGGATTGGCATGTTCTATGAGGTTGAAAGATAAGGGTTGGTAAGATTTGGGAACCATGGATGACAAGAATATTGAAAGTTTAGTTAAAAAGAAAAAAGAACATATATAAGGTTTAGGAAACTGAATTCAGACAAGGCCCTTGCAGAATATGAAGCAAGTTGGAAGCAAGGATTTAGAAGGACCAAAGGGCCATGAAATGTCCTTGGCAAGCAGAATTAAGCAGAATCCCAAGGAACTTTAGATGTATATTAAAAGCAAGAGGATATGTAGGCAAGAGATAGGTCCACTCAAGACAATCAAGGGTATTTATGTGTGGTCAGTAAAAGTGGGCAAGGTTCTTAATGAGTATTTTGTATTGGCATTCACCAGGATGAATGTAGACGATGTTAACACTAGGGGTTTACCAGGATGTTCCCTGAATTGGAATGTATTCGTTATACGGAGATGTTGGACAAACTTGGAATGTTTTCACAAGAATATTGGAAGTGGAGGGGTGACCTGATAGAAGTATATAAAATTATGACAGACAACAATAGGATGGACAATCTGAGTTTTTTTCCACAGGTGGAAATTTAACTATGAGAGACCATTGGCATAAGGCGAGGGGGGCAAGCTTAAAGGAGATGTGTGAGGCAAGGTTTTTTTTTCACAAGTGGTGTGTACAGGTCTGGAATGCACTGCTGGGGAGGTAGCAGAAGTAGATATGATAGCAACACTTGAGGCATTTAGACAGGTGAATGAACAGGCAGGAAGTACAGTGATGTGGGCCAGAAGCAGAGATGGGATTAGATTAGAATGGAATCATGGTCAGCACAAACATAGTGGGCCAAACCACATATGCTGTACTCTATGTTCTAGATGTGTGTGGATCAGTAAGTGTGACGATATGTTTGAGTTTAAGGTTTTCTGTGAAGGGTCTGCATTCATCTGGCTCATCAATCCATTATGGTTTATACATCCATTGGGTTTGCAAGTAATGTTCCAGATGAAGCACAATGTTTTAAAAATCAAACACTGATTCCAATCAACTGCAAGCTTCACCCCCCCAGGCCACCTGTTATCTTGACTTGGAACTATTTCCTCATTCCTTCAGTGTCACTGAGTCAAAATCTTGGGATTCCTTCCCTAACAGCATTATGGATTTATCTACAGCAAATGGACTGCACCAGCTGGGTAAAGCAGCTCACCACCACCTTCTCCAGTGCACCTAGGGATGGGCAATAAAGACTGGCCAAGGTGGCAAAGTCTGAATGAATAAAAGAAAGGTTAATACTTTGTCATCTTTTGGCAGGTTTTCTGAAGAAAATTACTTGATAAAATAAAAGATTTGCATCTATATAAACCCAAAGAAGTTTTGTTAACAATCGTTTCTTGTGAATAGCAGTGGCTGTCCTTAGGTGACCAAACATGTCAGCTGTTTTGCAAATAGCAGCATCTCAAAAAGAAAAGCCAGATAATTGAACAAAGGATTTGCTTTTGATTGTATTGGTTTTAGGGAGCATTAAAGTTAGCAATGTTTCTCCTCAAAATGCTGTTTGAATCATGCACAAACCAGTATAATCTAGGTCTGACATCTTATTCAAAGGATGGTACTGCCAACAATACAGCACTCTGTCAATGGGGTGTATATCTGGTAAAAAAAATAAACTGGGATGAAGTTTGGACAGTGGGGCTCGAGAAACAATCAATTGGGTGCTCACTTGGGAGTTAAGAAAAAGTCCAGTTGGCACATGGCTGAAGTCACACACATGTCAGACTGGCAAAGATCCAGATCTTAGAAGGACAAAACCAGTAAAATATCATGTATTTGCTAAAATGCCAGTACCTTGCCTCCTGCTCTTTTCCTGGAAATTTCACCCTTGAAAGTACTGATAGATCCCAGGTCTCCGTAAATCCCACTTTCAGAAACAGGGTCCTGATTTTCATTTGTGGGTTGGGGATGTATAGAGTCAGGGAAAATCTGACATTGAAAATGGCAGCTACACTTTGGTTGGTGACCCTGTCTTGGGACTCTGGCACTGCATGCAAAGTTGAAAAATAAAGATTAAGACTGAAAATATCCTTGCTGCTCTTACTTCTTCGCTCTTTATGCCCCGTCTATGACCTGAAAACTAACCCATAGCCTCTCATACCCCCAGGCCAATCTACCTGCATCCATCGTCTTTGGGTCCTCATAACCTCTGTGAGCTAACCCCATTCACCCATCACCACAGCCTCTCATATTTCCTGTGCCACCTTTGTCCATTTATCCATCCCCATAACATCCCTTTCCGGTACTGCTATAACAGTGTCTACTCCCATCCATGACCCTTCCCTGCCAACTCATTAAACACTTGCGATGAGTGCAACTCAAATAATGTTGATATCATCTAGTACGCCATCTAGTACCTTTAACATTCAGTCTTTTCACTGCTGATACCAGTGTGTACCACCTACAAAAACCTCTGCAACAGCTCACCTTGGCTGTTTAGACAATGCCTTCTAAACCCATTACTTCTACAACCTAGAAGAACAGCAAGTAAACAAGAACATGACCACCTGCAAATTCTCCTCCAAGCCACATGCCATTCTGACTTGGAAGTATCTCTGTTCCTCCACAGTTGTTCAATCAAGATCTAGGAACTCTCTCATAACAGAAGTATGGGAGTACTTAAACCTCAAAAAAAAATGCAGTTTTTCAAGATGGCAACTCATTGCTAGCTTCTCCAGGACAAGTAGGGATGGTCAACAAATGCCAACCATTGAGTTACTGAGTCATACAGCATGGAAACAGACTTGTCGGTCCAACTCATATGCACTGATCAGATATCCCAATCTGACTTGGTCCCGGTTGCCAGCATTTGGCTCACATCCCTCAAAACTCTTCATATTCATATACCCATTCAGATGCCTTTTAAATGTTGTAACTATACCCACCTCCACCACTTGCTTTAACAGCTCATTCCATACAGGTATCACCCTCTGCATGAAAAAGGTACCCCTCAGAACCTTTGTAAATCTTTTCCTTCTCACCTTAAGCCTACGTCCTCTAGTTTTGGACTCCTCCACCACAAGAAAAACACCTTAGCTATTCATTCCATCCGTGCCCCTCATGATTTTATAAACCTCTATAAGGTCACCCCTCAGTCTCCAACGCTCTAGGGAAAAAAATCTCCATCCTATTCAGCCTCTTCCTATTGCTCCAACCCTCCAGGCCTGACAACATACTCAAATCTTTTCTACACCCTCTTCAGATTAAGAACATCCTTCCTATATAAGGGTAACCTACAATGTATACAGTATTCCAAAAGTGGCCTCACCAATACCCTCCACAGCTGCAACATGACAATTGCAATTCTACACTCACTGTTATGACCAAGGAAGGCAAATGTACCAAATGCCTTCTTTACCATCTTGTGCACGTACAAACCTTTCAAGGAACTACACACCTGCACTCCTATGTCTTATTGTGTGCAACATTCCCCTACCATTATCAGTGTAAGTCCTGCCCTGGTTTAACTTATGAAAATACAGCACCTCACATTTATCTAAATTAAATTTCATCTGCCACTTCTTGGGCTATTGGCCCATCTGATCAAGGTCCCATTGTACTCGGATAATTTTCTTCATTGCCCACTACACCACCTAGTTTGATGTCATCTGCAAGCTTATTAATCATATCTCCTATATTCACATTCAAATCATTAGTCTCAACCATTGATTCTCATATAATGAATACAAATATTTGCAAGTGCCCACGAATACAGGTCAATAGAAATAGGTCTAATACGTAAATTTCTATATTCTAGACTGAATTCTATTGAGAAAAGCACTGTCATTCACAACTTATTCAACCTGGCAAGCAGATAATTTCAAATAAAAACCAAAAAAGCTGCAGATACTATAAACCAGGAACAAAAGCAAAGTTGCTGGAAAAGGTCAGCAGGTCTGGCAGCATCTGTGGAGAAGAAAACAGAGTTAATGTTTCAGATCCAGTGGCCCTTCCTCAGAACCGATAGTTGTCAGTTTATAAGCAGAAAGTAGGGAGGTGGGTGGGGTAGGGAGTAAACGATAAGATAGAACCCAAAGAGAGAGAAAGACAGTTGGATAGACAAAGGAGTTGCTAACGATCAGGCTGGGAGAGTGAATGGGAACTGTTAGTGACTAACAACAAGAAGTGTGTAGTGGTAGGCTATGTGGTAACAAGGCCTGGTGTGTGGAGTGGGGGGCTGGGGCATGGGACAGTTTAGGCTTTAAAATTATTTAACTCAATATTGCTTGAAATCAATAACTGCTTGGGGACCCTACAGCCTTCCAGCCTCAATATTGAAATCAATAATTTTAGGGCAGACCTGCTGAGATTTTCCAACAATTTCTGTTTTTGTTTCAGATTTCCATCATTTGCAATTATTTCAGTTTTGTTTTAGCTCATTGAAGTGCAGGTTCCTATACAGCAATCTTGGTCAAAGCTGGCACCTCAGATATATAACATCCTTTGTTCATCCTGGAGAAAGATCAGCTAATCCTCCAGGTCTTTGTCCAAACTGTAGGCTCTGAATTCCAATTCTCTGCCATACATGGGACAAATGTCACAAACCATGCAGGGCAACTCCAAACTGACTGTACTTGACATGTGCCAAATACCTTTTAAAAATGGCGCTGTTGCTACAGATCTATAGTCCAGCAACAGTGAGCACTTTTGACAAAAGCGACTAGCAGAATTGGGCTAGAGTCAGAAATCATGGGTGTCATAGGGGTGATGTAGGTTTTAATGAGGCTTGTTTGGGATGATAGTGCAAAAAAACTCAATAGGCCTTGGGGTAAAAAGATTCATTCCAATGCCCCAGTTGCGCAAATGATCCTGAGTTTCTCATGCAGTAGCACAAGGCATGGATCAAAACAAGGTTAATGCTCACATCAAAACCACAAGAATGTTCCTAAATAAGTGAGAGAATGAGTAAGGAAGTTTTATATGCCCTAACAACATTTGAGGTTTTGATTTATACATTTCAACCTGTAAATGTTCCAGAACAAAGCTCTGTATGCACTGAAGTCAGATTGAATTTTCCAGCCAACAATCTGCCTGACCTTCATTAAATTCTGATAAGCAGAACAAAATTAGAGGGTGAATGGTAATGTAAAATTATGCAATGTCATGCGTCTCTGCTCAGATTAACGCTGCACTCTGGAGACAAACAAAGAGAAAATAAAAGTTGAGCTTTGTCACTCCATTTCACTTCAATAGTTACTGTTGTATACAACGCAAATTTCGTATGTTAGCATCAGGCCCCTGTGATTTTTATTCTTTTAAAAAAAATTAGAGACATTATTCATCAGTATATGAAGCAGCAGCCTGCATTAAGAGGGAAAATATAAATCTCTCATGGAGAAGCTGATTTTCAAATGGGATTACGCTGCCTTGTGCCTCTTCAGCTGACACGGAAATAAAAAGATAGGCTGAATAGTTTCCCTCTGTGCAGCAAATTTCTTTGATACATTGATTTTTTTGCCCATTTTTCTTTAAATATTTTGAGTAATAATAAAGCATAAGACCATCATAAATTAATTCCACAGAAAAGTAAACCTCCCCACAATAAGCACACTTATTGCTTTAACGGCTGAAAGAAACACAAGTTTGAGTTGCAAAAAATTTTGATTGTAAGCAAGTCAATGTTCAGCCCATAATACCTGAAAGCACATTGATTAATTAGTTAATAAGAATGAATTAACAATGGGAATGAGTACCAGAGAGGGTTGCTTAGATGCCAGTACCTAGAAAATAATCTGCAAAGCAATGGGAAAAGAGCAACAGAATAGGACTAATTAGAAAGTTTCTCAAAGAGCTGACCCAGACTAGACTGTTCAAAATTACCTCATCCTATGCTATTAAATTCTATTCTTTTAATTTCTTGGTTCGTATTCTTGTCTTTTGACATGTAGAATAGATTATCATTGATTAGGAAATTTATGGTTTATGACATGTCACACCTTCATAATTGTAGTACACATTTTGTTAAAAGCTGAACCTGTCTCTAAAGTAGACACAGAAGGTAGGATCTATAGTGGTCCAAGTGATGTTGCTGTGGTGAGATATTTGGCAAAATCAGATCCATAGCCTAGCAAGCCCTACCTTGTTCTCAGAAGCAACTGACTGCATCCTAATGCATTTGCTGAGTGGTAAGGTGGGTTTCTCACGAGGCAGTAGCAAGTTCCCAATTAAAAGGAGATAATGTAACATTAAACACATTATAAATGCCATAATTCACCTCATTAATATTCAGCTTGCTTGCTCTCTCAGTGTTTGCTCTTTTACCAGCTTTTTGATTGCTCACAGCATCCCTGCCTTACCTGTCCTGGCTGTGCCAATTAGTGCAGTCACACAAACTTACTTGTCAACAATCCTCAGTCTATGTGGTGTACATTGTGCTATACAGCAGTGAGCTATGTCAAAGTTACACCTGCACCATGTCACAGCAGCTTATGCAACAAAAACACAATGCATGTGCAGCAAGAGAGTAGACAAGTCTCAAGTCTTAGGGGAGTGCTCCCCATAATATCAATCAGGGAGTCCGAATGCAGTAAGCTAAGGGCAGTCTGCAACTCTAGTCCAGAGGATTGGCCACAGTCAAGCATTTGGTCAAGTTGTTCTCGGGTGGGGGCTTGTGCCTCTGCAGTTCAGTGGTGCTATAGTGGCCAGTCTGGAAGGTAGGGATAACAAAGTCAGGATTATGTACAGATATCAGTCAGTGGCCTGGGCACTTCACTTTTGGAGCTGTCCAGTTAGTTTACTAAGTGGTGGCCACAGTCAGTCCATTGGGTGTGTCCACAGATACCAAAGGAGTTCGGGCTGAAACAAGAGATGGTACTGATGTGGGAAGGAGACTTGGAAAGTTGTTCCTTGGGTTTGACGGCTGCAGGCCATGGAGAAAAAGGCACAACAATTGTGATTCAGCCAACATTATGTGTAATGGGGTGTAACGTAGAATCGGATGGGAATCATATGGGAGAGCAGTCTGTCCAAGATCAGGAGCATCCTGTCTTCTGGGAGGTGGGGGAGTGCATGTCGCCTCATGTGCTTGTGGGCTCGGGTGGGGGGACGGGTGGGGTGAGGATGGGGACATAGACATGTGCAGACTCATGTAGGTAGGTTTGTGGGGACCCAAGGACGTGCCAAGACTACAGAATTTACAAGAATGCCTATGATGAGGAGAATCTGAATCGTTGCAGCCTCTCCTTCATGTAGTGGTGGAGGCTGAAAGCCACTGGCCAAACAGTGCTCATCGTTGTGTTCCAACATGCTGGATACTAAAAGTATACAAATGGGAAGAAGATAGCTATCACCACACCAGGTAAGTGTCTTGAACTGTGAGCGGGGGTGGGGGGGGTGGGGATTGCATGACCCACTGATATGAGGATCTTTAACAGAAATATCATTACACACAGACTCATACATTATATAGCACACAGACTTAGATGATCCCTAATGCCTGGCCATCATAATGCACTGGCTTCCCGTGCAGCACATACGTCTCTGCCCCAGACAACATGGTCCAACTCATTAACATCAAACAATTGCATAGAGGTCAGAGAAAGAAAAAGGATGCTGTAAGATGAGGTGTGATGCTGTTAGCAAGATAACTGCCCTACATATGCTTTGTTCATCTTGTTTCAAATGCTGCTGCTGCTCTCACCACAGACGTCAAATCACGATACAACCAATGTGGACATAAGTTTCAGCATCATGATGGCACATGTCATATTCAGAGTTATACAGAAACTCAAACAAACAGATGTAGAGTCAAAACAATTAGACTTATACACACATGAGAATTCATGTATAATGCAATGTCACTCACGCGTCTACAGTGCCCTCAGTAGATTTTCTTCTTTCTCTCCCTCCACGAAGTCTCTGTGTAATCCCTGATTCCGCAGCTGGGATGGAGGGAGCCTGCTCAGCAGAGACGCCTGTCAAGGTGCAAATTACTGCAGATGCTGGACATTGATAGTTCGGATTAAGTGATCAGCATGTGAGAATGGTAGACAATAGTGTGTCTAACTGTCAGGCTTGTAGGATCAGATAGCCGCAATGGGGTTGGAGGAGGAGAAAGAGGACATGGCGACGGAGAATGTAACAACTAAAGCTAAAAGAACGGGAAGGAATGGAAGTTGGTTCACTATTTGAAGATATTGAACACAATATTAAGTCCAGAAGTTGTAAAGTGCCTGGTCTAAGGATGGATGATGTCCCTCCAGTTTGTGCTGTGATTCACTGGAGCACTGCAGCATGCCAAGGACAGACAAGTGGGCATGCGAGCAGGATGTTGTGTTAAAATGAGCAGCTACAAGAAAGTTTGAGTTATGCTTGTGCATAGATCAGAGGTGTTCTACACAGCAGTCTCTGTTTATAAGGCTGCCAGAACACTCCGAATCTTCTCTCTGTTGATGTTCTATTTAGTTACATCACAAACCTTCGGGGCAAACTTCTCCTAAAATGAGAGAAACAATAGACTGAATGAGCTGAAATTGAGTAGCTGGATGTTAGTGCCGTTGCAGATGATTGAAAGGTTTTAAAGTGTCAAGTGTGAGTACATAGTTAGTTCAGAGACAATGCAAAGTAAGTCGAAGGGAAGTGAGTGAAGGAAGATGATACAGGCAATTGAGAGTGGCAGAGCATGATCCTTGTTGGGAGGTGGGTGTAGTAAAAGAGAGTGAGTGTGAGGTAGTAGAGAGAATAGTATGGCACTTTTCCTAGCAAATCTTCTTATAGCCCTATTGGTAGTTCCTCCACACTGCTGAGTTGGCACTGAGCCAGTTGGCAATGTGGGACCAGGCTGTCAGGGTCTCACTGCATGGTTTCCTTTGCTGGGCTTCGGGAAGAAGAGGTTCCTTCTTTGCACCACCTTGTCCACCAGGACCTTAAGTGTCTTTTGGAGAAACATGCTGCCATGTTCTCTTTCTCCAATGTCTTCAGATTCTGTTTGTCAATGAGCAGGATGTCTTCAGAATGTCTGTGTCCATCCAGGTACACAGCAGCCTTCTAAATATGGCATTGGTACCAGGGATGCTTGTGTTTTATCAGATATCTAGTGAGCAGCAGGTTATTCTGGGATCAGTGGGTGGTGAACTGGAGATAGAATCAGAAATGAAAAGACAATAAGGGTGGAGTAGGCAGTTAATGAAGAGTGTTTAGTATAATACGGCTCTCATGAGGCCTTGTGACAAGAATACCTCCCTTAATGTAACTGGCACGTAGCTAAAAAAAGCACAAGAATCAGTCCAGAAGGTGGTTGCCAGAAATCACTGGAAAGCTGATCTATAAGGGACAGGCAGTGAGCAATGCCCATGAATAAATAAACAAAAAAATTGCTCTTGTTGGTTCTTTGCTGCCATAAGCAGAAAGACTGATGTGTTATCACCATCTCAATCATGAATTATTGTTTCTAACATTTTCCACCGAGAGTAAGCCAACTGCCCTTTAGCTGCAGGGCTCATCCTTGCTTTTGTTTTGATAGAGATGTAATATCGGCAATTCACAATCCTCAGGCATTCAATGGAATTTTGAAAAATTATTGGCAAAGCTTCCATGATTTCTAGTCTGGGTTCATTCAATATCCTCTTGCCTCTGATTCTGTCCTAGTGATTTATCTACCTTAAACAAAGACAATATATCATCTACCAATACATCATCTTCTCTAGCAATTTTTAGTCCATCCAGCATCCCAACTACCTTAAGGTCTATGCAAAGTATTCATTCAGTACCTAGCCTTGCCTGCCTCCATGCAGAAATCTTTAGGATCCCTAATCAAACAGACCATTCATCTTACAACACTTTGATAATTTATATGCCTGACTGACCAATTCTCTTCTCATTCTTTCTTTATTGCTATTTAGTATTTTTTTCATTTTCTTCTTTAACATTTTATATTTAATATCTTTCTCACTTGTAAAATCTATAAGCAGGGTTTTATTCCTTTTCCACCAATTTCACAATGGATCATAACTGCTGCTTACCCTCGAACCCTCAGAATGCCTTGTAATCACTCAGTTTCATCCTTGATCCTAGTATCATGTCGACAATAAATCTTCCTAGATTCATACCTGTAGTCACAGAAAAACATGTCTATTCCTCGACTAAATCTCCACTTAATATTGCTTCACCATTCTTCCCCATATAGCTGACCCATGCCATGATGTCCTGAATTGGCTCTGACTGTCATCCCTAGTAGAACGATTGCCCTCACCAATATTCAGGTCTGAATACTTCTAAGGCAGGGAGGGACCTCATCCAGAAACTATCTCTCTCTACATACTTATGTTGTGGTACCATTTACTATTATTCAAGAAGGTTATCAGGGATAAACTGAGGAACAATAGGTCAGTGAGTTTACCATTAGTTGTGAACTACTGGAAACTTTTGAGAAGAGTTCTGAGGGCCAGAATTAATCTCTACTTTGAGAGGCAAAGATTAAGCAAGAACTAAAGCTGAAATTGCAGGAAAGCCTCAGTAGGTCTGCACTATTCTGAAGAAGGGTCACTGGACCTGAAATGTGAACACACCCTTCTCTCTACAAATGCTGGCCACCTTGCTGAGATTTTCCATCAATTTCTGTTTTTGTGACTGATTTCCAGCATCCACAGTTTTTTTTGTTTTTAGGGATTAAATAAGGATACTCAGCATGGCTTTGTCAGAGTCAGATCATATCTGACAGATTTGATTGAGATTTTCAAAGAGATGGTGAGGCATGAAAATGAGAATAGTGTAGTTGATACAGTTTACATGGACTTAAGTGAGATTTTTGACAAGATGTTGCATGAGAAATTTGTCTGGAATGTTACAGCCCATAGGGTCCAGGGCTACTAAGATTGTTTTAGTAGCAGGAGGCAGATTATGATGGTCAATTTATTTTTAGTGACTCAAACCTTTTGCCAGTAATATGCTGTAGGGTTCACTGTGGGTCCTTTGCTATTTGTTGTGTACACAAATGATCTAAATACAAATGTAGGATGCTTGATCGATAAATTTACAAATGACATAATAATTGGCAATATGGTAAACAGTGAGGAGGAAAGCATTGAACTACAGGCTTATATAGATGGGCTAGTCAAATGGGCAGGATTGTGATAAATGGAATTTAATTTGAAAAGTATGAGGTGATGCATTTTGAGTAGACTAATAGAGGGCATTGCTGAGAAGCAGGGCAGAGGGTGTTGCTGAGAAGTGACAGATGACGATTCTGGGAAGAGCCATCTCAGTCACTGAGATCAAGGAAGGGTGAGCAGAAGAACTGATATCAGTGAATGGTTAAAGGGCATCCAACAAAGGATGCTGCTGAGAAGCGAGAGAGGAGGATTCTGGGAGGAATTATCTCAGTCACTGTCCATGAGTGAATAAAAGGAAGGCAAGCTATAGTGAAGCTGCCATTTTTGGAGGTGCATTTTGAGAAGGGCAGCTTTGTGGTTAGAGTGCTGTTGGTGGTTTAAATGTAGGCTGAAGTGAATACTGGGCTTCAGTGAGGGGGTGATCATTAGTGAATTAAGGCATTCAGAGGAGGAGTGAACTACTGTAGCTGCTGAAGACACAGGAGTTGAGTCAAAGCAAAAGGAAGTTGAACATTGAAGTCACAGGCAGAAGGTAAGTGAGTGGTTAGTGACTGGTAAGTAGTTTTTGTTCTCTCTTATTTTTGCTGGGCTTTGCTGCTGTTTTGTTGAGTTATCTTAATGGTTAAGTCATGGCAGGAGAAGCCAAACCTGTGTCATATTCCTCCTGTGCAATGTGGGAATTCAGGGACCATTCTGATGTTCCTGACGCCGTCACATGCAGGAAGTGTATCAAGCTGCAGCTCCTATCTGACCACTTGACAGGTCTGGAGCTGTGGTTGGATTCACTTTGGGCTGAGGGAAGGCTAAGGGAATCTTGGATAGCACATTCAGTAAGTTGGTCACACCGCAGATAAAAATTACTGAGGAATATTGGGAATGGTGACCAACAGAGAGAAGAAGAGTAAGAAGGTAGTGCAGGGGTCCCCTATGATCATCTCCTTCCAAGACAGGTATAATATTTTGGAGATAGTAAGAACTGCTGATGCTGGAGTCAGAGTCAATGTAGAGCTGGAGATACACATCAGGCCAGGCAACATCAGAGGAGCAGGAAATCTGATGTTTTGGGTTGGGGCCTTTATTCAGAAATGGGGGAAGGGGAAGGGAGCTCTAAAATAAATAGGGAGGAGGGGTGGGGCTAGGGAAGGTAGCTGGGATGGTGATAGGTGAGTGCAGGTAGGCAGTGATGACATTGGTCAGTGAGGTGGGAAGATGCTATCGGTGAGACCAAGCAGGGGCTCAGACATTACTTTGTAGAGCACCCATGCTCTGGTTGCGACAAACAACACCACTTTCCTGTCGCGAACTACTTCAACTCCCGCTCCCACTCCTTGGACGACATGTCCATCCTGGGCCTCCTCCAGTGTCACAACGATACCACCCAGAAACTGGAGGAGCAGCTCTTCATATTCCACCTTGGGAGCCTACAATCCAATGGTCTCAATGTGGACTTTACTAGTTTCAAAGTTTCTCCACCCCTGGCCTCATCCCATGACCAACCCTCCCTCTCATCCCCATCTCCTTGACCTGAAACAACCTGTCTGTCTCTCTCCCATCCATCCGCTCCTCCCACATCACTGACCAATCCCCACTACTGCCTACCTGCACTCATCTATCACCATCCCACCTACCTTCCCCAGCCCCACCTCTCCTCTCTCTATTTCAGAGCTCTCTTCCCCCTCTCCCATTTCTGTCCCAACCCAAAACGTTAGCTTTCCTGCTTCTCTGAAGCTGCCTGGCCTGAAGTGTTCCTCCAGCTCCACACTGTGTTATCTATAATATTTTGGAGACTGTTAAGGGAGATGGCTCACCTGGGGAAGTGGCAGCAGTCAGGTTCATGGCATGTGGCTGGCTCTGTTGCACAGGAGGACAGGATAAAGAGTGGTAGAACAATACTGATAAGAGGTTCAATTGTAAGGGGAATACATAGGCGTTTCTGCAGCCATAAATGAGAGTCCAGGATGGTATGTTACCTCCCAGGAGCAAGGGTCAAGGATGTCTAGGGGAGCTTACAGGACATTCTGGAGAGGAAGAGTGAACAGTCAGTTGTCGTGGTGCATATAGACAACAACGACATGGGTAAAAAATGGGTTGAGGTCCTACAAGCTGAACCTAGGGAGTTAGGAGTTAAACTAAAAAGTAGGACCTCAAAGGTAGTAGTCACGTGAATGCTACCAATGTCACATGCTAGTCAGAGTAGGAACGAGTGAATAGGTAAGATGAACATGTGGCTTGAAGGTTGGTGCAAGAAGGAGGGATTCAAATTCCTGGGATATTGGAATCTGTTCTGGGGGAGGTGGGACCAGTGCAAACCCGACAGTCTGCACCTGGGCAGGACTGGAATCAATGTCCTGGGGGAGGGAAAACAAGAAATGCTGGAGATCGCAGCACGTCAGGAAGCAACCATGGAAAGAAAGCAGGCTAACGTTTCAAATATAGATGAATCTTCATCAGGGTTAAGTGAAGTGTGGAGGGGGTCGCATTTATGCAATAGAGCGGAGGGGGCAGTGTTGGAGTCATGGGGGAGAAAGGATTTGATAGTACAGGTTAAGTGATTGGAATGTGAGAATGGCAAAACAACGATATGTCTAACTGCCAGACTAGAAAGAACAGACAGTCCCATTGGGATTGGGGAAGGGGAGAGAGGGTGCCAGACAATGTAACAAGTAAAGCTAAAAGAAAGGGAAGGAATGCATTCACTATTTGAAGGCATTGAACTCAATGTTGAGCCCAGGAAGTTGTAGACTGCCTGGTTTGAAGATGAGATGTTATTCCTCCAGTTTGTGCTGCTTTTTCTACAGCATTGTAGTATGCTGAGGACAGACAAATGGGCATTCAAGCAGGAAGCCATGTTAAAATGACCAGCTACGAGATGGTCGGGGCCATGCTTTCTCACAGATTGGAGATGTTCTGCAAAGCGGTCTCCCAGTCCAATGTACAGTAGGCCACATCAGGTGTAGTGAATACAAAACACAAGATTGGAGGAGGTACAGGTGAAATGCTGCTTCATCTGAAAAGATTCTTTAGGCCCTTGGATGGTGAGCAGGGAGGAAGTGAAGGGGCAGGTGTTGCACATTCTATGGTTACATGGGAAGGTGCCATGGGAAGGGGGTTGGTGTTGGTGGTTGAGGAATCGACTAGGGTGTTCCAGAAGCCATGATCACTGTGAAATGCAGATAAGGGAAGATGTGCTTCATGGTGACAATCTGCTGGAATGGCAGAGAATAATCCTTTGAATGCACGGGCTTGGGGGCTGAAAACTGAGAACAAGGGGGATCTGAACACACTGCTGTGATGGGAAGGGCAAGGGTGGATGCACAGGTCATAAGTCGGAGGGCCCTGTTAAAACAGTGGGTGGGGAACCATAGTTATGGAAGAAGAAAGCTATGTCAGCAGCACCGTTTGGAAGGTGGCATCATCTGAACAGATACGAAGTAGGCAAAGGAACGGGGAGAATGGGATGGAATCCTTGCGGGGTATGTGGTGGGAAGAGCTGTAGTGAAGGCAGCTATGGGAGTCAGTGGCTTTGTAGTGAACAGTAGTGGACAGTTTATTCCCTGAAACTGAGACAGAGAGGTCAAGGAAAGGAAGGGAAGTGTTGGAAATGCACTATGTGAAAGTTATAGAGGCATGGAAATTGAAGGCAAAAGGAACAAATTTTTCAAGGCTTAGGTGGGAGGGTGAAGCCGCAACAGATTAATCATTGATGTACTGATAAAAGAGTTGTGGGAAGGGGCCAATGTATGACTGGAATAAGGACTGTTCCACATACCCCAGAAAGAGACAGACATAAAACTGGGACACATGTAGATGCCCAAAGCCACTCCTTTGATTTAACTGAAGTGAGATGAATTAAAGCAAATATTGTTCAGTGAGAGAACAAGTTCAGCCAAGCGGAGGAGAATGACAACGGATGGGGATTGTTCCAGTTGCTGGTCAAGGAAGAAGCTGAGACCCTCAGACCATTGTGGTGGGGAATGGAAGTATAGCAGAATTGGACATCCATGATGAAGAGGAGCAGTCAGGGCCAGGAAACTGGAAAATGTCAATATGGCAGAGGGCATCAGAGGAATCACGGTTGTGGGTGGGCAGAGGCTAGGCAAGTAGAGAGAGGATGGGCTCAAAGAAGGAACAAATGTGCTCAGTGGGGCAGGAACAGGCTGATACAATGGCCCTACCAGGGCAGTTTGGTTTGTGGATTTTGGGAAGGAGGTGGATGTGGGCTGTCCAGGGTTGAGAGGCTATAAGGTTGGAAGCAGTGGGGGAAGATCTCCAGAGGTAATGAGGTCAGTGGCAGTTCTGGTAACAATGGCTTGATATTTGGATATAGGGTCATGGTCCAGGGAGTGGTAGGAAGAAGTGCGTCTGAGAGTTGGCATTGAACCTCCACAAGGTAAAGATCAGTGCAGCAGACTACAATGGTATCACCTTTGTCAGCTGGTTTGGCAACAAAGTTAGGGTTGGACCTGAAAGACCGAAGTGCAGCAATTTTCAGGGGATGGGTTAGAGGGGGTTAGCGGAGCAGAAAAATTGAGACAGCCAATGTCATGCCACCTATTTTCAATGAAAAGATTGAGGGCAGGTAAGGGGTTCAAGTGGACAGTGAATATCGGTGGCGGATGAAGGGGTCAATGGAATGGGGGAGGCGGAATTCCACCCAAAGAAGTCAACATGAAGATGGAGGCAGTAAATAAAACAGTTCAACATCATGACGAGACCAAAACACATTAAGGTGGGGATGTAGGTGTATGAAGCTGAATCATTTGCTGAGGACTCAGGGTTATTCAATCTTCAGGAAAGATAGACAGAAAGGAAAGGGAAGTGGAGTAGCATTGCCAGTTAAGGAGGGGATTAACACAACAGTAAGGGAGGACATTAGCCTAGATTGTGCGGAATCTGTATGAGTGGAGCTGTGGAACACCAAAGGGAAAAGGCATTATGAGAGTTATGTACAGACCACCAAACTGTAGCTGTGACATTGGGGATTGTATCAAACAGGAAATTAGAGGTACTCCCAGTAAGGATACAGCAATTATTATGAGAGACCTCAATGCACATATTGATTGGAATAACCAAACTGGTAGCAATGAGATGGAGGCGGATTTCTTGGAATGTTTCAGGAATGGCTTCTTTGGCCAATATGTTGAGGAATCACCTAGACAGCAAGCCATCCTAGGCTGGGTATTGTGTAAGGAGACAGGATTAATTAGCAACATGATGGTGCCAAATCCTTTGGGGAAGAGTGACCATAATATGGTAGAATTCTTAATGAAGGCGGAGAGTGACAGAGTTAAATCTGAGATTAGGGTCCTTAATATAAAGAAAGCTATGATGGTATGAGGTATGCATTGGCTAGGATAAGCTAGCCAACTATACTTAAGGGGTTATGGGCGGATAGGCAATGGCAGATATTTAAAGAACACTTGCAGAAAACATAAACAATGACAGCAAAAGCTTCCATAGATATGTGAAGAGAAAAAGACTGGTGAAGACAATTGTAGGGTCCTTGCATTTAGAATCAGGTGAATTCATAATGGACAACAAAGAGATGGCAGACCAGTTGAACAAATACTTTGGATCTGTCTTCACTAAGGAGAACATAATTAACCTTCTGAAAATGCTGGGGACTAGTGGTCAAGCATGAAGGAGGAACTGAAGGAAATCCTTATTAGTTGAGAAATGGTATTTGAGAAATTACTGGGATTAAAACCCAATATGACCCAGGGCCTGTTGCTCTGTATGCCAGAGTACTTAAGGAAGCGGGCCTAGAAACAACAGCCACATTGGTGATCACTTTCCAACAATGTTTAGAGTCTGCAAGAGTCTTGAGGGTAGCTAATATAACCCCACCTTTTAAAATAGGAGGGAGAGAAAGGAGGAATTAATAGGTTGGTTGCCCTGACATCAGTGGTGGAAGAAATGCTGGAGTCAATTATTAAGGATGTTATAGTTGAGCATTTGGGAAGTGGTGTCAGAATCAGTCCTAGTCGCATGGATTCACAAAAGGGAAATCATTCTTGACAAATCTTCTGGACTTTTTTGAGGCTGTGACCAGCAGAGTGGACAAGGGTGAATTACTCAATGTTGTGTATCCAAAATTTCAAGAGGCTTTTGACAAGGTTCCACACAAGATGTTAATAAGGAAAACTAAAGCTCATGCTATCAGAAGTAATATATTGACATGCATAGGGAACTTGTTGGCAAACAGGAAGCAGTTGGAATAAACGGGCCCATTAGAGAGTGGCTAGCAGTGATGAGTGGGGTGCTGCAGGGGTCAGTGCTGGGAACTCAGCTGTTCACAGCATACATTAATGATTTGGATGAAGGAATTGAATGCGATATTCCCATATTTGCAGACAACACTAAGCTGTGTGGCAGTATGTGTTGTGAGGAGGATGCTAAGAGGCTGTAAGGTGTCTTGGACAGGCTGGCTGAGCAGGTAAATACTTGGCAAATGCAATATAATGTAGATAAATCTGAGGTTATCCACTTTGGTTGCAAAAACAGAAAAGCAGATTATTATCTGAATGGTGGCAGTTTAGAAAAAGGTGAGGTGCAACAAGACCTGGGTGTCAAGGTGGTACAGTCGCTGAAAGTTGATGAGCAGATGCAGCAGGTGGTGCGGAAAGCTATTTGCATGCTAGCCTAAATAAAAACAGGATTTTAAGTTAGGAGTAGAGGTGTCTTGCTGCAGCTATTAAGGGCCTTGGTGAGGCCACAACTTGAATATTGTGTGTAGTTTTTGTCTCCTAGTCAGAAGAAGGAAATTCCTGCTATTGAGGGAGTCCAGCAAACCAGACTGATTCCTGGGATGGCAGAACTGACATAAGCAAAAAGACTGAATTGACTAAGCTTGTTCTCACTGGAATTTAGAAGAAAGAAGTTGGATAGCATAGAAACATATAAAATCCTAATGGGACTGGACAGGCTAGACGTGGGATGAGTATTTCCAATGTTGGGGAGGTCTAGAAATAGGGGTCAGAGTCTAAGAATGAGAGGCAAGCCATTCAGGGCTGAAATGAGGAAGAATTTCTTCACTCAGAGAGTTGTAAATTTGTGGAAATCTCTCCTACAGAAAGCTGGAATGAGATACTGAAACTGCATGATCATTCATGATACTTTGAATGGTGGTGCAGGCTCAAACGGCCAAATGGCCTGCTCCTGCACCAATTTTCTATGTTCCTATGTTGCTATGCAATATATGCAAGGAATCCTAGAAGTACTAACGTTCACACAGACCTGAACTGACAGATCTGACTACAAGACTCCTACGACCTCTTGGAATATGGATAAAACACAAACCACCAGCCACACTTCGCCAGTTACTCTCAAAGATGAAAGACCCATACCCACAATAAGCAGGACAAATGTGATATATAAAATACCATGCAGCAACTGTGAGACACAGGACACATAACAGGTGAGCAGGAAACTTGCCACCAGGATACTTGAAAGCCAACTTGCAGCAAAATGGCATGACCAACTCTCCCTTGTTTCAATTCAGTCCGAAATAGAAGGACATCAATTTAACTGGGAGAAAATTACAGTACTAGGACATGCAAGACAAATATAAGCACAAGAATTCCTGGACGCCTGGTTTTCAACCACTGAGTAATTAATAAACATGTTGAAATAGACCTCATCTACATACCACTACGGCATGAAACCAGAAACAGGATTACCCACCAATACAGATTGGACCATATAAATTCAGAGCGGGACAGAACAACAGCGCTTCAATGGAGGCTACATAGCACTGGCTTAGTCATCGAGAATGGAGACAAAGCGTTTGCATGAAAACCAGTCAGCTTGGCAAATCTACCAATGACTCCATCAGAGAGAACTTTGTGTTTTTGTCCACATAGCCATTAAGGCAACATGGTAGGTATGTAAGATGATTAAAAAGCTCACTGAGTATTTGCATTTATTAATCAAGGCATTGAAGAAAAAGATGTTATGATGGGACCTTATAAGCTGGAGTACTGTGTGAAGTTCTTGTCATCATACTAAGGAATGATGTGATTACTGTAAAGTGGGTGCAAAGAAAATTTACTGAAGTATTTCAGCTACGAAGAGAGATTAGGTAGGTTGGAGATGAGTTCCTTAGAGCTCAGAAAGCCAAGTGCATGCCTGATTGAAGTGTGCAAAGTTATCAGTCCAAGAGGGTTGAAAGGAAGAAACATTTGACTTTAATAGTGAGGTCAATAACTAGAAGCATTGATTTAATTGTGGAGACAGACTGTTTAGGGAGGATTTAAGGAAGAGTCTTTTCACCCAGAGAACAGGGGAACTCACTGCCTTAGAGAGTGGAACAGACAAGAACCATCACAACATTTTAAAAAATATTCAGATGAACACACTTAGAATATAGAACAGTATATGGAATGACATTGCACAAGAAATGGGTCAAGGGCTGGGAAGTGAGACTAGAGTAGATTGATTCTTGATTGCCAGCATAGAGATGGTGGGCCAAAGAGTCTCTTTCCGTAGCTAGAAAACTGTATTACTTTATATCTACAATTTTAATCTACTGAAAATTGCAGAATTCTTCAATGTTACTATCCTTTGTTATTTAATTTAATCCTCACCACCAGGCCTGATTAATTATCTCAACACATTATAATTCAATAATGAATTATCAAATTGGCTTTGGTTTTTATACTAATTAAATGATCTATTACATTATAGTTGATTAATTTAAATTGGATTATATTAAAATTTATCAATATACCCCATTACTCTCGCAATTTAGCCTTACTTCAGCTGTCACTGTAAAAAGACTTCTCACTGTTTCTCTTTCATAAATCTATTTTGACTCAGAAAATTATAACATCATTCAGCAAACGGCTCTGTAATCATATTCAAACTCATGGATTTTAGCATTTTGCCTGATAGCCATACTGTAAAAGAACAACTGGGAATACAAATGTGTAGTACGTCAGAAAACAAAGCTGAAAGATATCAAGCTGTTTGGACACAATCCAGAATTACATAGGCATTTATTGCATTTAGTTGCTTAAAGGCTGACTTTGGAAGGGTTTGTGAGAACTCTGAGCTGACGGTTGCCTGGCAACCCTGGATAGATTTGGCTTCTACATCAAACATTACAATAAAAGAAAGCCAGCAGTAGAGAGCAGTAAGGTTGCAAGGTCTCTCCCTCTCTTTCTCCTGGTTGCCATTTGAGAACTTGAGAAACTCCACACTTCAATCTTTTGACTACCTTGAAAACTGTGGCCAAGAACTATGTAAAGATGTAAATCTAGTTTGATTACCAATTGAGCTGAAGCTTTGTTTGAAAGATCTTCCACTGATGAATGGCTATCAGCAAATCCATCTTGACAAGAATCTCAGATGACTGGATCAATACTGAAAATAGCGCCTTTTGTTTTACACACCATTTTCTATATTTGTTAAATTCCAATTTTGTAGTGTTGTTGCTATCCTCTGTGTGTTCATTTTGGATTTAAAACAGATACAGTTCTAACTCTGCGTAGCATAGGTATTTTATCAGTTTTGCCATTTCTTAGAATATACTTTGTGTTATTGTAAGCAGATTATTTTGAGTTTACGAAAGGAGCCTGGAGGTTCTGGATAGTACAGAAAAAGGACACAATTGCCCTTTTTTGGTGATTGAATGTAAGCATTTATACTGATGATGCGACTTGTGGAGAAGTGGGGACAACATGTTGACCTGGTGGTTAGTACTGCTGCTTTCACAGCGCCAAGGACAAGAGTTTGATTTCAGCCTTAGGCAACTGGCTGTGTGGAGTTTGCCCAGTTTCCCTGTGTCTGTATGGGTTTCCTCTGGGTGTTCTGGTTTCCTCCCGCAGTCCAAAGATTGCAGGTTAGATGGATTGGTTATGTTAAATTGCCCATGGTGGCTAGGGTGGGAAATGCAGGGTAAAGGATAGGGGGTGGGTCTGGGTGGGATGCTTGTCAGAGAGTTGGTATGAATTCGGTGGGCTGAATGGCCTGCTTCCACACTGTGGGGATTCTATGATAAGAGAGTGAAAGTAGGGTATGATAATCAGTGCAAAGTCCTCATTACAGTTGTAACACTACGTTTTCCTAATTTCTACCTTTCTTCTTTCTAAACAGCATGATTATGCTTGATACCTCCTGATAGCTGCAATTTCCTCCTTTAAACCCAAGGATGTCAGATCGAGGGGGTTGGTCACCATTTAATTTGATTAACATTTCCAGTATTATTTATTTACTTTTACTGATTGTTTTACATTCTTCAGCCTTGTTGGCCTGTACTTCCCCATTATTTCAAGAATGATTTTGTATCTTTTACATTGAAAATAATTTCAAGGTAATTGTTTAATATCGTGACAGAATTTATATATTCCATTATAGTTTTATCTGTATCTGCCTATTATGAGCCCATGTTTCCCTTCACAAATGTCTTCTTACTTACACATCCCTACAGACAATCAGAGTATGCTTTAATATATCTTGCTTGTGTCATGTGATATTGTCTTTTCTCTTTCCAGATCAAATTATTGGTTTTCCATTGTTGTATTCTAAACTTCTTTCAATCTTCAGACTCCATTTGGAATCTTTATAAGTTTCTTCCTTTGATCCATTGTTACCTTTAACTCCTCATTAGCCTTGGTTGAACTATATTTCTCTGACGTTCTTTGTCTATTTGGCATGAATTTGTATTAATTATTTAAATGCTTGTTATGGCATGTTTATTATCAAGGTTTTCATATTGTTTCCCAATCTGTGTTAGTGAACTTTTCCCATACATCCACAAGATCAAAATACTGTGGATGATGGAAATCTGAAAGAAAGACAGAAAATGTTGGAAATGTTAGGAAGTCTAATAGCAGCTGGAGAAGGAGAAACTGTTTTCAGGTTCCATATCTTTACCTTTCATCATGAAATCCCTCAAAACTGTGTAGTTTACTTTCTTTGAATCTAACATTAGAGTTTCAGACATATTCAATTCACTTTAAAACTTCATTTTAAAATCTACATATTGTGATTGCTCTTCCCTAAAGTCCCCTTACAGAGAAGTTATTTATTATTGTGTATGGTTAGATATAAAATAGCCTGTCTCCTAGTTTTATTTCCTCAACATACTGATTTAGATAATTTTCCTGTGTATATTCCATGACATTGTCCTCCACATGTGCCATTATAAATTTGTTGGTAGCAGAGTGAGAAGTAAGGTGTTGGTTCGAGAGGCTTCGATGAGCAGCGGCTCAGCGAAAAGTACAGGTAAGGTGTCTTCTGTATTGTATGTAATCTGTGTTCTATAAATCCCTTCCACTGACCAATTCAGGCAAATCCCAACCCTCTCTTTCCTCAATTTTTGTGGAAAAGACATTCCAACGTCTAACTATCCTCTTTAGTCTTAGAGCATTTGAGATGGTAGTTAAGACAGTGGCATGCTCCTCCTGCTGGATGTGGGAGCTCAGGGAGATTTTCATCGTCCCCAATGACTACACCTGTGGGTAGTGCACCCAACTACGGCTCCTGAGAGACCATGTTAGGGAATTGGAACTGGAGCTGGATACACCCAGAAGCATCACAGATAAGAGTTTTTGTGGAGTGATCACACCTTAGGCACAGTCAGGGAGTAGCTGGGTGACCACCAGGAAAGGCGAAGGGAGTAGGCAGTGAGTGCAGGAATTCTCTGTGGCGAGTCCCCTCAAAAAAAAGTATACTGTTTTGGATACTGCTGCGGGGGTGGGGCAGGGGAATGAATGCTCAGGGGAAAGCAGCAGTAGCCAAGTCAAAGTTAAAAACCAGGGCCTCGACCGTGGTAATCTCTGGATTACTTCCAGTGCCACGTGCTAGTGAAGGTAAGAACAGGAGGATATGGCAGGTGAATGAGTAGCTAAAGAATTGGTACAGGTGGCAGGGATTCAGATTTCTAGATTATTGGAATCTTTTCTGAGGCAGAGGTGACCTGTTCAAGAGGGAAGGGTCGCACCTGAACTGGAAGGGGACCAAAATCCTGGCAGGCAGATTTGCTACTGCTTCAAGGGAGGATTTAAACTAGATTGGCAGCAGGTGGGATCCTCAAATGCAGGGAGGCAAGTCTGAGGCTGGAAGGACATAATCAGAAACAGCAAGTTGAGGAGACAGGTCAGGCTGGAACATGGCAAGGAGTGAGGAATGATTAAATTGCATCTATTTCAATGCAAAAGGGCTGGCAGGTAAGGACAGAGGACGTGAATAGGTATGTGGGACGGGGATATTATAGCCATTACAGGAACAGGACAGGACTGGCAGCTTAATGAGGGGAGAGGACTTGCATTTTTGATTAAGGTGAGTATCACAGCAGTAGTCAGAGATAAAATAATTGAGGGATAATTCAGTAAGGTTTTTTGGGTGGAGTTAAGAAATAAGAAGGGGGTGATGACATAGAACATAGAACATTACAGCACAGTACAGGCCCTTCGGCCTTCGATGTTGCGCCGACCTGTCATACCGATCTCAAGCCCATCTAACCTACACTATTCCATGTACGTCCATATGCTTGTCCAATGAGACTTAAATGTACCTAAAGTTGGTGAATCTACTACCGTTGCAGGCAAAGCGTTCCATTCCCTTACTACTCTCTGAGTAAAGAAACTACCTCTGACATCTGTCCTATATCTTTCACCCCTCAATTTAAAGCTATGCCCCCTCGTGCTCGCCGTCACCATCCTAGGAAAAAGGCTCTCCCTATCCACCCTACCTAACCCTCTGATTATTTTATATGTTTCAATTAAGTCACCTCTCAACCTTCTTCTCTCTAATGAAAACAGCCTCAAGTCCCTCAGCCTTTCCTCATAAGACCTTCCCTCCATACCAGGCAACATCCTAGTAAATCTCCTCTGCACCCTTTCCAAAGCTTCCACATCCTTCTTATAATGCGGTGACCAGAACTGTACACAATACTCCAAGTGCGGCCGCACCAGAGTTTTGTACAGCTGCAGCATAACCTCTTGGTTCCGGAACTCTATCCCTCTATTAATAAAAGCTAAAACACTAAATGCCTTCTGAACAGCCCTGTCAACCTGGGTGGTAACTTTCAAGGATCTGTGTACATGGACACCAAGATCTCTCTGCTCATCTACACTGCTAAGAATCTTACCATTAGCCCTATACTTTGCCTTCCGATTACTCCTACCAAAGTGCATCACCTCACACTTGTCTGCATTAAACTCCATTTGCCACCTCTCAGCCCAGCTCTCTGCAAACTACAGCATCCTTCGTCACTATCCACAACTCCACCGACCTTAGTGTCGTCTGCAAATTTACTAGCCCATCCTTCTACGCCCTCATCCAGGTCATTTATAAAAATAACAAACTGCAGTGGACCCAACACCGACCCTTGCGGGACACCACTAGTAACTGGTCTCCAGGATGAACATTTCCCATCAACCACCACCCTCTGTCTACTTTCAGCAAGCCAATTTCCAATCCAAACTGCTATATCTCCCACAATTCCATTCCTCCGCATTTTGTACTATAGCCTATTGTGGGGAACCTTATCGAATGCCTTGCTGAAATCCATATACACCACATCAACTGGTTTACTCTCATCTACCTGTTTGGTCACCTTCTCAAAGAACTCAATTAGGTTTGTGAAGCACGACCTTCCCTTCACAAAACCGTGTTGACTATCCCTAATCAATTTATTCTTTTCTAGGTGATTATAAATCCTATCCCTTATAACCTTTTCTAACACTTTACCAACAGCTGAGGTAAGGCTCACTGGTCTATAATTACCAGGGTTGTCTCTACTCCCCTTCTTGAACAGGGGAACCATATTTGCTATCCTCCAGTCATCTGGCATTATTCCTGTAGACAATGACAAATTAAAGATCAATGCCAAAGGCTCGGCCATCTCCTCCCTCGATTCCCAGTTGATCCGAGGATAAATCCCATCCGGCCCAGGGGACTTATCTATCTTCTACTTCTGAAGGATTTCTAATACCTCTTCCTTGTGAACCTCAATCCCACCTAGTCTAGTAGCCTATATCTCAGTATTCTCCTCGACAACATTGTCGTTTTCTAGAGTGAATACTGTTGAAAAATATGACGTTATTGGGATTGTATTATAGATCCCTAAATAGTCAATGGGAATTAGAGGAACAATATGCAGGGATACTGGGGAGACTTACAGAAGTTATAGGGTTGTCATAGTGGGGGATTTTAATTTTCTTAACACAGGCTGGGACTGCCATAGTGTTAAGGGTTAGATGGGATAAAATTTGTTAAATGTGTTCAGGAGAGTTTCATCAAATTGTATTTAGAGGATCGTACTCAGGAAGGGGCAAAATTTGACCTACTCTTGGGACAAAGGGCAGGACAAGGTGACTCAGGTGACAATGGGAGAGCACTTTGGGACCAGTGACCATAGTTCTATTCATTTTAAAATAATTATGGAGAGGGACAAGGCTGGTTCACAGGTTCAAATTCTAAAGATTCCAAGGCAAATATTGATCAAATTCAACAGGTGATTGCAGATGTTGATTGGAGTAGTTTGTTTGCAGTTAAAGGGACTTTCAGCAAACAGGAGACCTTTAAAAGTGTGATAGCTAGAGGTCAAGGTCGACAAGATCCTGTAAGGGTGATGATTCCCTACAGACATATAGGGGACTAGTGGTGTGCCTCAGGGTTTGGGGCTGGGCCCATTGTTGTTTGGTATCTGTATCAATGATATGGATGAGAATGTACAAGGCATGATGAGTAAGTTTGCGGTTGACACTAAAATAGGCAGTATCATGGGCATTACATAGAGCATACAACATGGAACAGTACAGCACAATACAGGCCCTTTGGCCCATGATGTTGTGCCAACCTTTTATCCTACTAAGATCAGTTTAACCTGTATACCCTACATTTTACTATCTCCCAAGTGCCTATCCATGAGTCGCTTAAAAGTCTCTGAAGTATCTGACTGCACTTTTAGTGCTGGCAGCGCATTCCACATGCCCAATACGCTCCGTGTGAAGAACCTATATCTGGCATCTCCCCTATACCTTCCTCCAATCACTTTAAAATTATGCCCCCTCGTAATAGTCATTTCTGCCCTGTGAAAAAGTCTCTGGGTATCCACTCTATCTTATCATCTTATACACCTCTATTAAGTCACTTCTCATCCTTTTTTGCTCCAATGAAAACAGCCCTAGTTGCCTCAAACTTTCTTCATAAAAGGGGCCCTCCAGTCCAGGCAGCATTCTGGTAAATCTCCTCTGCATCCTTCCTTAAGCTTCCACATCTTTCCTATAATGAGGTGACCAGAACTGAACACAATATTCCAAGTATGGTCTAAACAAAGTTTTATAGAGCTGCAGCTTAACATCACAGCTCTTAAACTCAATTCCCCTGCCTTCTTTACAACCCTATCAATTTGGGTAGCAACTTTGAGGGATCTATGGACGTGGACTCCAAGATCCCTCTGTTCCTCCACACTGCCAAGAATCTTGCCATTAACCCTGTATTCTGCATTCAAATTTGATCTTCCAAAATGAATCGCTTCACACATTTCTGGGTTGAATTCCATCTACCACTTTTTTGCCCAGCTCTGCCTCCTGAGCTGAGAAATGGCAAATAGAGTTTAATATCGGTAAGTGTGATTTGTTACACATTGAAATGTCAAATCAAGGTAGGACTTCCGTCAATGTCCCATTGCAACCTACAACAGACCTCCATGCTTCCACAACTCCACCAACCTTTGTGTGATTGGCAAACTTACTAACCCACCCTTCCACTTCCTCATCCAAGTCATTTATAAAGATCACAAAGAGCAGAGGACCCAGAACAGATCCACTGATCACCAAACTCCAGGCTGAACACCTTCCATTTACTACCACCCTCTATCTTCTATTGGATAGCCAGTTTTGTATCCAGACAGCCAAATTTCCCTGAATCCCATGCCTCCTTACTTTCTGAATGAGCCTACCATGTGGAACCTTATCAAATGCCTTGCTAAAATCCATATACAGCACATCCACTGCTCTACCTTCACAAATGTGATTTTTCACATCCTCAAAGAATTCATTAAGGCACCTGAGGCATGATCTGTCCCTCACAAAGCCATGCTGACTATTTCTAATCAATCTGTGCTTTTCCAAATAAACATAATTACTGTCTCTCAGAAGCCTCTCCAATAATTTGCCCACCACAGAAGAAAGACTGTCTGGTCTGTAATTTCCAGGTTTATCCCTATTCCCTATCTTGAACAAAGGAATGACATTTGCCATCCTCCAATATTCTGGCACTATTCCAGTGGGCAGTGAGGACATGAAGATCATTGCCAAAGGGGTAGCAACCTCTTTCCTCACCTCCCAGAGAAACATTGGGTATATCCCTTCTGTCCCAGGGGACTTATCTATCCTCATGGTTTTCAAAATTTCTAGCACATCCTCCTTCCCAACAACAACCTGTTTTAGCATATCTGCCTATTCCATGCTGTCCTCACAAATGTCAAGGTCCCTCTCACTGGTGAATACTGAAGCAAAGTATCCACTAATGGCCTCCCCTACCTCCTCTGACTCTGCGCACAAGTTCCCTCCACTACCCCGATTGGCCCTACCCTCACTCTGGCCATCCTCTGTTCCTCACATAAGTATAGAATGTCTTGGGGTTTTCCTTGATCCTACCCGCCCATGTTTTCTCATACCCCCTTCAAGCTCTCCTAAGTCCATTCTTCACTTCCTTCCTGGCTACCTTGTAGACCTCTAGAGCTCTGTCCTATCCTTGATGAAGGTTGTTAGAAATTACAGCGAGATCTTGATCAGCTAGGGAAGTGAGCTGAGAAATGGCAAATGGAGTTTAATATAGATAGGTACAAGGTGTAGCACTTTGAAATGTCAAATCATGGTGAATGGTAGGGCCTTAAGGTGTGTAGTGGAACAGAGGGATCCTGGAGTTCAGGTGCACAGTTCTCTGAAAGTGGAGTCACAGGTAGATAGGGCAGTGAAGAAGGTTTTTGGCACACTGGTCTTCATCAGTCGGGGTACTAAGTATATAATTTGGGAAGGTATGTTGCAGTTCTACAGGATGCTGCACTTGGAGTATTGCATTCGGTTTTGGTCATCTTGCTATAGGAAGAACGTGATTAAACTGCAAAGAGTGGAGAAGAAATTTGAAAGGGTATTGCCAGGATTCAAGGGATTGAGTTATAGGGAGAAGTTGACAAGCTAGAACATTTTTCTTTAGATCATAGGAGACTGAGGAGGGATCTTATAGAAGCATATAAGAGAGACATGGATAGGGTGAATGCACTCAGTCTTTTTCCCAGGGTTGGTGAATCAAGGGCTAGAGGGCATCAATTTAAGGTAAGAGGGGAAAGAATACATGGGAATCAGAGGGGCAACTTTTTTACACAGAGGGGTGGTACACTTTTGGAATGAGCTGCCGGTAGAAGTGGTTGAGGCAGGTACATTAACAACATTTCATCTGTGCTTAATGTTGAGCCAATAGGAAATACATGCAGATATTGGGCCCATTGCTGACCGAACTATTGGGATTAAACGCAGACGTACCCTCGGACATTGAAGAAAGTAGCAGCAGAGGTACTGAATTTCTTATAATATTCCAAAACTCCCTGGATCCTGGGGAGATCCAGTGGATTAAAAATGCTAATGTAACAACTTTATTCAAAAAGGGAGGGAGGCAAAAAAGTAGGTGTTAATAGACCAGTTAGTTTGCTGTCTATCATTAGGGAATTGTTCGAATTCATTATTAAGGAAGTATTAATGGGACATTTGGAAAGCCAAAATACAATCCATCAGAGTGAGCATCATTTTATCAAGGGTAAATCATGTCTGACTAATTTGCTAGAGTTTTTCAAAGAAACAACAAGCAAAATGAATAATGGTAGATGTCGCACTCTTGGACTTCCAGAAAACATTTGGTAAGGTGCCATACAAAAGGTTAATTCATAAAATAAGATTCCACTGGGTTAGGCATAATATATTAGCTCGGAAGAAGATTGGCTAACCAACTGAAACCATCGAGTCAGAACAAATGGGTCTTTTTCTGAATGACAAACTATAACTGTTTTGGAGCCACAGGATTTAGTCCTTGCGCCCCAGCTATTCACAATCTATATAAATGACTTAGAATCAGGCATGGAATGTATTATAGCTAAATGTAAAGATGATATTAAAATAAGTGGGAAAGCAAGTTGCAATTGAGGGGAAGTGATTAATCCAGAGACCCAGGTAATGTCTGGGGACCTGGGTTTGAATCCTGCCATGGCAGATGGTAAAATTTTAATTCAATAAATACTTGGAATTAGGAGTTTAATGATGACAAAGAAACAATTGATTGTTGGGGGGAAAATCATCTGGTTCATTAATGTCCTTTAGGGAATGAAACTGCCATCTTTACTGGTCTGGCCTCCATGTAACTCCAGAATCATAACAATCTTTTGCTTGTTATTTATATAAATTATTTGGATGAGAATATAGAAGACATGTTAGTAAGCTTGCGGACAACACCAAAATTGGTGGCATAGTAGACAGTGAAGAAAGTTTCATAAGGCTACAGAAGGATCTTGATCAAATGGGTCAATGGGCTGAAAAATGGCTGATGGAGTTCAATCTGTATAAATGTGAGGTATTGCATATTGGTACAACAAACAAGTGTAGAGTTTACATAATTATTGATAGGGCCTTGGGCAGTGCTGTAGAACAGAGGGACCTAGGAGTGCAGGTACATATTTCTTTGAATTCTATATCACATGTGGTCAAGGTGGTTAAAAAGGTATTTGGCAAACTTATCTTCATTGTTAATTCCTATGAGTTTAGGAATTGAGAAGTCATTATAAGGTTGTACAGGACATTGGTGAGGCCTCTTCTGGGACACTGTGTCTAGTTCTGGTTGCTCAGTTATAGGAAGGATATTATCAAGCTGGAAAGGGTTCAGAAGAGATTTACCAGGATGTTGTCATCTATGGAAGGTTTGAGTTATAAGGGAAGGCTAGATAGGCTGGGACTTTTTTCTCTGAGTGTAGGAAGTTCAGCGGTGATCTGACAGAAGTTTATAAAATAATGAGATGTATGGGTTGAGTTAATAATAGCTGTCTTTACCCTGGGATGGGGTTTTCAAGACCAGGGGACACATTTTTAAGGTAAAAGGGGAGAGATGAAAAAAGACAGAAGAGGCAAAGTTTTTACGCAGAGGGTGGTTCGCATGTGGAATGAACTTTCTGAGGAAGTGGTGGATGTGGGTACGATTACAACATTTAAAAGACATCTGGATAAGTGCATGAATAGGAAAGGTTTGGAGGGATATGGGCCAGGAGCAGGAAGGTGGGATTAGTGTAGTTTTGGATTATGTTCGGCATGGACTGGTTAGACCAAATGGTCTGTTTCTATGCTGTATGACTCCATGTGGTTGAAACTTAACTTCCCTCTGGGAAATAAAAGCTGGCCTGTCCAGTGATGCCTACATCCGTGATTGAATTTTTAAAAAAGTTTAAAATGGATATGGATAGTTTAGGTGAATGGACAAAATGGGGTTTAACCTGGATAAATGTGAGGTCATCCATTATGGTCAGAAGAATGAAAAGGTAACTTATTTTCTAAAAGGACACCAGGCTCAAAATGCTTTGGTGCAGAGGGATCTGGGTGCTGTCATGCATGAATTGCAGAATAAAAGCACAACAGATAATATGAAGGGCAAATGAGATTTTGGCATTTATTGCCAAAGGAAAGGAACTTGCCTAAAAGTAAGGAAGTATTGTTGTAATTGCATAAGGCTTTGCTGAGACTACACCTGGAGTATTGGTGTGGCTTTGGTTTTGGTTTTGATCAGCTTTGATCTCTTTACCTGAGAAAGAATGTAATTATGTAATTACGTTACAGGCCATCCAAAGACAAAAAGCTTGTCAGCTGAGGAACGATTGAGTAGTTTAGGTCTGTACTTGCGAGAGTTTAGAAGGATGATCGGAAATCTAGTGAGATTTGTAAGATGCTAAAGGGGATTGATAAAGCACACATTGAGCAGATCTTTTCCTTTGTGGGGTAATCTAGAACTAGAGGTCATAGTTTAAGCTAAGGAATGGCAAATTTAAAACATAGGTGAGGAGGAATTCCTTCTCTCAAAGGGTTATAAATCTGTGGAATTCACTGCCTCAGAACGTGATGGACACCAGGGCACTGAATAAAGTTGCGGAGATAAGACACATTTTAAAATAGTAATGGAATAAAGGAATATGGGGAGCTGACAGCTAAGGGAAGTTGAAACTGAGATGGGATCATATTAAATAGTGGAGCAGACTCTAGAGGCTGAATTGCCTCCAGCTCCAAGATCTTACATTTTTATGATTAGCTTTCACCTTTTCTTAAATTCCTCTCAGTCACATTTTATCCCCTAATGTACAATTATGTTTGTTTTTCTTGCTATTCCTTTCCAAACCAGACAACTAAGTTATACTTACAGCATTGCTCTGCTCCAGAACCTTAACAATTTCCATGCAACTTTTGAATTCGCTCATCACTGAATCCTCTCATTCTCCTAACTACTCTTTATTAGTTTAAAGCTTTGCTTGTTGTTCTATTTATTTATTCGCTTGGGCAGATATCCCTGTTGTGCTTAAGTGGACACCATCCCAATCAATCATTGCATTCTTTCTATGATTGCTGTCAATCCCTTTTGAAGCAAGACCCGTTCTCCTACATCAGTTTTTCCGCCAAACATTCTAATGTACTTACCCCTGTGCAAGTTGATGCATGACTCAGGTAGCAATTTAGAGATTATTACATTAAAAGTTCTGCTTTTTAATATGATCCATAGCTCCTCAAACTCTCTTAACAGAACATTGCTAGTTAGTTCCTATATGGACCACAACAACTGGATCCTCTTCTTCTCTCTCTTCAATTTCTACTCTGGCCAAAAAGAGATGTATATAACTTTGGCAGATGATGCCACCCAGAAACTGCAGAAACAGCACCTCATATTTCACCTTGGGAGCCCACAACCCAATGGTCTCAATGTAGACTTTATTAGTTTCAAAATCTCCCCACCCCCAGCCTCATCCCATGACCAACTCTCCCTCTCATTCCCGCCTCCTTGACCTAACAGAACCTGTCCATCTTCTCTTCCATCTATCCGCCCCTCTCACCTCACTGACCAATTCCTACCACTGTCAGTACTGCACACTATAGGTAATCTAATCTACACTGCACTCACATATCAGTATCCCACCTACCTTCCCGAGCCCCTCCCGTCCTCTCTATTTATTTCAGAGCTTTCTTCCCCTTTCCCCCTCCCCATTTCTGAAGAAGGGTCCTGACCCAAAACGTCAGCTTTCCTGCTCCTCTGATGTTGCCTGGCGTGATGTGTTTCTCCAGCTCCACACTGCAAGGGCCGAGGACTTTCATCATTGTATCCTGGAATCCCACATCTGCCTACTTCATTGTTACATCAACCTGTCCTTGATCATTGAACAAAGCTAAAGTCCTACCTAACCTAAATTGTGTGAGTGCTTCCTGGGACAAAGAAGCTGAATAACACTTACCTCTCCCTAATGCCCACCTTATCTACAGTTCAGATTCCATCTCAACAACTCTGTTTGAAAGGTTCTGGAGTTACCACAGTTATAGTTATCATGTACCAGTTATAACTGTCTGAGTTCACAATACTTTCCACAAATTTCCATATACTGCAGTTAAAGCACGCCACCTGCCCTGTCATGTTTATCTATCCACATTAATTAGTTAGTTTATTTAATTATTTAGTTAGTTACTAATTTAGGAATTGTCCAAATTTACATGCTCACAGAGAATCTGTTTCCGCGCAGACCCCAGCTGATAAAAATGCCCCCCACCGACCCCCGCGAATGAAAACCAATTAGTTTCTGAAGTACTATTGTTTGCTGGATTCAGACCTTGGGTTAGGTTAGATTAGATTACCTACAGTGTGGAAATACGCCCTTCGGCTCAACAAGTCCACACCATCCCTTGAAGCATCCCACCCAGACCCAGTCCCCTATAACCCACACATCCCTGTACACTACCGGCAATTTAGCATGGCCAATCCACCTAGCCTGCACATCTTTGGATTGTGGGAGGAAACCGGAGCACTCGGAGGAAACCCACGCAGAGAATGTGCAAACTCCACACAGACAGTCGCCCGAGGCTGGAATCGAACCTGGCTCCCAAGGTGAAATATGAGGTGCTGTTTCTGCAGTTTCTGGGTGACAGTGGTAGGAATTGGTCAGTGAGGTGAGAGGGGCGGATAGATGGAAGAGGGGGTCCCTGGCACTGTGAGGCTGCAGTGCTAACCACTGAGCCACCGTGCCACCCTTAAAGAAGCACAGAACCTCTGAGGATGCAGACCCGCAGGTTAGAGATATAGTCACCTCCTAGAACACAGACCCTCAGATTTGAGGTATGGTCACCTCCTGAGATACAGACTCTCAGATTTAAAATATAGTCACCTACTGGGATACTGACACTCGTGTTAGAGTTATAGTCTTCTCCTGGTATTCAGCAAACTCAGATTATAGCTGTAGTCACCTCCTGAGTTACAAACCCCCTAGGAGAGAGGTATAGTTGCTTTCTGAGATACAGACCTTCAGGATAGAGGTACAGGCAGCTTTTGAGGTATAGACATTCCCTGGGATACAGACCCTCAGGTTAAAGGTGTAGTTATCTCCTGGGACATAGACTCTTGGGCTGAGGTCACAGATACCTCCTGAGACTGTTGTGCTGACATCCTTCAGATTAAAAGTAGTTGTAATGCCACATTTGGGTAGGGGTGCACAGATGGGGTTGGTGGAAGCGTGTTTTACTTTGTATCTTAGATAAAGGACACAAGCAAAATATTAAGCGGTCTCCTTTTACATAAAATGTGGCTTAAGTCAGTGATCTTCTCTACTATCAGTACTCAATGAACCAATTCACTTGCATTTTGAAATTGGAATCAATTTACTTTTAAATCAAAGTCTAATTCTTAACAAAATGATGTCATATATGCTTGGGGCATCGATAATAGATGATAATGATGATATTTCCAAAAGGCAAGTAGGATTATGAGTCATTAAGTGTCACTCCTAAATCTCTGTTGATTGACAGCACCAAGGCTGAGTGAAAGTCAGGTCTAGAATCAGTACTAAACTGTCATTTCGTAAATGTGGTGACTCAGGTTGGTGATCGTTTATACAGACTATGAATAGGAGTATGCCATTCGATTCCTGGAGCCAGCTTCACATTCAATAGATCATAGTTGATCCATATTTGAACTCTATTTACCTTTGTTCTGTATCTATTAATATCCCCACTGAACAAAAATTCTCAACTGTTACATTTTCATTTGGCCTAGTCTCGTCAACATTTTGGTTCAGATTTCCACTACTATTGATCAAAAGGAATGCAAATGAAAGAGACAGACTCCTTCCCTTGCAAGAAGGTGAAATATTTATGTTCTCTGCTTGCTGCACAACAGGCAACAACGATCATAATCATTGTACTAGACCTTATCACTGGAATTTTAATCTTAAAAATAAGAATTCATTTGAAACCTGACTTCAAGGATTTAATCTCAAAATATTTTCTTGTCAGTCATTTGGATAGACTTTTTATTTAGCAGCTGTCACATTAGAAGGTGTTGGTGGTTTTTATAGCTTTTTATGAGGTGGGACATGATTGAGATGTGTGAAATAATGAGGGAGCATAGACAGGGTAGACAGAAGAAACATTTCCCTTGGTGGAGGGATCAATGACTAGAGGCATACATTTAATGTAAGAGGCCTCTAAGGAGGCTTTGACGGGGTGTGAGGAAAACGTTTCATGCCCAGAGGCTGGTAGGAATCTGGAACTCACTGTCAGTAAAGATGCATACAGGCAAAAATCCTCATAATATTTAGGAAATAGTTAAATGTATACTTACCATGGCATTCAAGACTATAGCTCAAGTGCTGGAAAATGGGATTAATATAGTGAGGTAGTTGTATTTGATTGATGTGGACATGATGGGCTGAAGGGTCTTTTTCCCGGCTGTGCGGCCTCTATGACTCTATGACCCCATATTGTTGTTGAATTTCAGCTCCTTAGAAAGGGGTTACATTCATGATTTTTGTCAGCACAATAATGGATCTAGTTCATCTTAATGATGAATTTAGCATTTAACATAACTAAATAACAGGCACAAAGTCAGGAGGTCTGAGTGAGATATAGACTGAATAGTGAATTAAGCTCACATGGCAAATCAATGCATGTTGGAAAGAGTTGCATTAAGTGAAGTTGATTGCAACATGTAAAGTGTGTTAAGTATTAGTTGGATTTATCAATACTAGTGAGGTTTATCATTGGTTGTAATATTTGTAAAATTATGCCCAGTAAGACTAACATAAGTAATCCTAAGTCAAATGTGGGAAGTCATTGATTCTAATGGTAAGCAAGAATCCACATTTGTGGGAGATGCCACCAGCTAAAGAAACTTGAGTTCTGGATCATACAGCTCAAAAGGCAGCTAGAGTCATTGTGGTGCATTTGCCAGGTTGAAAGCCATGTGGATGCATGATTAAAGAGAGGGTTCACACTGCAAGCTAGAAACATGGAGGCATGAAGAATTGAGCTAAAGAGTACAAAATGCATAATTAAGAAGAGAGAAACAGAGTATGAGAGTAAAACAGAGGGAACATAGAAATTGACCATAAAAGCCAAGTGTAGAGAAAAGAAAATGATTAGTAAAGATAAATGTAGATCCTTTACAGTCAAAAGTTTGGGAAATAAAAACAAGGAATGAAGAAATAGCAGAAGAACTGAACACATACTTTGGTCTGTCTTCACAAAAGAGGGCATAAATAACCTCCTGGAAATATACGGGACCAAATGATCTAGTGGGGGTGTTTAATTGAAAGAAATCAGTATTATTGAGAGAATGGTGATGGTTAAATTATTGGGGTTAAAAGTAAACACATCCCCAGAACCTGATAATCCAAATCCCAGAGTACTAAAGGAAATGGCCTGGAAATATTGATGGTGGGGTTGTCATAAAATTATTCTATAGAGCTGTCCCTACAGATTGGATGATTCCAATTATAACCCCACTGTTTAAAAGGGGAGAAAGAGAAAGAAAAAGAGCATCACAGTTAGCCAAATATCAGTGGTGGGAAAAATGCTAGAGTATGTTATAACAATGTAATAATAGAACATTTGGAAAGTATTATTGGGATCAGACAATGCCAGCATGGATTCATGAAAGGCAAATCATGCTAACCTAGTCAACTGGAGTAATTTGAAGAGGCAACTGGAGTATTTTGAGGAACCAGTGGATGTGGTATATTTGGATTTTTTAGGAAGATATGATAAGGTCCTCCTAACAGGTTAGTGAGCAAAGCTAAAGAGATGAGGGTAATACATTGGCATGGTTTGGAAATTGGTTGACAGACAGGAAACAGAGAGTGAGAATACATGGGACTTATTCTGATTGGCAGGGGTCAGCTAGTCGAGTACTGCAAGGAACACTGCTTGGGCCCTAGAAACTCTATAGATATGGAGCACCGTGGCACAATGGTTAGCACTGCTGCCTCACAGTCCCAGGGACCCAGGTATGATTCCAGCCTCGGGCGACTGTCTGTGTGAAGTTTGCACATTCTCCTCATGTCTGCATGGGTTTCCTAAAGGTGCTCCAGTTTCCTCCCAAAGTGCAAAGATGTGCAGGTTAGGTGGACTGGCCATGCTAAACTGCCTAAAGTGACCAGGGATATGTAAACTAGGTGGGTTAGCCATGGGAAATGAAAGGTTACAGGGATAAGGTTGGGTCTGGGTGGGATGCTCTTCAGAGGGTTGGTTGGACTTGATGGACCAAATGGCCTGCTTCCACACCGTAGGGATTCTTGGAATATAAATGACTTGGATGAGGGAATTAAATGCTACATTTCCAAGTTTGCTGTTGACACAACACTGGGTGTGATTGTGAGTTGTGAGGGGGATGCAGGGAGGCGTCAAGATAATTTAGACAATTTGAGTGGGCGGGTAAACACATGCAACACAATGTGGTTAAATGTGAAGTTACACACTTTGGTGAAAAAAACAAAAAAAAAGTACTATTTAAATGATGATGTATTGGTAATTGTGGCTGCACACATGGATCCAGTTGTCCTTATTCACCTGTCAATGAAAGTAGACAATAAATGTGGAACTGAAAAAACCTAGCTGGTCAGACAGCATCCAAGGAGCAGGAAAGTTGATGCTTTGAGTCAAGAATGGAGGTAGACAGGCAGGTGTGAGAACCAATTAGGAAAGCAAATGATATACTGACCTTCATTGTATTGGGTTTGAATTCAGAAATAAAGATGTCTTACTGCAGTTATACAGGGACTTGGTGAAACCACACCTGGAGTATTGCATGCAGTTTGGATCTCCCTACCTAAGAAAGGATATAATTGTCATTGAGGGAATGGAACAGAGGTTCACTAAGTTCATATCAGGGATGGCAGGGGAGAAATTGATTTGACTGAATTTGTATTTGCTAGAGTCTGGAAGAATAGGAGGGAATCTGATTGAATTTTATACAGTTGTAACTGTCTTTACGAAAGAATCGAACTGTGTAGTGAATGAAACCTTTGAAGAGCAGGTGTGCATGCTGGAATGGATAGAGATAGAGGAAGCTGATGTACTGAAAATTTTGTCAAACATTAAGATTGACAAGTGGCCAGGCCCGGATCAGATTTGTCCTCGGCTGCTTTGGGAAGCGAGAAATGCAATTGCTTCGCCACTTGCGAAGATCTTTGCATCCTCGCTCTCCACTGGAGTCGTACCTGAGGACTGGAGAGAGGCAAATGTAATTCCTCTCTTCAAGAAAGGAAATAGGGAAATCCCCGGCAATTATAGACCGGTAAGTCTCACGTCTGTCGTCTGCAAGGTGTTAGAATGGATTCTGAGGGATAAGATTTATGACCATCTGGAAGAGCATGGCTTGATCAAATACAGTCAACACGGCTTTGTGAGGGGTAGGTCATGCCTTACAAACCTTATCGAGTTTTTTGAGGATGTGACTAGTAAGGTTGATGAGGGTCGAGCTGTGGATGTGGTGTATATGGACTTCAGTAAGGCATTTGATAAGGTTCCCCATGGAAGGCTCATTCAGAAGGTCAGGAGGAATGGGATACAGGGGAACTTAGCTGCTTGGATACAGAATTGGCTGGCCAACAGAAGACAGCGTGTGGTAGTAGAAGGAAAATATTCTGCCTGGAAGTCAGTGGTGAGTGGGGTTCCACAGGGCTCTGTCCTTGGGCCTCTACTGTTTGTAATTTTTATTAATGACTTGGACGAGGGAATTGAAGGATGGGTCAGCAAGTTTGCAGACGACACAAAGGTCGGAGGTGTCGTTGACAGTGTAGAGGGCTGTTGTAGGCTGCAGCGGGACATTGACAGGATGCAGAGATGGGCTGAGAGGTGGCAGATGGAATTCAACCTGGATAAATGCGAGGTGATGCATTTTGGAAGGTCGAATTTGAAAGCTGAGTACAGGATTAAGGATAGGATTCTTGGCAGCGTGGAGGAACAGAGGGATCTTGGTGTGCAGATACATAGATCCCTTAAAATGGCCACCCAAGTGGACAGGGTTGTTAAGAAAGCATATGGTGTTTTGGCTTTCATTAACAGGGGGATTGAGTTTAAGAGTCGTGAGATCTTGTTGCAGCTCTATAAAACTTTGGTTAGACCGCACTTGGAATACTGCGTCCAGTTCTGGGCGCCCTATTATAGGAAAGATGTGGATGCTTTGGAGAGGGTTCAGAGGAGGTTTACCAGGATGCTGCCTGGACTGGAGGGCTTATCTTATGAAGAGAGGTTGACTGAGCTCGGTCTCTTTTCATTGGAGAAAAGGAGGAGGAGAGGGGACCTAATTGAGGTATACAAGATAATGAGAGGCATAGATAGAGTCGATAGCCAGAGACTATTTCCCAGGGCAGAAATGGCTAGCACGAGGGGTCATAGTTTTAAGCTGGTTGGTGGAAAGTATAGAGGGGATGTCAGAGGCAGGTTCTTTACGCAGAGAGTTGTGAGAGCATGGAATGCGTTGCCAGCAGCAGTTGTGGAAGCAAGGTCATTGGGGTCATTTAAGAGACTGCTGGACATGCATATGGTCACAGAAATTTGAGGGTGCATCCATGAGGATCAATAGTCGGCACAACATTGTGGGCTGAAGGGCCTGTTCTGTGCTGTACTGTTCTATGTTCTATGTTCTATGTAACAGTACTGGACACACTAGAATAGGGAGGATGTTTTCCCTGGGTGAGGAATCTAGAACCAGGGGACACAGCCTCAGGAAATAAGATGGACTGTTTAAGTTTGAGACGATGAAAAAATCTTTCACTCAGTGTATTGAACCTGTGGAATTCTTTATCACAAAAGCTGTGGAAGCCAAATCACTCAATATATTCAAAAAAGAGACTGATAAGTGTTTTGATTTTAAAGACATCTTGAACTATGGAGAGAAAATGGGAGTATAACATTGAGATAGAGGGTTAAACAAGATCATACTGAATAGTCAGCAGGCTTGAAGGGAATGACTCCTAGTTTTTGTGTTTCTAAGATCCTCCTTTTGCTGAAAGTGAGAAGAGGATGGGGCATGAAATTCTCAGCACGGCCAATTGAAATTAGTGGAAAAGCTCAGCAGGTTTGGCAGCATCTGTGAAGGAGAAATCAGAGTTAATAGAACATAGAACATTACAGCACAGTACAGGCCCTTCGGCCCTCGATGTTGTGCCGACCTGTCATACTGATCTCAAGCCCATCTAACCTACACTATTCCGTGTACGTCCATATGCTTATCCAATGACGACTTAAATGCACCTAAATTTGGCGAATCTATTATCGTTGCAGGCAAAGCGTTCCATTCCCTTACTACTCTCTGAGTAAAGAAACTACCTCTGACGTCTGTCCTATATCTTTCACCCCTCAATTTAAAGCTATGCCCCCTCGTGCTCGCTGTCACCATCCTAGGAAAAAGGTTCGCTCTATCCACCCTATCTAACCCTCTGATTATCTTATATGTTTCAACTAAGTCACCTCTCAACCTTCTTCTCTCTAATGAAAACAGCCTCAAGTCCCTCAGCCTTTCCTTGTAAGACCTTCCCTCCATACCAGGCAACATCCTAGTAAATCTCCTCTGCACGCTTTCCAAAGCTTCCATATCCTTCTTATAATGCGGTGACCAGAACTGTACACAATACTCCAAGTGTGGCCGCACCGGAGTTTTGTACAGCTTCACCATAACCTCTTGGTTCCGGAACTCGATCCCTCTATTAATAAAAGCTAAAACACTGTATGCCTTGTTAACATCACCTCACACTTGTCTGCATTAAACTCCATTTGCCACCTCTCAGCCCAGCTTTGCAGCTTATCTACGTCTCTCTGCAACGTACAGCATCCTTCGTCACTATCCACAGCTCCACCGACCTTAATGTTCCGAGTCCGGTGACCCTTCCTCAGAACTGTTATGGAAGTACTATAAACACTTGTCAAGGGCAAATAAAGCTGGTAAAGTATAATTATCTGAAGTTATTTTGATCTGCATCTTGCCAAAAGTAAAAAAAAAACTTGTAGTGCCAAATTAGAATGAAAATTAACACCCTCTGCATTGTGCATTGATTGACAGGACAGCTGGTGTACTTAGAAAATAAAATATTCCATCTGTCCATATCAATCAATGCAGATGATTGTTGACATTTCCCAAGAGCTGTGATTTTAAACTGTGGCCTTTAAGAACGATAGTAAAGTTTAAGTGCTCCAAAATCACTTACGTCTGGATGGCAGTTGAATTCATATTTTGATGGATGAGTTTTAAAAGCTGAGGTTGACTGGCTCGTCGAGCTGGTTTGTTATTCTGCGTGCAGATGTTTCATTACCCTGCTGGGTAACACCATCAGTACAGCCTCCGATGAAGCATTGTTGTGTTTTCCCACCTGGTTTTTAAACTCTGGAGTCCGTTGAGTTGGATTGCCTCACTTCCAGTTTTCCTTCATAGTGGAGTGTATATGGGGTCGAGTTCTATGTGTTTATTGATGGCTTTCTTCGCGGAGCACCAGGCTTCTAGGAATCCCCGTGCCTGACTCTGCTTAGCTTGTCCCAGGATTTTGGTGTTGTCCCAATCATGATGTTACCCAGCAGGGTAGCGAAATGTCTGCAGAACAACAAACCAGCTTGGCAAGCCAACCAACTTCAACACTCACAACCCGAGCTATAAATCCACTCCAAAACCTGAGAGTTTCAAAAGCTGTTAAAGAAATAGATGTTTTTGATGTGTTCATGAAATGGAAGGATTTTTAAAATTGATTCAGCAGATCAAGCACTTGAGACCATTTAAAATTCCTTCATGTATTTCTTGAATGAGAAATTTTTTTCAGTATTAAGAATGAATGAGAATTGTTAGATCAGAAGTTGAATATTTTTCTTTGCCACATGGCTCATGAGATCTGCCCATGGGGCATGGAAGTGTTTAGGGTGTGTCAAGAAGTATGAAGGAATTGGCTGAATTAAGGATGAGATGTGAGGACAATTGGGCCTAACAACCCTTTATAGACCTGGACCAAATTCTCAGAAAACTGAAGTGGAACATTCGACCAGCCTGTTTGGTATTCATCTGCTCTGTGGTCACCTCTGAACTGGCTATACAGACATCGCACCTGACTCAATCATGGTCCCACTCAAACCTGGAGTGAAAAAAAAAGTGCATGTATGGTTGTTTCAATGTTGTTTTTATTACTGTTACACATAGGGTGGTGATACGAAACGGGTTTCAGGAGTATGACTCAATGATTGTGAAGTCAGAATGGTATGTGGCTCGGAAATAAACTTGCAGGTGGTGGTGTTCGCATGCGTCTGTTATATTCTTAGTGGTACAGTTTGTTGGTTTGAGAGGTGCTGCTTAAGGAGTATTGGTGAGCTGCTGTGACGTGTCTTTTATATTGCACACACAGCTGCCACTGTGGTCTGTGCTGAATGAGTGAATGACTTGTGAGTGAATTTCAAGGTGAGAGGGGAAAAGTTTAAGGGAGATATGCATGGAAAGTTCTTTACGCAGAGGGTGGTGGGTACCTGGAATGTGTCGCCAGTGGAGGTGGTAGAGGCAGGCACAATAGTGTCATTTAAGATGTATCTAGACAGATACATGAATGGGCAGGGAGCAGAGGGATACAGATCCTTGGAAAATAGGCAACAGGTTTAGATAGAGGATCTGGATTGGCACAGCTTGGAGGGCTGAAGGGCCTGTTCCTGTGCTGTAATTTTCTTTGTCCCTTGTTCTTTGACTACTTTATTCTAGTGGACTACTTTATCCCGTTAATACCAAGTTACTTCAGTATTCAAGTCATAGCTGAAATAACTCCAAGAAGGTCCGTTTCTGATCATCAAGTCACCATTTAGTTACACTGGGTTCATGACACTGACCCAGCTAGCTCAGAGCCAGCTCCTAGAGTGAACAGAACCCCTGATACTCTTGTTCATATTTATCAGCCAGGACTCCCTGATTGGATCAGGTTAACAGGCCCAATCAGGGAACTCATATTGTATGAGATAACACAGTGTGGGGCTAGAGGAACACAGCAGATCAGGCAGTCTCAGAGGAGTAGGAAAGTCAATGTTTCAGGTCAGGACCCTCCAGCTCCACACTGCGTTGTCTCTGACTCCAGCACCTGCAGTTCACGCTATCTCCAAGTAACTCATATTCTATGAGGTCCACCTGGCTGACGTCATTGCAGTCACAACATTCTTCCCCCTCTAAGTCCCGGGATGTAGGCCCATTCTTTTTCCTGTAGCTTCTCCTGCAGCATTTTCACATCTGGTCCAATTTCTCCAACTTTGCCTTAAATGCTGGCGGCATGTACTGCAATGTAACGTGCCTTTTGTGCCTGGTGAGTCTAGGCCAAAATTCATAATCTTCTTTAGGCGGTAATGGTGTCAAAGCTGCAACATCTGTCATATCTATCTTGTCCAAAGGGTTTCTTTCATGCTAGGCGGGGGGTGGGGGGGGGGGGGGGGGGGGGAGTACTCTTGTGTTCTGACAGCCTTGCTGGATGTTCTGAGGAGCCAGATGTGTTTTACTCCTGCCCTGTTCATGAGGTTGCAGCTTTCATGTGATCCATGTGCTTTTCCAAGACTGCCTCTCCTACCCAAATTTCGAATGTCATGGGACCTGACCTTGCATTGACTGTCCCTCTTATCCATGTAGGGCCTTTTACTTGATTTCAACACCAAACTTTGTGTCTTGAAGTAAACTGACTCTTTTGCTTGGAGGAATCTTGTGTTCAGTATTGGCGTTCCTGACGCCATTTCAACATTCCCCATCCAGGTCCAGGAAGATCAGATTTAACCTGGTGTGGAGTCTTCTCCTCATTAGCAGGGAGCTGTCCTTGTTTTTGTGTGGGGAGTGATCCTCTGATTCAAACAGGAACCAGGATAGTCTGGTATCGAGGGAAGCTGTAGGCTATTTCTTTAAGCCTGGTATCGTGGTTTGGACTGCTCTTTCCGTCAGACCATGGACAATAGATGGTATGGAGCTGTATGTACATGAATCATAGAACCCCTGTTTCCACCCCTGTGGAAACAGGCCATTCGACCCATCGAGTCTACACAGACCCTCCAAACAGCATCCCTCTTCGATCCACTCCACCACCCTGGGTTCCCTGATTGGGGCTGGGTTTTTATCCAACTGCTAGAAGTGATTTGCTTGAAATCCCTACAAAGGCAAACCAACCCGCTGGGTTTCACAAATGGTCCAACTGTTGCTGCCCCTTCTGCGAACTGATTTCTGCCTCTACTTTTCCTTGTATGGCAAATGGCACTACATGGGCCTTGTAGAATTGCAGAATTCCTTCTTGGTCAACATGTTGTAAGGTGATTTGGCTCTTAGGTAGTCCCTAGACGTGACTGAAAATCTTCTGGGTCTCTAATTAGAATTTGCCTCCCTGTAATGCTGCATTTCCCGTGGCTAACCTAACTAGTCTGCATATCCCTCGACACTATGGGAAATATAGCATGGCCAATCCACCAAACCTGCACATCTTTGGATTGTGGGAGGAAACTGGAGCACCAGGAAGAAACCCACATAGGCAGAGGGAGAATGTGCAAATTTCACACAGACAGCTGCCAAGACAGCAGTGCTAACCACTGAATCACCATACTGCCCCAAATGCCTAATGCCATTTGAGTTTAGGAAATACCTTAATTCCCTGCTGGTAAATGATGGCCCATTATTTGTGACTATCACTTCTAGGAGCCTGTGTATTGCAGAAGATGCTTGCAACTTTTCAATCGTCATCCCCTTGACTGATGAATGAACTCTATGCATGTTCAACTACTTTCAGTGGGCATCCACAGTGACTAAAAACATACAGCTCACGAAAGGACTGGCACAGGCGACATGTAACCAAGTCTGCCATTCCCTTGAATGTCAGAGAGCTGCTGGTGGTTATTTTTGTCCTTGGTGGCACTCTGGGCACTGCCCCACCAATGCGGCTGGGATGGCATCTAATCCTGGTCACCAATTATAACTTCTCACCAATATCTTCATTTTGGAAACTCCTGGATGAGTCTGGTCGAGTTCAGCCAGTATCTGGTGGTGACCTTTGAGTGGGACAATCACTCTTGCTCTCCATAATAATATAACATCATCTAAGGTGATTTGGTCTTGCCAGAACCAGAGAGGCCCTTTTGTTTCCTCCATCACAACCGGTTGTTTCAGTTTACCAGGACCAGATCTTTTTGTGTCCACAATCTGATATTGTCTTCAGTAACTGGAAGCGTGTCCAGAAAGTTTGAGACTATTACTGACTCTTTTAGAAGCAGCACCCACTGTAGCATATCTTCATTTGCCACTTAGCCTCCCAGACAATGTTCCAACTTGTAACATTACGCACTCAGAATAAGAGATCACTGCTGAATTCAACCTGAAGGTATGGGTAGTGGAACCTTCTCACATCAAAGATGACCGCCAAAAATTCCTTCTCCATCTGGGCATACCTTCGTTCAGCATCAGCCAAAGCCTGGAACCATACACTGTTGGGCATTCCTTTCCGCTGGGCTACTGGTGTGCCAACACTACCCCAATGCCGTAATTGGATGACAGCACCAGATCTCAGACAACATGGTGTGAAGCTGGATGAACAGAGCAGGAAAAGCAGCATCAGGAGAGCAGGAAAGTTGATGCTTCAGGTTGAGGCCCATCCAGCTTCTCACCGTGTTATCTCAGATTCTCCAGCATCGGCAGTTCCTACTATCTCAGCACCAGATCTCACTTGGGATTATAGTGGGCCAATAGTGCGACAATAACTGCTATTTCAATTCCATACTTTTTGGAAACTTGACCATTTTCAAGGCTGGTCTTTTTCCAATAGCAGATGTAAGGGTGCAAGCCAAGGTTACATATGAATTTTCTGTAATAATTCACTAAACCAAGGAAAGACCTCAGCACCAGTGCAGACCAGGGAGCCAGGACACCTTTGATCACCCTCACTTTATCTTCAAAAGGATGTAAATTGATCTTGTTGACTCTGCAGCCCAAGTAGGTCACTTAGAGTAGCTGGAACATGCACTTATTCTCACTAGGCGTATGCCAACCTTGGAGAACATTTAAGTATGATATCCAGGTTCTCTAAATGCTTGTTATTGGTCTTCCCAGTTATTCATACGTCATCAAAATAAACGATGACCAGGGGTAAGAAAAATGTTTTCCATCATCTGCTGAAAAATGGAACAGGTTGATGATACCCCAATATTGGGTTACAAACACTTATGGATATTAATTGTAGCATACGTCTGGGAATCCTCACCTATTCACAATCGAAGAACAGCCCTCCAGCCAGTTTTGTATATAAGATTTCTATGTAAGGGTCTGGGTTTTTATCCAACTACTAGAAGTGATTTACCACTTGCTTGAAATCCCTACAAAGGCAAACCAACCCATTGGGTTTCACAAATGGTCCGACTGTTGCTGCCCATTCTGCAAACTGATTTCTGCCTCTAATTTTCTTTGTATATCAAATGGCACTAAGTGGGCCTTGTAGAATTGTAGAATTCCTTCTTGGTCAATATGTTGTAAGGTGATTTGGCTTTTAGATAGTCCCTAGATGTGACTGAAAATCTTATGGGTCTCTAATTAGAATTTCTCTCAAGCAGTCATTTTCTAAACAAAACAGGCTGAGCCAGTTAAGTTGAATGTTTCTCAACCAAATTTGCCCAATGAAGCTTGGGCCCGAGCCTTTAATGACAATCAGTAGAACCAAAGTTGTATCCTTAATCTGTAGAAGTTCTTTGGTACAGATTCCTGGTCTGATTGAGGTCTTATGCAAAATTAAGGATTGGATTGCAGGGAGAATTTCAGTAAAGACTGGACCTGCAGTCACTGATACAGCTATGTTGGTATGAATTGAGGAAGAGAACTCAGTATCACAGGGAATGCACACTGTGGAAAGTCCACCTACAGCTGGTTTGAAACAGTTAAATTAATTAGCAACATCCAAATCAAAAACAATCAAAATAAATGTCTGTTAAACAGTCACCCAGTTAAGTAGGATCTTTTGCTGTCTTGAATCCACATACCAGCAGCAACTACAATGGCCCACCAGCCTGGATCCTAGAGAAAATTTTAACTGTTTGGTCAAGGCTTAGCTTTGTTTTGGAGTGTTGCTGTGGGCTGACGAGAATCCTCATGCTCTGGATATGTCCCGAGTGAGGTCACGCAATTGCTTTCAGTCAAGTGGTGTTCCCCAAGTTCAGTTAGCCTGGCAAGGGTGTCCACCTCTGTTGGACTATCCTGTAACTTACAAGTTCTACTTTCTGCATTTTCTAATGACAAAGCCAGCATTCTGTCTGTTTGAAGCCCAGTTGGACTTCAGCTAGTAGGTGCTTTTACATGGTGATGCCATTAATCCCACATACCAAATGGTCCTCAGCATTTCACTTAGGGTTAAACCAAAATCAAATGCCTCTGCCACTTGCCTTAACCTTATCAAAAATCCTGATGTGGATTCTCTGGGTCTCGAACTGTCAAGTAAAACTTATAGTGTCTCAAAATTAGAGGAGGCTTGGGGTCGTAATATTCCTTAGTTAAATCCATCAACTGTTGAAAGGTTTTAGTATCTGGTGCCTCAGAGAAAGCTAAGCTTCTAAAAATCTTAGGGTTTTAAGAAAAAGCTGTGGGTCCACAAGCTGTCAGGAGAATTACTTTTTTACTTTTTGTCTGTCCCAATGTCATTTGTCTGGAAAAAGTAACACATTTTTTCCACATAATGGGCCCAGTCTTTGATAGCAGGATCAAATAACTCAATCTTCCCAAATAGTGACATGATGCCAAAACTGGTTACGCTAGCTCAACGATGATAATTGTCAGCGATTCTCTTCAAGGGGGTGTCTTTCTGTTGTCACCACTGAAATAACTCCACAAAGGCCATATCCCATCACCAAGTCACGCTTTATTTCCATGTGCACAGTCCGAGAGAATGGCCCAGCTCACTCAGGGCCCGCTCCTAGAATGAACAGAGCCCCTGGCACTCTTGTTTATATATCAGCAAGGACTCCCTAATTGGGCCAGGTTAACAGCCCCAATCAAGGACCTCATATTCTATAAGGTCTACCTGGCTGATCTCATTACAATCGCTACAACAGTCATAGAGAATTACAGCACAGGAAAAGGCCCTTCAGCCCATTGCATCCACACCAGTCACAAAAAAACCTATTTTATTCCCATTTTACAGCTTTTGGCCCATGGCTTAGTATGCCTTGTCACCACAAGTACACATCAAAATATTTCTTAAATGTTATGATGGTTCTGCCTCTACCACCTTCACAGGTAGTGAGTTCACCCTCTGGGTGAAATGGGTTTTTCTCACATCTCCTCTAAACCTTCTGTCCCTTACCTCATATCTATACTCCTTGGTTACTGATCACTCTGTCAAGGCAAAAGTTTGTTCTGTATTTCCTATCTATAATTTTATATATACCAATCATGGCCCCTCTCATCCTCCTCTGCTCTAAGGAAGACAATCCAAGTCTATCCAATCTCTTTGCACAACTGAAACTCCCCATCCAGATAACATCCTCTGGTGGTCTCAGGCTATCCTCCTTACAATTTACTACTTCACCAATTTATGCAATGTTTGCAAACTTATTGGTCAACATGCCTACATTCAAATCATGTATACAGTACACAAATAACAAAGAACCCAACACTGATCCCTGTGGGACCCCACTGTACACAGATGTCCAGTTGTAAAACACCCCTCGACCATCACCTGCCACTCAGCCAATTATGGATCCAACTTGTCCAATTTCCTTGGATCCCTTGGGCTCTTACTTTTGCTATCAATCTTTAATGTTGGCCCTTATCAAAACTCTTGCCGATGTCTAAGTAGATGACATCAAATACATTGCCTTCGTCTACACATCTGGTCACCTCTTCAAAAAGTTCAATCAAATTGGTCGGATACGATCTTCCCTTAAGAAAAGCATGCTGACTGTTCTTGATTAATCACTGTCTCTCAGAATTCCTTCCAACAGTTTCACCATGATGGAGGTTTCCTGGTTTATCCCTTGTTTCCTGAATATCATCACACTGGCTGATGTCAGTGCTCTGGCGCCTCTCTTGAAACCAAGAGAGAAATTGAAAATTGAAAATGATATTTCCTACATTGCCTCACACAACAACCTGGGATTCATTTCTTTTGGCGTTGGAGGTTTATCTACTTTTAAGCTTGCCAAAATACTCAGATTCTTCTCTCTGTCAATGCTAATTTCTTATTGTAACCGGAGCTGAAATGGTAATTCTGACTTTTCTTCACAGATGCTGCCAGACCTGCTGAGCTTTTTCAGCAACTTCTGTTTTTGTTCCTAATTTACAGCGTCTGCAGTTCTTTTGGTATGCATTTAGAATGCTACCTATTTCCTCTGAATCTGCGGACAAATTTCTACTGCAGTCCTTAATGTGCCCTGCTCTTTCCCACATTATCCTTCACCCTAATATACCTGTAAAACAACTTAGAATTTACCTTTATTTGACCTACAAGTATCCTTTCACATCCCATTTTATTTCTCCTAATCTCCCTTTAAGTTGCCTCTTGCATAGTCTATAGTTGTCTAGAGTTTCTGCTGTTTTGAGCCTTCAATATCTGCCACAAACCTCCCTTTTACCCCTAATCTATTGCTGTATATCCCTTGAAATCTAGAATTCTCAGGATTTGATGGTTCCTTTTCTTTACTGGATCATGTTGGCCCTGGGCACTATGTATTTCCTTTTTGATTACATCCCACTGTTCTGAGTCAGATTAATCTGAAAATGTCTGTTCTCAAGTCCACTCTGGCAAATCATACTTGATCTTATGAAAACTTATGAGCTTTGATTTCAGGTCCAGAACAGTCTTTACCAGAACAATCTTGAACATAAAAAAAATTATTGAATTAAATATTCACCTACTGTTACTTCAATCATTTGCCCAGCTTTATTATCTAATATTTTGGGTTAATATTTTGGATTTACAGCCTTCATCTGGAGAAAGTCCTGATGAAGAGTGTAAACCGGAAAAATTAGGTCCTCTAATGCTGCCTGACCTGCTGTGTTCCTCCAGCTCCACACTTTACTGACTCTGACTCCAGCATCTGCAGTTCTTGCTATCTCTGAGGACCTTCTACACACTTGCTTAAAAAACTGTCCTGATATATCTTAAGAATTCTGCTCCCTCCAAATCTTTCACACAATGACATTCCTAGGTAATGTTGGGAAAGTCAAAATCCCCTACTATCACTTCCCTGGTACTTTTATACCTACCTGAAATTTGCCAACATTTCTGGTCTTCCATTTCTCTCAAGACTGCTACTGGGTCCATAGTACACACGCAGCAACATGATTGCTCCTTTTTAGTTTGCATGTTCTACCCATATGGTTTCATTTGAAGAACCTTCTAATGTGTCATCCCTCCCTACTGCTTTAATAGATTCTCTGATCAAAATTGTGATGCCTTCTCCTCTTTTACCTCTGTCCCTGTATCACCTGAAGATTCCGTATTCTTGAACATTGAGCTGTCCCTCTTAAATATGTCTCAAAGACATCATACTGCTATTTGTGCCTCAACTAATCTGCCTTGTTTGTCAGACTCCTAGTATTCAAATAAATACCATTCCATCCTGCCTTATCCTTGTGCCTTAACTGGCCTACAATTTCTGTGCCTTGCTGAATCACTTGCAGCAGCTGCTAATTTTGGCCATTTATCCTTCCCTGCTGAATAATCTCTCTGGATAACAGACACCAGCCAAATTACTTTAAACCCTCCCTAACAGCTCTAGCAAACCTCCCACAAGGATTCTGGTCCTATTCCGGTTCAGATGCAATTTTTTTCATCTTGTATAGGTCACATGCCCCTCCCAAAAACAGTCCCAATCTCCTAGAAATCTAAAGCTTTCCTTTCTGCACCATCAGTCCAGCCAGACCAACATCCTATTTCTATTTTCACTCACACGTGACACTAGAAGAATCCAGAGACTACTACCTTTCGTGTCCTGTTCTTAAATCTAAATCTACAATTAGCTCCCTAAATTCTGTTCTTAAGGCCTCATTCCTTTTCCTTCCAGTGTCATTGGGACTATTATGTACCACAACCTATGTCTGTTTGCTTGCCCTTCTTCAGAATGCCCTGCAGACATTCAGTGATATCCCTGATCCTAATCTTTGAGTCTCTTTTATGGTTGCTGAAACACCTTTCTAGTCCCCATACAATTGTCACTGTCACAATGCCATTCTTTTTATACTCTTCTTGTGCAGAATAGCCACCCATGATGCCCTGAAGTTGGTTCCAACTGCCCACTCTACTAAACATGCTAACTGCAACTTGTTAACAAAGTGTGAAGCTGGATGAACACAGCAGGCCAAGCACCATCTCAGGAGCACAAAAGCTGACGTTTTGGGCCTTGACCCTTCATCAGAGAGGGGAATGGGGAGAGGGTTCTGGAATAAATAGGGGGAGGCAGACCGAAGATGGAGAGAAAAGAAGATAGGTGGAGAGGAGAGTATAGGTGGGGAGGTAGGGAGGGGATAGGTCAGTCCAGGGAAGACGGACAGGTCAAGGAGGCGGAATGAGGTTAGTAGGTAGGGAAAGGAGGTGCGGCTTGAGGTGGGAGGAGGGGATAGGTGAGAGGAGTCCTCCCACCTCAAGCCACACCTCCATTCCCTACCTACTAACCTCATTCCGCCCCCTTGATCTGTCCGTCTTCCCTGGGCTGACCTATCCCCTCCCTACCTCCCCACCTATACTCTCCTCTCCACCTATCTTCTTTTCTCTCCATCTTTGGTCCTCCTCCCCCTCTCTCCCTATTTATTCCAGAACCCTCTCCCCATCCCCCTCTCTGATGAAGGGTCTAGGCCCAAAACATCAGCTTTTGTGCTCCTGAGATGCTGCTTGGTCTGCTGTGTTCATCCAGCTTTACACTTTGTTATCTTGGATTCTCCAGCATCTGCAGTTCCCATTATCTCTGACTACAACTTGCTCTTCATTGCAGATGCTCTACTGTGAATTGAGCTGCAGCTCCAACTCTGAAATGCCATTCTCTAGTAGGTGCAGCTGAATGCACTTCCTGCAAATGTGTTCACTAGGAATGGCTGAGCTTAATCCAATTTGTCATATAAAACAGGAGGAACATATTACAGGTGCGAGTTTATTCGCCATGAACTTCTTTTAAGTCCCTGAGTAACTGTCTTTTCTAAAAAAAAGAATTATGCTGAGGTAAAGAATACTGCTAACTTACTTCCCATATGCTAATTGTCCTTCCCTTACCCTACTTTGCTTACCTATCTAGTTTTGGCCCTGACTTTCATTTACTTATGTTGTTTTTGAGTTAATTCTTTCTTCCAAAAATATACTCTTTTTTAAAAAAAATTACAAACCAATCAACACATCACTTCCTAGCAATGTCACTGTTTTGATTTATTTTCCTAATCAACAGATCCTGAAGGTGAAGTTGTTAAACTAGTACATCCTTCTCTCTGTTCAGTTGAAGAATATAGCCTTATAAACTTTAAACTCTGAAACGAACCTCACAAACTATGAACAAAAAACCCCAAAAAGTACATCTTCCCTCGTGCACTAACTCTGATGGTGCTCTAAATTTCGAGTGACAAACACTCACTTGGGCTGTACCTCCCTCTGGATGTGCCTTCTCCCAGCTGCTTGTGCAAAGTGTACTGATCATGCACTTTTAACAGGCCCTTTCTTAAATGGAACTGGGTTGAACTGCAATGTTCTTGAAGCTATATTCATCCAAGGAAGTGGAAATTATTACACTTCTGTCCTGATGTGTGGAATATACACTTTGGTTTTTGGGGCTCAGGAAATGTTATTCATCTTTCCATTCTCTGATCTGTTCTTGTAGCTATATTTGTTATACGGATAGTCGAGTTAAACTTTTGATCAATAATAAACCACAGGATGTTTACAATGGGGGATTCAGTGACAGCAATCTTATATTACATCACAGAGGAATTGTTAGATTCTCATGTTAGAGATCATCTGGCACTGTGCGATGTGAATTTTACTTGACATTGATTTGTCTGTGCCTGTGCATTTATAGTTCTTACAGTATATGAACACTGATTGCTTCAGTGTTTGAGGACTTGTGATGTGAATGCTAATTTCATCATCTGATTACAGCGGACAATTATGTTTCACAAATTGTATTCAGTGGTAAATGGCATGAAGAGAAGTTAGCTTATTCTACATTATTTAGGTCTTTTTTTGCTTGGTACCTGGCTAGATAAACAGCAGATTCATAGCTTGTGGCATCATAAACGAGATAGTTTAAGTAGGAGACAACAAAATCAAAAATTATTTGCGAAATGCCTTTTGAGGTCAATTGCCAGGTACAGCAGCCTCAAGAGTGTAGTAGACTCCCAATGCCCAGTCACCATGGTAGGCAGAGTTCAAGAGAGATAATGATGCAGGCTAGAGACCGTGACAATTGAACAGTCCATGGATGCAACAGCATCACACAAAGCAATCAGTGTCAATAACAGAAATGTGACTTACAAATAGAACATAGAACATGGAATAGTACAGCACAGTACAGGTCCTTCGGCCCACAATGTAGTGCCAAACTTTTACCCGAAACCTAAGATCACTCTAACCTCCACCTTATACTATCATCCATATGCCTACCTAATAGCTGCTTAAATGCCCCTAATGAGGACGACTCCACTACCCTCTCCGGCAATACTTTCCACGCCCCTACCACTCTAAGAGTAAAGAACCTACCTGTGATATCTCCGCAATATCTACCTTCTTTCACTTTAAAACTACGTCCCCTCACAAAAGCTACTGCCACTCTAAGTAAGAAAAAGTCTCTGGCCGTCTACTCTATACGATACCTCTGATCGTTTTGTACACCTCTATCAAGTCACCTCTCATCTTTTGTCATTCTAAAGAGAAAAGCCCTAGCTCTCTCAACTTTTCCTCATAAGACCTTCCTCCATTCCAGGCAACATCCTGGTAAATATCCTTTGCACCTTTTCCAACACTTCCACATCTTTCTTGTAATGAGGTAACCAGAACTGGACACAATACTCCAGATGTGCCCGAAATACTGAAGGCTGAACACTTAGGGAGAAGTCTTCTGCGTAGAGGAGGTAAGAAGAATAGCAGGAGTGAGAAATTAGTTGGACAAGGGTCCAAAAATTAGATTATTGCTATTGAGATAAAACTTAGCAATTAAATTCTCCCTCCTGATAAGGCAAATTGACTTGCTGGTGATTAGGTATCATGAACCTCATTTGCATGTATTTGTATATCATTAATTACACAACTCACTGGGAATAACATCATCTTTTTGATTAACTTCTGCTCAATCAAGATACTCAACACTTCAGTTACTCAATGACATACAACAAATGTGTACCTGATGATTTTCTTTGGCATCCCATCAGGAATTTTTCTGCTTGTAAATGTCTATTATTTTCACTTTTGCTGTAAGCAATAGGCATTTCCAAAAGTACCCAGGTAGGATGTTTCCCTGTCCCCTCACAGATACCAGCTAGAGAACAACAACCCAGTAGCTTCTGGCTTCACAGGTGGCAGCTTAGTGCAGTAGGAAATGCAGAAGCTTACATTTATAGGACACAGTTAAGTGGCAATGTGAAAGTAAGGTACAAGTGGCGTGGTGTTGCATCAACATCAGCGTGGTGGATGTGCTTGCAGCGCACATGACAAACAAACTGCATATGCGGGAAAAGTATTACGAAATATGAACATGAAAGGGGAGGAATGTTTCGTGGAGCTAGGGTACTTATCTTAGTGGGGCTACAGCCACAGTTAGTCCAGGGACTGGGTCAATTCTATTCTGAGATTTTGGCCATGGTCAGTTAAGTAGATTGCTAATTATTTCTTGTGTAATGAGAAAGGAATAATTGGCACATAGCTATGTGAGTCTCCTTGGGGAAGAGTCACCATAATATGATAGAGTTCTTCATTAAGATGGAGAGTGACATAGTTGATTCTAAAACTAGGGTTCTGAATATAATTATGGGAGGTGTTGGTTGGCAATAATAAATTGGGAAATGTTACTTTGAGGGCTGAATGTGGATAGGCAACGGCAAACATTTAAAGAATTCATGAAGGAGGTGCACCAATTGTTCATTCCTGCCTGGCTAAAACAAATAATATGGAAAAGTTGGCCTGACCATGGTTAACAGTGGAAATTTGGAATTGTATTAGATCCAAGGAAAAAGCATTCCAATTCAGCCAAAAGACCTGAGGCTGACAGCAATTTAGAATTCTGCAAAGGAGGGCAAAGGGATAACTAAGCCAGGGAAAACAGAGTAAGTGAGCAAACTAGTGTGGAACATACAAACTGATTGTAAGAGCTTTTGTAGGTACTTGAAAAGAAAAAGATTAGAAAGACAACGTAGATCCCTTACAATCAAAAAGAAGGAAAGGTATAATAGAGAACAAAGAGATGGCAAATCAATTAAGACATATTTTGGTTCTGTCTTCACAAAGGAGGACATTAATAACATCAAAAATTTGGAGAATACCAGATCTAGTGAGAGGGAGGAACTGAAGGAAATCAGTATTATTAGGGAAATGGCATTGGGGAGATTGATGTTGTCAAAGGCTTAAAAATCTAACAGGCCCAATAACCTACATCCTTGTGTACTTATGGTAGTAGCCCTAGAAATAGTGGATGCACTGGTGGTTATCTTTCAAGATTCTGTAGACTTTAGAATAGTTCCTATGGATTGGAAGGTAGCTAAAATCACACCACAATTTAAAGAAACGAGGTAGAGAGAAAATAGAGAATTACAGACCAGTTAGTCTGACAGCGGTAGTATGGATAATGCTAGAGTCCACTATAAAAGGTCTAATAGAGGAACACTTGGAAAATAATGACAAAATTGGGTAGAGTCAACATGGATTTGTCAAAAGGAAATCATGCTTGGAAAATCTACTGAAAACTTTCAAAGATGTAGCTGGTAGAATTCAGAGGTGGCAGTCAATGCTTTACTTGGATTTTGAGAAAATTTTGACAAGGTCCTACATAAGAAATTAGCTTTTAAAATTAAAGCACATGTCCGGGGACAATGTACTGACATGGACAGAGAACTTGGTGGCATGCAGGAAACAGAGTCACAATAAATACGTCAGAGATAATGGGAACTGCAGATGTTGGAGAATCCAAGATAACAAAGTGTGGAGCTGGATGAACACAGCAGGCCAAGCGGCATCTTAGCAGCATGTTTCGGGCCTAGACTCTTGTGGTCCTAAGATGCTGCTTGGCCTGCTGTGTTCATCCAGTTCCACACTTTGTTATCACAATAAATACATTATCTTCCTAGTGGCTACCAGTGACTAATGGGGTACTGCAGAAATCAGTGCTTGGGCCTCAGCTATTCACTAAAAAAATCAGCGATTTAGATGAAAAAACTAAATACAATATGTTTGCAGACAACATACAGTGATGGTTGCTTGGCCAGAGGTTTAGCCCTTCCAAACCTGGCTGCTGATAAGGCTAAGAAATCCTTAGACTGATGCTAAGAAAAAAATACAACATGGCACATGCTACAATAAGGGCTACGGTAGGGGAGACAATATGAAAATGAGGTTCTGATGCCTAGATCAGTCACATGGTATGATGTAGTGTCCTGCATCAAAGTACCATGACTTATACAACCTGCATCACCAAAGAGGGGATGCAGCAGTGAGAAAAAGCCTCAGAAGAGAAACTGTGAGGATCCTGAGATGGAGCACAATTATTGTCAAAGGGATGAATTTAACCAAAGCAGAAGCCAGAGACAACCTTAGAATGATTCATTTGCAGGATGGCTGAGCTGCCTGTGATAGGGTTAGAGAGACATTTCCTGTACATGTCATGGTTCTACTTATGCAGTTGGAAGTCATGGCTCTGCTTACTATATTCAAAATTCCCATTGGTTCAGATGGATATTCATTTGCTTTATTTGTGTAATGAAATTGTGACCTTTTATTTTAACTCTGGTCTTGATCTCATGACCTCGGTAAAAACTAAAGCATGTGTACAAACCTTGCCTAGACATTAATAGTGTTACAACACCTATAATACATTGACCACTTCTACAACCTTGTGCTCCTGGATAGTTGTGTAAAAATGATCCTTGCATCAAAGGCATATGAGTCACAGTAGAACGCCTACACCCTAATGAATACCACAGAGTTGTCCCACATCTGCGCCCTGCTCCATGTACAGTTTACAGTCATTATCCTTCCAGTGCTGCAGAATGCAATGATACTTCACCGTATTCTTGTGATGCCTGAGCATTCTCACTGATAATGTGACCACTATAATTATGAAGCTCTATTGCATAGTTATACTAATAAAGAGTCTAAAAACAAATACACTGAAACCTTTGCTGAAGATTGGACAGATAAGTTAAATAGCTTATCAGATTTTGATGTTGGTCAATGTACTCAAGTTCAGAGCCTTTTTATCACAGTTGTTGTTGAATAATTTGTGTAATTTAACTAACATTCTATACAACTTGAGCGTAACTTCTCTGCTTTACAATTTTATTATTCCAGAACTGCTCTTTGAACTTAAATTTTTAATTTCCAAGTATTTTTTCCTTTGTTCTTTCATGGGATGTGGGCATTGATGGCAACACTAGAATTGTTACCCATCTTTTCCTAATTTCCCTTGATCTGGATGGCTTGCTAGGCCACTCCAGAGGACAGTCAAGAGTTAACTACATTGCCATGGGTCTGGAGTCACCCAGAGGCCAGATCAGGCAACAATGGCAGTGTCCTTTCTTAAAGGATATTAGAGAACCAGACAGGTTTTACAACAACCAATGATAGTTGTCTTATTTATCTTACAGATTGATGAATTAATTGAAGACAAACTTCATGAGATGCCGTAATGGGAATTGAATCTATATTCCCAGATTATTAACCCTGTCCTTTGGATTACTTATTCAATGGTATTACCACTACAATGTCAACTCCATGTTCTTTCCGTAAGTAGTTAATGACAGTGATTCCAGCATTGCTACTTGTGGGATATCTATTTCTTCATTTTCGCTACAGCTCCTCTCTCACCTCTAAGATCATTCTAGTAAATGTGTTTTACATTTTATCTAAGGACATGAACATTTCTTGTAAAGCATGGTGCCCATAATTGAACTAAATATTCCGTAATTTAAATGTTTAGCATACCATCCTTGCTGCTTACTTTGTTATTTCTTTAATAATATGGAGGATCCTACATATGCTTTAAAACAGTTTTCCCACATGTCCTGCCACTCTTGAAGCCTTGTATACGTACACCCCACCGTCTCAATTTCAACACTTATAAAACTGTATCATTTAGCATATATTATCTTTTTATTCTTCATAAGTAGTATCTAGAAAAGTAATACTTCTCTAAATTTCACTTACGTGTTTGCCTGTCCACTGGCAAGTCTACACCGTACTGAACAATATAATGATTCCTCCTATTGTTCAGTGCATGTAAACTTTGCACCATCTGCAAATTTGAAATTAGGCCTGTCTATCCAAGTTCAAATTAGCAAAAAGAACAGTGATCCTAATTCCTGAGGAATATAATCATACACTTGCCTTTAGTCTGTTAAGTACTTCCTTCCCACTGGGAGCTTTCTTTGTAAAGATAATGAATGTTAAACATATTAGAGTCCTGCCTAACATCAGAATTCTCAGGGCAGCTCTTTTCCTTTCACTTAAAGTCACCACCTTACATGCATTAAAAAAATGCTTAGAAGAAATCTTTACACTTGCATGTATATAATATATTGTGCAGAAAATTAACTCTATAGATAGTTCACAGTGCAGAATAAACTTTCAGAATGCTTCCTTGTTCTTGAATGTGTACAATTATTCAATTTAGGAATGTATTTAGTGCAGTCAAATTATTATCGTCATGTGAACTCAGCCATAGTGGTTAGGACCATGAAACCCTGACAAAGTAGCACTCTCGCACGACAGCATAGAGAATTGCAGGCCAGTTTTCACAAGAAATGACATAACTATCATCAAAGGAGTTAGCAAAAACTGCAGATGTTGGAGTTAGGGTCGACACAGTATGGAGCTGGAGGAACACAGCAGGTCAGGCAGCATCAGAGGAGCAGGAGAGTTGACATTTTGGGCCTAGACCCTTCATCAGGCCTGGGGATGGGAAAGGGGAGCTGGGAAATAAATAGAGGAAAGACGGGTGGGGCTGGGGGAAGGTAGGTGTGTTGGCAACAGGTGGATGCAGGTAGGGGTAATGGGGATTGGCCAGTGGGAAGGGTAGGGCAGATAGGTGGAGAAGGAGATGAACAATTAGTGTGAAGTCAAGGAGGTGGGTATGGGACGGAGGGTTGGACATGGGATGAGGTCGAGGTGGGGAGATTTTGAAACCGGTGAATTCTATGTTGAGGCTATCAGGTTATCGGTTCCCAGGGTGGGATATCAGGTGTTGTTCCTCAAATTTGCATGTGGCATCACTGTGGTGCTGGAGGAGGCCCAGGATGGATATGTTACCCAAGGAGTGGGAGGGGGAGGTAAAATGGTTAGCGATGACAAGGTATTGTTGATTATAGCGTATGGAGTGTAGGTACTCTGTAAATCTGTCACCGAGTCTCGTCGATGTATGGGAGGCCACATCAGGAGCAATGGATACAGTAGACCAGGTTGGAGGTAGTACTGGTGAACCCCTGTCGGATGTGGAAAGTTTGTCTTGGGCCTCGAATGGAGGTGAGAGGGGAGGTGTAGAGGCAGGTGTAGCGCCTCCTGCAGTTGCAGGGAAAGGTGCAGTGTGTGGCAGAAAGTGTGGAGTGGATGAAGGAATCACAGAGTGAATGGTCTCTATGAAAGGTAGATAGGGATGGGGAGGGAAATATCCCTTTGGTGGTGGGGTAGGATTGTAGGCGGCAGAAATGGCGGATGTTGATGTGCCGGATGTAGAGGTTGGTTGGGCAGAATGTGAGGACCAGAGGGATTCTTTCTTTTTGTTGGGAGGAGGTGGTTTGAAGGCAGAAGTTTGGGAAGTACAAGCCATGCGGTTGAGGGCATTTCCAATCAATGGAGGGAGAAAGTTGCAGTCCCCTGAGGGTGGGTGAGAGGAGGTGTAGTCAACGTAGCTGTGGGAGTTGGTGGGTTTGAAATAGATGTCGGTGCAGAGATGATTACCTGATATGCAGATAGAGAGGTCCAGAAATGGGAGGGAGGTACTGGAGATGGTTCAGGTGAATTTGAGGTTGGGGCGAAAGGTGTTAGTAAAGTTGACAAACTGTTCAAGCTCCTCATGGAGCATGAGGCAGTGCTGATATAGTATGTAGAACAGTTCTTCTCCTGCTAGTACACCAGCACCATCCCTCAACTCTTCCTCCGCTACATCGATGACTGTATTGGCTTTTCCTCAGTTCTTCCTTTTTATTTCCGATTGATCACTACTTCTGGAATCTTACTTGTATTTTCTACTGCAATGATGGCATGAAATACCCAATTAATTCATTTCCTGATTTTGCATTAAACTATTGTTTCAATACTAAATTCTATAGAGCCAACATTCACTCTAACTCTTTTTTCTTCAATATTTATAGAAACTCTTACAATCTGTATTTATTTTTCTAGCCAGTTTTCTCTCCATCTCTAGTTTTTATCTCCTTTTTACTTGTTCAGTCATTCTTTTTCTTAAATATTCTGTAGAATATTTTAGCCTGCTACCTGTGTTTGCACAACTGTATAAATTTTCTTTTAGTTTGACACTAACTTTAACATTTCAGACCCACAGGGTGGGTCTGTCCCTTTAATAATTTTATACTTGTTGGAATGCATCTATTGTGTATTCTGAAATTTTCCTTTGAATGTCTGCCACTGTATCTCTATTGACTTCAGCGCAATTTGTTAATTCATTTTAGCCAGCTATATCTTTATGTGCTCATAATTTCCTTTACTTATATTTTAAAAAATATTCTTGGGCTCATTCCTCCCTCCCTCAAACTGAATGTGAAATTCAATCATTTTCTGGATTCTGTTACCTAGGGGTGCTTTCAATATGAGATCATTAATGAGTCCTATCTCACTGCATAATCCCAGGTTCAGTATAGCTTCCTCTCTGGTCAGCACCAGTATGTGTTATCCTAAGGAACTACACTGCAAACATTCTATAAAGTCTTCATCTAGCCTATCTTTCCCCATCTGACTTTTCCAGTTGACATATAGATTAAAATTTCCCATGATTATCCCTATACCTTTCTGACAAGCTCTCAATATTTCTTGCTTTCTGCCCCACTCCACTGTTTGTTTACTGTTAGGGGACTGTATACTACTCGAACAAATGAATTTTTGCTTTTGTCAATTCTGACTTCCACCCAAACAGTTTCTACATCTTCATTTCCTGAACTTAGATCATCCCTTTCATGCGAAGACCATCACTAAATGTCACCCCTGCACCTTTTTCTATGTTTCTGTTGTTTGTAAACATCCTGTGACCCTCATTATTCAGGTCCCAGCCCATGTCATTCTGAAATTATTTCTCTGTTATGGCTAGTACATCCTACTTATTTATTTCAATTGTACTCTCAGTTTACCCATTTTGCTTCAAATGCTAAGTGCATTCAGATTCAGGACCTTAATTATTTGCTTTTATTTTCTTTATAAATTCTGGTCCTAGTTCTTAGTTGACTATTAAATTCATAATGTCCATCCATTCCTTCACTATCTGTTTATAATTTTTCCATATTAATAACTTTCCCTTTGGTTATGATTCTACTCATAGATCAACGATACCTTCTCAAATTTGATTCCTTGCCTCCACGATTCAGTTCAAAATCCTGTCCACTTTCCTAGTTACATGGGTGCCAAGAATACAAGCTCCATCAGGGTGTAGGTGGACACTGCCCATCAGTAGATCCTACTTCCCCCAATGCTGGTGCCAGTGTCCCATGAAGAGGAACACACTCCTTCCATACCAGTCTTTGAATTATGCAATCATCTTTCTAATCTAATTTTCTTCATGCCAATTTGCACATGACTCTGATAATAATGCAGAGATTATGATCTTTGAGGTTCTGCTTCTTAATTTGGTGCCTAGCTCCTGAGATTGACTGTGCAAAACTTCACTTATCATTTCTATTTCATCAGTATTTCATCCCCTTTCCATTTAAAGTTCCTCTCTCACCCTGAACAAATTCCTGAAACCTGGCACCAAGCATGCAAAATAGCCTTCTGGACTCTTGTTTCTCATTGCTACATTCTTTCTTATTCATGCTCATTGGCAGGCTTCCTGTACAACAGTTAGCTAACTCAACCCATCCTCATTGTCATCCTAATGAGCTGGAAGATCCTCAAACATGTTGGAGAATTATGAAGACAGACATGCCAGTGTTGCCGTCCTCTGGGTTTTCTTACAGTGACACTCTCCCATCACTTAACAATGACCTAATCAAATGATTCTGTCCCAGAAGTATGAAGGATCCAGGTAACTTTCCCTTTCCTTGATGCATTGTAATGTGTCTAGTTCAGAATCCAGCACAAACTCTCAGCCAAAGCTGCTCAATTCTAGAAGAGATTCTGAAAGGAGAAGTAAGAGCATCAATTTAGTCTCCAGAAAAACATTAGATAAAATACACGGCAAGAAGACTTGGGATGAATTCTTTCAGAGGTAGTAGGAACTGCAGATGTTGGACCATCTGAGATAATGAGGTATAGAGCTGGATGAACACAGCAGGCCAAGCAGCATCAGAGGAGCAGAGAGTCTGACGTTTTGGGCCTAGACATTTCTGAAGTTCATCTAGGTCTACATCTTGTTATTTCTGGGAGTAATTCTTACTGGCAGAGGCTTCACATTCCCTTCCTGCTTTCAAAATCTATCTAGTGATTAGAATCTAGGAATTAGATCAGTAGGGAATCTAATCTAATCTAAAAAAAATTCCCCCTTATTCTCACCCATAACCACACTCATTTTCTGATATTTCCATCACCCACCCCACCTCTTCCTCCGGTACATTGATGACTGTATCGGCGTCGCCTCTTGCTCCCCAGAGGAGCTCGAACAGTTCATCCACTTCACCAACACCTTCCATCCCAACCTTCAGTTCACCTGGGCCATCTCCAGCACATCCCTCACCTTCCTGGACCTCTCAGTCTCCATCTCAGGCAACCAGCTTGTAACTGATGTCCATTTCAAGCCCACCGACTCCCACAGCTACCTAGAATACACCTCCTCCCACCCACCCTCCTGCAAAAATTCCATCCCCTATTCCCAATTCCTCCGCCTCCGCCGCATCTGCTCCCACGATAAGACATTCCACTCCCGCACATCCCAGATGTCCAGGTTCTTCAAGGACCGCAACTTTCCCCCCACAGTGATCGAGAACGCCCTTGACCGCGTCTCCCGTATTTCCCGCAACACATCCCTCACACCCTGCCCCCGCCACAACCGCCCTAAGAGGATCCCCCTCGTTCTCACACACCACCCTACCAACCTCCGGATACAACGCATCATCCTCCGACACTTCCGCCATTTACAATCCGACCCCACCACCCAAGACATTTTTCCATCCCCTCCCCTGTCTGCTTTCCGGAGAGACCACTCTCTCCGTGACTCCCTTGTTTGCTCCACACTGCCCTCCAACCCCACCACACCCGGCACCTTCCCCTGCAACCGCAGGAAATGCTACACTTGTCCCCACACCTCCTCCCTCACCCCTATCGCAGGCCCCAAGATGACATTCCACATTAAGCAGAGGTTCACCTGCACATCTGCCAATGTGGTATACTGCATCCATTGTACCCGGTGCGGCTTCCTCTACATTGGGGAAACCAAGCGGAGGCTTGGAGACCGCTTTGCAGAACACCTCCGCTCAGTTCGCAACAAACAACTGCACCTCCCAGTCGCAAACCATTTCCACTCCCCCTCCCATTCTCTAGATGACATGTCCATCATGGGCCTCCTGCACTGCCACAATGATGCCACCCAAGGGTTGCAGGAACAGCAACTCATATTCCGCCTGGGAACCCTGCAGCCATATGGTATCAATGTGGACTTCACCAGTTTCAAAATCTCCCCTTCCCCTACTGCATCCCTAAACCAGCCTAGTTCGTCCCCTCCTCCCACTGCACCACACAACCAGCCCAGCTCTTCCCCCCCACCCACTGCATCCCAAAACCAGTCCAACCTGTCTCTGCCTCCCTAACCGGTTCTTCCTCTCACCCATCCCTTCCTCCCACCCCAAGCCACACCCCCAGCTACCTACTAACCTCATCCCACCTCCTTGACCTGTCCGTCTTCCCTGGACTGACCTATCCCCTCCCTACCTCCCCACCTATACTCTCTCCACCTATCTTCTTTACTCTCCATCTTCGGTCCGCCTCCCCCTCTCTCCCTATTTATTCCAGCTCCCTCTCCCCATCCCCCTCTCTGATGAAGGGTCTAGGCCAGAAATGTCAGCTTTTGTGCTCCTGAGATGCTGCTTGGCCTGCTGTGTTCATCCAGCCTCACATTTTATTATCTTATCTTCCCCACCTGTTTGAAGTGGCCAATCTCACCATGACATCCTAGTTTACTCATCCAACAACCCTACCACTTCTTCTCCCAACCTTAGTATCTTACTGTGCAAGGATGGGATTTGCAACATTTGCCCAATTACTTCTTCCCATATCAATATCTAAGGCCTTAAACTGCCAGTCTGGATGTGGCAGAAACGTACATGTATTTATTTCAGCCTAGGATGTATTTACTGAACTTGCTGTAGTCTCCTAGGAAGAGACAAATTGGAGATTACAAGACTGCTCTGTCAGAAGTCTCATTTTATTTATAAATGTGATCCTGAGCTTACAGCTTTTTACTGTGCTAATTCTCTGCACCACTCACATTTGACATTTTTGTCTTTCATCTTCTATACTTTTTAAATCAAACTCAAACATTCACAATAAAAACCAAAAGAACTGCGGCTGCCGTAAATCAGGAACAGAACAGAAGTTGCTGGAACAGTTCAGCAGGTCTGGCAGCAACTATGAAGAAAAAGATCAGAGTTAACGTTTTGGGTCTGATGACCCTTCCTCAGAACTCATGTGGGAAAAGGCAAACAATTAAGGCAGAGGCCTTCCCATTTCTTCTTCAGCTCATGCCTGATCTGCAGTTATTTCCTGCACTCAGCAGTGAACACCAAGATCAAAGCTTCGTCACACTGTTTTGCATTCTGCTGTCACCATCCATTATTGTGCAACTGCCCCATTTCCAATCAGGTTGCATCTGTTGGTGTCCTCTCCTCTGTTGGTGTCAAGGCTAGATATCAAACACATCTTCACTGGTTTTGGTCCTGTCTTTTGTGTTGTGCATTCTTCCCTTATACAAGCAGGACTGGTGATGAGTCTCCATAGAACGATCAGGTGGCCACTTAAGCTAGCATCTGCTTGCACATTGTGGGAATTCTGAATGTCTCCTTCATTTGTCTACTCTTTTTGCACTTGGGAACCCAAAGGCAGATTTTATCATTCAAGTGCAGCAATTCTCATGTAACATATACTCCTGGACATGAAAATCTTTTGTTCAGATGACTGACTCCACCTCATGCGTGCCATCGTGCATTCCACAGATAAAATTCCATGTTCTAAGCACTCAGTTTTACTACCCCAGCAATGTAGAGGGGAATCATAACTCAGTGTGGCACTGCTCCCTTGTACAATGCTGCTCCTGACAGCTGCTGACTTCTGCTGCTACCTACTTCTAGAACTCCTTGATCAGAATACAGTGTCTCTTCCTGATGCCTTTACAGAACATCACCTTCTGATGTTCTCATGCAGCCTGAGGGAATCCTGTAGATATGCATCACTCAACTGTGAAGCATGCTTTGTAACATGTTGCTGATTACAGTCATCTAGGCTCATCACTGTTGGTGTGCTACACACAGGGCATTTGATGATTCTTTAGTGGCAGCACAGAGTTGGGACTGACAGGTGCTGGACAGAGAGGATAAGATGTCTTCTGAAATGCGACAGGGATAATGAAATGTCTTCAGGGGCCACAATGTCAGGTTCCACAGAGATCCTCTTGGTGAACCTGCAACCTCCTTCACTCTACAGAGAGGTTATATCAGCTTTTATAAATAGTATGATCAACTGTCCTCATATCACCTGATACCAGGATAGTCCACTTACTGCCTGCAACTGACAGTGATTCACCAGGCCACTACTTCCACCCTATGAGCTGATAGGCCACTGTATAATTGCATATGGCTAGCCACTTCTACTCAAATGGCAATGACAACCACTTCCTGGTTTATTGCAAAGACCTGCACTGCAGACTGAAATAAATCTGCCCAATGTTTCAGGTTGATAGTAAAGTTAGATCACATGGGATTCAGAGTGAGCTTGTTAATTGGATACAAAATTGGCTTGATGGTAGGAGGCAGAAGGTGGTGGTGGGGGATTGTTTTTCAGACTGGAGGCCTGTGACCAGCGGTGTTCCACAGGGATTGTTACTGGGTCCACTTTCGTTTTGTCATTTATATAAACTATTTGGAGGACAATTTAAGGGACATGGTTAGTAAGTTTGCAGTAATACCAAAATTGGTAGCAGAGTGGACAGTGAAGAAGGTTATCTAAGATTACAAAGAGATCTCGATCAATTGGGTCAATGGGCAGTGAGAATTTAATTTGAACAAATGCAAGGTATTGTATTTTGTTAAAACAAATAAAGCAGGACTTGTACAATTAATGGTACAGCCATGGGTAATGTTACAGAACAGAGAGACCAAGGGGTTCGAGTACAAAATTCCTTGAAATTTACATCACATTTAGAGGGGGTGGTTCAGGAGGTGGTTAGCTTGCTTGCCTTAGTTGTTCAGACCTTCGAGTATAGGAGTTGGGATGTGGTGTTAAGGTTGTATAGGACATTGGTGAGGCCTCTTCTGGAGTACTGTGTACAGTTCTGGTTGCTCAGTTACAGGAGGGATATTATTAAATAGGAGAAGGTTCAAAATAGATTTACCGGGATGTTGTCGAGAATGGAAGGTTTGAGTTATAAAGATGGAGGCTGTGACTTTTTTTTATTGGAACATAGGAGGTTCAGGGGTGACCCTATAGATGCTTATAAAGTCATGAAGGGCATTGATAAGGGGGAATAGCAAGGGTCATTTCCTTAGGGTGGGGAAGTTCAGAAACTAGGGCACATATTTTTTAAGGTGAGAGGGAGAAAGGACATGAGGGTCAACTTTTTTACATGGAGAGTGACTTGTATATGGAATGAACTGCCAGAGGAAATGGTGGATGTAGGCAGAGTTACAACATTTAAAATACACTTGGATAAGTACAGGAATCGGAAAGCTTTGGAGGGATATGAGCCCAATACAGGCAAGTGGGACTAGTTTCGTTTGGGAACACAGTCGACATGGATGGGTTGAATCGAAGGGTCTCTTTCCATGCTGTATGACTCTGACTCTCTGATAACCAATGATTGGGATTGAAAAAAGTTAGAAATTTAATAGTTTTTAAGTAAGTGTACTTGGAGAGGCTATGGAAAATAAACAAAATGGAAGATCTGAGGTATAGGATGGACAACAAGATAAAGTAAATCACAGGATAATTGGATGGATATGCTGGATGCTCCAAAGTTCTTTCCATCGTATGGGTGATCAGGAATACCTTCCAATCTTACCACCTATTAATATTAGTTCCTGTTAATCTATGGTGAAGGAATTTCCTTTTGATGCTCAACTTTTTGGCCACATTATGAATACATCTTCCTTCGCTATCAACTCCTGGGATGGGACTTGAACACAAAGCTCTGGTTCAGAGGCAAGGTTGCTACCTATTGAATTACAAGACCTCTGCTCAGAAATAAATACACAATACTAAATTGAAAGAACCACATGTAAATCACTATTTTCACCCATAAAGAGTGTTTGAAGCCTTTGGACATAAGGAAAGAACATATAAAAGGCCAGATCTTACAAATGAATAATTAAATTGTGCATATTGTGGGGTTATGAGCATTCTGAACACACAGACTTTTGAATATTTAAACAGCTAGTGTGGTGTGGTAAAGTATGTCTATTAATAATGATTCGTTTCTTGCAGGTACGCTAGGAATGGTATATGTTTTCTGACATTGATCCTTTGTGTCACCTGGCTTGGAAAATTGTATACACGTGACAGGCTACATAATGCAATGCCATTAAAGGACCTAGAAGATGTGAAAAGTATCTTGTCTCCAATCGGACATACAGAGCTTCATATAAAATCTAATTTAAAATCAATTCCCATTTTTTGACAGATGCCAACACCCATTCATGTTGACATGTAGAATTTTTGAAAACACAGACATTTACCATTTCAACTTCATGAAAGCACTGACACATTTACACACGTAGGCATCACCTCTCTTCTCCACTATTTTATCCTGTACTAAATCAGTACTATATCAAAAAGATAAGCTCTGCCATTTTATGAAGTTTAGCGTTGGACCCTAGGTATTTATTTTTCACACTTAAGAATTGATCCTATTATACATTCATAATTGAATTCTGTGTACAAAATGAGTTTTTTTTTCTTAACTGATGTCTTCATAAAATAAAAAGATACCACTGCACAATCACTTTGCTCTTTGTCAAGTAACATCCTTTTGCAGTCAAGTGACACTTTTGTTCCTAGAACACTATCCTATCATTGTATAAAACTGAGGTATGCCTCTGTGTAGCCATGCAGGGCAGATTCTTTAATGTGGCTTGCACTTATTACAACACAAAATATTGAACCTGGCAGTACACCCTGCAAAGGTAATAGCTTTGTGAATCATCTAACACTTTGCATGGCTCAAAAGAACATCTAGACATTTGTTGAAACATTCCAAATGCCACTTGTCAGTGTTTGTCAAGTTAATGTTGCTAAAGGATCTAATATTTCATACATTTATGATAAAATCACATTCATATTGAGATAGTTTGATTTGAATTGATTCGTCCTATGCTACATAGTTTGGCATAAATTGTTCAGCATTTTAAGCTTTTTGTGTGGACTTATCAATGTGTTTAAATGGATGTGAAGTTTCTGACACTTGGCCTGTTTTCCTTTTATTCTTTGCAATTAAAGTTTTTTTAAATATTTAAATTATATATGAATGGTTGCACAAGCCACAGCAGAAAGCAAAATGAATTTAACTGTATCAACAGAGCAGGGACCTTATGTCATTAATATTTTGCTGTTTCTAATCAACTTTTCAGATATCACTGTCTAGAATAACCAAATTATAGCAGAAGAGCTACTTTGTAGTAACTGAAACTACTTTTTGTGTTTGCTATCTTTAACTTGTCCGCCTGCTGCAAGCCATGCAGCCAGAATAATTTTCACAATTCACTCAAATAAACCTCAGAGATATCAGAAAACAGTTTCAATATATGAGTGGTATGGTCAAGTGCAGAGTACGAGGGATCTGAAAAAAGCCATATTACAGATGCTACGGAAGGTATGGATTAAGAGCTCATGTAATACAGTTCACATTTTTCATTCACTTGAAAGAATTGCATAGTGGTGGAAATAGTGAAAAAGAGATAAGGTCAATGGGAAAATTGAAGAGCAATTCAATAATAATCAGAAATTAGAACAGAATATGCTGGAAGTACTCAGTAGGGCAGGCAGTAGTGGTGGAGATAAACAGTCTAATGTGCTGAATCTTACATTTTCTTAGCTAAGTGTCAGTTTGTTAAGTTTCATGTACGGTTACTCTCTGCAAGGCCTTGCAAATTCTTTCATTACATCTTATCAAATTCACCTCATTAACTACCCACCACACTCCTATGGCATCTTTTAGTTTGATTCTAGCCCCATACTACTACTTGTCACACCCAGAACAACTCACCACCTGTTGGGATATCCCAGAATTGAATAGCATTCGTGGCAACAGAACTAACTTTAAAAGGTTACTGTGCAGTCGGACAAGCACTGTTGTCTGAAACTGCCCTGTACAGTTCCTGATATATGCCCCAGACATGGCAGACAGGGAAAATCTCAGCCAGAGTCCTGGAAGTCCTGGTGGACTAAGTGGTGCAGAGTCAGGATGTTCCCTTCCACCAGGACTACCAGAAGGACCACAACACCAGCCCGGTCTGAGTTGCCAACCAGTTCAGTATCATCACACCACTGTAGGAAGAAGGTCAATGACCTTCTCCACTTGGTCACCCTAAGTGCCATCGCCTTCTCTCCAATACCTCCCACTCATTTTATCTCTGCTACCCATACCAACCTCTCACCAAGGCTCATGCTCTACCACTCACAATAATCTCTCAATTATTCTCACCCATCCCAACTCCTGACACCAACAACCCCGCAAACTATCTGCGTTTCAAACTCTTAGAACACTTCCTCACCTACACCAAGAGAAACAGCTATGCTGCTGACTTTCTTCCCCTATAATATTCCAGGAAGAAAACAGTCCAATATAGGGCATAAAAAGTCAAGATAGATAGTGGAGATAGTAAGGACTGCAGATGCTGGAAGTCAGAGTCAATAAAATGTAGAGCTGGAGGAGCACAGTAGGTCACACAGCATCGGAGGAGCAGGAAAGCCGACAATTCAGGTCTGAATCCTTCATCAAGACCTGAAAACATATAGTGGGCTGCCCAGCATTTGTATCCTCACTGCTTATGTGTAGATTGGCTGACTGACCATGTATCGGAATCTATCCTTGACTTACAGTGTCAGGACTCCCTGTGCGAAGGTTATCTCCCTTGACTTGACTGAGGATTGCTGACAACTATTACTAGCTATTCCACCTATCTTCTCCTCTATCCATCTTCTATCTGCCTCCCCCTCTCTCCCTTTTTATTTCAGAACCCTCTTCCCACCCCCTATTTCTGAAGAATGATCTAGGTCCGAAACGTCAGCTTTCCTGCTCCTCTGATGCTGCTTGGCCTGCTGTGTTCATCCAGCTCTACATCTTATTAGATCAACTATTACAAGCTTACTGACTTTGCACCTACACTAAATAGCATAGCAATACACCAGTACTGAGAGCCTGGTATCAATGGCTGAAGGGCAAGACACAAAAAGGCATAGCAAGGCAAGGCAAGGCAGAGATGCTGTGAGCACACAGGTAGGATTAGAGTGACTAAATACTAAGAGCTAAAGTGAACAGCCCAGAGATGTATTCTGGTCCAGTCCAGTCCAGGAGCTGAATGCCTGTTCCTGAGTACAAAATGCCCATGTTCTATTACAATATTAGATGCCAGTGTGCTCAGAGGAGAGCATTGCACTATAGAAGCATACTGTAAGTGGATTAGAGATGGACCATGAGCGCTTTTAGAAGTTGATACATGCTGAATGTCAATGGCCATGGAGCAGAGTACAGGTATCTGGTCCCCATGGTGTGTATACCAAGTGCTGTAGTGTTGTAAGCAACAGGGAGCTCCTTGCAACCAGCAGTGAGCTAACGTCACTAGGTAGCCTGGCTTCCATATCAAGACTTTTCAGTATCTGGTTTGTCCACTGCGTACACTGAGGCTAGATACGCAGTTATGGCCATTAACAAGCAATAATCCTCCTCAACTGACAACTTGCTGCTGCCTGGCAAGAATCTTGCATCGATAAGTTCACCAGAACTAATTAAATGATGCAATAAGTTGTTTTCAGTCTAAGCTAAGCATCACTGGACCTCTCATGATTCTGCCACATTTATTTTTGTACCTCTCATTGTTCCTGTAAAACTCCAACCTAACATTTCATAGAACGTAGAACATAGAACAATACAGCGCAGAACAGGCCCTTCAGCCCTCCATGTTGCGCTGACCTGTGAACTAATCCAAGCCCCTCCCCCTACAATATCCCATCATTATCCATATGCTTATCCAAGGACTGTTTAAATGCCCCTAATGTGGCTGAGTTAACTTCACTGGCAGGCAGGGCGTTCCACGCCCTTACCAGTCTCTGAGTAAAGAACCTGCCTCTGACATCTGTCTTAAATCTATCACTCCTCAATTTGTAGCTATGCCCCCTTGTACAAGCTGAAGTCATCATCCTCGGAAAAGGACTCTCACTGTCCGCCCTATCTAATCCTCTGATCATCTTGTATGTCTCTATTACATCCCCTCTTAGCCTCCTTCTCTCCAATGAGAACAGACCTAAGTCCCTCAGCCTTTCTTCATAGGGCCTGCGCTCCAGACCAGGCAACATCCTGGTAAATCTCCTCTGCACCTTTTCCAATGCTTCCACATCCTTCTTGTAATGGGGCGACCAGAACTGCACGCAATATTCCAAATGAGGCCGCACTAGCGTTTTGTACAGTTACAGCATGACATCTCGGGTCCGGAACTCAATCCCTCTACCAATAAAACCTAACACACCGTAAGCCTTCTTAACAGCACTATCGACCTGGGTGGCAACTTTCAGGGATCTATGTACATGGACACCAAGATCCCTCTGCACATCCACACTACCAAGAATCTTACCATTGACCCGGTATTCTGCCTTCCTATTGTTCCTCCCAAAGTGAATCACCTCACATTTATCAGTATTAAACTCCATTTGCCACCTTTTGGCCCAATTCTGCAGTTTATCCAAGTCTCCCTGCAACCTGCAACATTCTTCCACACTGTCCACCACTCCACCGACTTTAGCGTCATCTGCAAACTTACTAACCCATCCACCAATGCCTGTGCCCAAGTCATTTATAAAAATGACAAACAGCAGTGGTCTCAAAACAGATCCTTGAGGCACACCACTAGTAACTGGACTCCAGGCTGAATATTTTCCATCAACCACCACTCGTTGCCTTCTTACAGAAAGCCAGTTTCTAATCCAAACTGTTAAATCTCCCTCAATCCCGTGCCTCTGTATTTTCTCCAATAGCCTACCATGTGGAACCTTATCAAAGGCTTTACTGAAGTCCATGTACACCACGTCAATTGCCTTTCCCACATCCACATGCTTGGTCACCTTCTCAAAAAAACTCAGTGAGGTTTGAGAGACACGACTTGCCCTTAACAAATCCATGCTGACTATCTCCAAATAAACTGTTGCTTGCTAGATGATTATAAATCCTATCTCTTAAAATCCTTTTCGAAATTTTTCCTACAACAGGCATTAGGCTCACAGGTCTATAATCACCTGGGTCATCCCTACTGGCCTTCTTGAACAAGGGCACAACATTTGCGATCTTCCAGTCCTCTGGTACTAAACCTGTAGACAATGATGACTCAAAGACCAAGGCCAAAGGCTCCGCCACCTCCTCTCTAGCTTCCCAGACAATCCTTGGAAAAATCCCATCCGGCCTGGATTTATCTACCTTCACACCTTCTAGAATTGACAACACCTCCTCCTTACTAACCTTAATCCTTTCAATTCTAGTAGCCCGTAACTCAGTCATCTCCTCTACAATATTCTCCTGTTCCTCAGTGAAAACAGATGAGAAATAATCATTTAGCACCTCTCCAATCTCCACAGGGTCCACACACAACTTCCCACTTCTGTCTTTGACTGACCCTATTCTTACCCTAGTCATCCTCTTATTCCTCACATACCTATAGAAAGCTTTAGGGTTCTCCTTTATTCTATCTGCCAATGTCTGCTCATGTCCCCTCCTTGCTCTTCTTAATTCTCTCTTTAAATCCTTCCTAGCTAATCTGTAACTCTCCGTTGCCTCATCTGAACCATCTCGTCTCATCGTCACATAAGCCTCCCTCTTCCGCTTATCAAGGGATACAATTTCTTTAGCAAACCATGGTTCCCTTACCTTTTCGCTTCCTCCCTGCCTGACAGGGCCATACCTATCAAGGACACGCAATATCTGTTCCTTAAACCAGCTCCACATTTCGATTGTCCCCATCCCCTGCATTTTGCTAACCCATTCTATGCCTCCTAAGTCTTGCCTAATCGCATTATAATTGCCCTTTCCCCATCTCTAACTCTTACCCTGTGGTATGTTCCTATCCCTTTCCATTGCTAAAGTAAACATAACCAAATTATGTTCACTCTCTCCAAAGTGCTCACCTACCACTAAATCAAACACTTGGCCTGGCTCACTACCAAGTACCAGATCCAGTGTGGCCTCCCCTCTTGTCGGCCCTTCGACATACTGAGTCAGGAAACCCTCCTGCACACATTGGACAAAAACTGATCCATCCGATGTACTAGAGTTATAGCATTTCCAGTCAATGTTAGGGAAGTTAAAGTCTCCCATAATGACCACCCTATTCTTTTCACTCCTGCCCAGAATAGTTTTGCCGATCCTCTCCTTCACATCCCTGGAACTATGTGGGGGCCTATAAAAAACTCCCAGCAGTGTTACTCTCCTCTCCTGTTTCTGACCTCAGCCCATACCACCTCAGTTGACGAGTCCTCATCAAAAGTTCTTTGAGCCACCATTATACTGTCCTTGACTAACAAAGCCACACCTCCCCCTCTTTTACCACCTTCCCTGACCTTAATGGAAGATCTAAACCCTGGAACCTGCAACATCCATTCCTGACCCTGCTCTATCCATGTGTCCGAAATGGCCACAACAGTGATGTCCCAGGTACCTATCCAAGCTGCAAGCTCACCTACCTCATTCCAGATACTCCTGGCGTTAAAGTAGACACACTTCAACCTAGCTTTCTGTCTGCCAGCACACTCCTGTGACAGTGAGGTCCTGTCCATGTCCTCCTTATGCTCATCCTCCTGTGTACTAGGACTACACCTCAGTTTCCCATCCCCCTTCTGAGCTAGTTTAAATCCACCCGAATAGCACTAGTAAATTTCCCACCCAGGATATTAGTGCCCCTCTGGTTCAAGTGGACAACGTCCTGTTTGTAGAGGTCCCACCTTCGGGTTTAGACAACGATCATTTATATAACTGAGGGATGAAAAAGAAAGGTCCCCCCCTTCCCAGAAACCTCTACTCTGAGGTGCTGCTGCAGCAACCAGAAATGGAAGGCTCCAACGCTCGAGGTAAGCTTTTAAAGTTTGAAAAATCTCTGACTCACCGGCTTCCCAACAGGCCCCTGGTCCGAGCTCCCACTCACGCTGCTGCTGCAACCAGAATTTCAGGTTGATGATGACGTTTCAGTATAATTTAATAAAGGGTCACCATCAACCTGAAATGGTAACTTTGTTTCTCTGCACAGATATTGTCTGACCTGTTGAGTATTTCCAGAATTTTCTGTTTTTATTTGAGGTTTCCAGTATTTACAGAATATTGCTTTTTCCCTTTTATAAAAGCACAATAATGGGATGCAAGTCAAATTACTCTAATATAGATTTACACAGAGAACAGGACATGGCAGGTGAAGATTTCCTAATACGTATATCAGAGATTTTCTTTGAACAGTATGTTGTTAGCATATTGAAGAATCAGCATTGGATCTATTAAAGTACTGGGGAATGAAGCCTCTGTTTCTTTATGACTGATGTATATATAGCAATACTGTAGTTTTATAATCAGATGGTTAAGTTAGGTAATTACGTCAAGAGTGCAGGAGTGACTGTGAATCCTCTGTCATATTTGTGAATTGACCAGAGTTGTTACCTATTTAATAGCATGTATTAGGAGACCGCAGTTGCGCATAGAAAGTGGCAGATACAGACACTTGATACATAAGTAGAAAATTAAAGACTCACACTGGAGAGGTTTTAATTTTCAACTTGTGCATCCAATGTCTATTTCTGCCATGGTTTGCGCCAATGTCCATGAACTTCACAGAAAATTCAAGCCAGGGATCATCTTGTTTGGTCTTTCACAAGATAGTTATGATTTGTTGTGAACTCCGTTCAGCTTTCCAAATTTCATCAGTGTTGAATATTGTTAATGGCCAAGGTTGCTGGCTTGCTTGCAGAACTGGCTGGTTTTCATACAGATGTTTCATCACCATGCTAGGTAACATCATCAATGTAGCTGCACTCGGCAAGCAGGCCAGCAACCTCATCCACAACCTGACCAACAAATCTTCACAAGTACCTTAAATTGTCAAAGGCTATTTAAAAGAAAAAGGTTTGCACAACTTTAAGCAGATTTGACATATATTATTAAAGTGCTAGTAAATGGAGAGATAATCATATTTCTCAATTCATTGGAGTTCCCTGTAGCGTGTGGCATCATTCCATATAGATTGGGAGCGACTTGGAACAAAACAGGCGCACTATGTATTGGAATGAACATGACTATTCCAGTGAAACATTTTGGAACAGCATCCAGTTGGACAGCAACAAATTTAATGTGGCTACCTCTGGTTCATCTTGGTTCAGGATACTTGATGTTGGAGTACATAAGGATAATTCCGAATATCGGAAGCACTGGTAGTAAGGTTCTCCACTTGTGTTGGGCAGTTATGGTCCCAGTTGGCCTTGTCTTCACCCTGTAAACTATCCGCTTCAGGTAAACACAGAAATTAGTATGCAATCTAGCATCACCCAATGATAGGTCCTCTTTCCATTTCTTGAGTTACTTAGATTTCTGGAAAGTTACTCGTAGTATAGTAAAGGCTGATGCAAAATACCTCAATTCCACCTGCAATCCCTTTATATTATCATAATTATTTATGACCAAGCTCACTTTTCAAATGACCAACACTCATTATCTGAATTATTTTGTTGTTTTAAAAGATCAGCGGAAACTTCAAATAATTCTGAATGGCTTCTTTTCATATTCAAATTTTCCTTCTGTTTTAATCAATTTGCACTTTTTTAAATGTTCTCCCCAACCTTCAGAGCTGGCACCTGCTGTTGCACAATTATGTGCTTCTTCTTGAAACCTGATACCAACCTTTCTTCTTTCAGTCAACCACTGATGGTAGGTCCTCTCTTTGGCATTTTCTTTCCCATTGGAATATATTTATTCTGTCTATTTTGAAAGCCCTCTCAAATGCCTGCTACTGTATCTCTATTGACCTATCCCTGAACCTAATTTGTCAATTCAGTTCAGCGAGCTTTATATTCATACCATCATAATTGACCTTACTTAAGTTTAAAATATTAGTCTTGAACCTAATCATATCTACCTTAGTCTCAACATAAAATTCAATCATTTTATGATTGCTGCTACGGACAGACTGCTTCACCACGAGGTCATTAATTAATCCTGCCTCACTGCCTTACACCAGGTCAGGTATAGCCTTCTTTCTGGTTGGCTCCAGAATGAGATGTTCCAAGATCATTTCAACTCTCCTATGATTATTGCCAGACCTTTTTGACAAGCTCCCATTCTTACTTCTTTATATCCATCCTACCATGCAGTTACTGTAATGGGGCCTGCGCATCACTACCACAAGTGGCTCCTTGCCTTTATTATTTATCATCTCTACCATTTTGCTTCTACATAGTGTGTTTTCTGAACTTAATTGACCTCTCTCTTTTGCACTAATAGTATAATTAATTATCAAATTCTACCCTCACTTATTCCTAGATTTTCATTCTTCCTAAATGTTATGTATCCCTCAAATTCAAGTCCCACTCTATGCCATCCTGCATCTACGTCTCTGTTATGGCTATCAAGTTATACTGATTTCAATTTGTGCTTTTAGATCATCTGCTTTGTTTCGAATGCTGTGTAGAATAGCCTTTATTGTCACATGCACTCGAATGAGTGCAGTGAAAGGTTTGTGCTGTCACCTCTTGGTGCCATCTTAGGTACAGAGTACCTGGATACAGATACTCTGAGTGTTGTCACAGAGTTTTAAAGAAAGGTTAGCGTGGGAACAGAGTTTAAAAAGTTCAGAATGATAATAAATATGACCATAAGTACTTATGTTCCAGTTCCTCTCCAACATGAGTCCATGCCCGCCTGCTGCAGAACATGAGGCCATACTACCTTAATATGCTGGTCTCCATCCAGGACTCACTTGGCTGCCCCTCTGGCTCTGGCCCGCTCTGGGACTCGGTCCATGAATTGGTCTGCTCACTCCACTGCTGCTGAGGGACTTGGCCTGTGTTTGCACCATCGCTGCTGCAGAACTTGGCCCATGAACTGGCCTGCTCGCTCCGCTATTGGACTTGGCCCACACGCTCAGCTCCTGCTTGGATTCCAGCTTCGATCCACCTCCCCTGACTCCAGTCTCTAGGTAAGTTAGTGCAGTCAAAAGTTGGGGGGGGCGGGGTAGAAAAAAATGCTACAGAGGAAAAAAGGAAAGGAAAATGAACTGCTGAGCAGAAGTGCTCCGACTGGAGCATCCTACTCTGCCACCATCTTGAGAGCTGTGTGTTCAAATACAGAGGCTTTAGTTTGGTATTTTTATTACTTTTGTAACTTTTATACTTCTGATTTACTCTTAGATTTGTATTCTTTATCCCTTCCTGTTATGGTCTGTTTCTCATTTCCTATACTAATATTTTTCTCTTTTGCCTTATCTCAACTCATTGATTGACTATTTTCTCAAATTTGGTCTTTTGGCCCCACTATTTAATTTAAAAAGTTCTCTATTTCCCGAGTTATGTGGCTTCCAGAAACAGCATCTTCAGCATGGTTCAGGTATTAACTGTGCAATGGTACATCCCCTACCTTCCCCAGTACTGATGCCAATGGTTCACAAACCAGAGTGCACCTCTGCTGCATTAGCCTTTGAGCAAGCAATTCATTTCTCTAGCTTTATTTGCCCAATACCATTTTGCATCTGGCTCAGTTAATAATTCAGAGATTATTGCCTTTGAAGTTTTGTTTATTAATTTAGTGCCTAGCTCCTCATACTGACTATGCAGAATTTCTTTCCTTGTCCTGCCTATACTGTTGGCACCTACATGGATTACAATGGCTGAATCCTCCTCCTCCCACTCTAAGTTCCGCTCCAGCCCTGAACAGATGTTCTGAAACTTGGCATTGGGCAGGTAATGATAATTTCTGCACTCTTGCTCTTTGCTGTAGAGAACAGTATCAGTCCTTAGTACAATGGCTTTTAGCTACTGACACTAAATTCTTTTATGATCCCCCAGTTGAAGGCTTCCTGTATCACAGTGGTACCACACTTCACAGTGCAGTCCCTACTGTAATTTTCAAGAAAAGGAACATCAATATTGTGACCTCAAATCTTTCAAATCAACAGAAACAATATGCAGCATTAGGAAGAGAAGGCGCTAAGTTAAAATACTGAGACAGCCAGTAAAGGCATAATGAACCCAACAGCTTCCTTTCGCAGTATAAGCAGTCTGTGATTCTGTTGTGCAGTTTCAAACAGTGATGATCACACAACCCTGCCCACTGAGATGCTGCTGAGATTACCTGACCTTGAGCATGACCACACATCAAATCAGAGAAACCTATTCTAACGAGTGTGACTGTCGACTCGTACACATTTTCCAGGAATAAATAAACAGCAGTGAATAGAATCAAGGAGGGAAACAGGTAAAAAAGGCAAAATTAATAAATCTGCTTAAACGAACATTGGATATGGAACAGAGAAACTGAAATAATTGGTAAGCTATTATGGAGCAATGGTTACAAGGATTCAACTTTGGGAAATAAATATTCAAGGGTATGTAGCGAAGTGTGGTGGTGTAGCTTTGTTAGTCATTTAAGTATGATAGCAAGAAATTATCTTGGTTTAGACAATATGGGTGGAGGTAAGAAATATTACGGGAAAAATATACAGTGAAAGTAGTCTATAGCAACTCCTCCTCTTTTAATAGTCATTCACAGGATATGGATGTCACCAACCATGCTAGCATTTATTACCCATCTCTTAAGTTGAGAGTAAACCACACTTCTGTGAGTTTGGAGTCACATGTAGGCCAGACTAAGTAAGGATGGCAGATTTCCTTCCCTAAATTATATTTGTTATCCAGATGGCCTTCTCTGACAATTCACAACAGTTTCATGGTTTTCATTAGACTCTTTAAGCCAGGGAACTGTAAACTGGTGAGCCTGACATCTGGCAGTAAGTAGTTGGAAGGGATTGTGAGGGACAGGATTTACATATATTTGGAAAGGCAAAGGCTGATTAGAGATTTTTCCTGTTACCCTTCTTGAACAAAGGAGAAACATATTCTTCTGGCACCTTACCTATGGCTAAAGAGGATACAAAGATCTCTGTCAATGCCTCAGCAATCTCCTGCCTTGTTTCCTTCAGTATCTTGTGACAGATCCCATCAGGCCCTGGAGATTTATCTACCTTAATATTTTTCAAGACACCCAACACTCCTTCTTAGTATCGACATGCCTTAGTGTATCAACAAATCTCTCTTTAAACTTACCATCATCCACGTCTATTTCCTTGATGAGTACTGATGCAAAATACTCATTGACGACCTCACATATTTCCCATGGCTTCACACATAAATTCCCTCCTTTGTCCTTGAGTGGATCTACCCCTTCCCTAGTTACCTTCTTGCTCCTAATATTTGTATAAAATACCTTGGGATTCTTTTTAATCCTACTTGCCAAGGACAATTCACGGCCCCTTCTAGCCCTCAGAATTTCTTTTCTAAGTTATTTTCTGTTTCTCTTATACCATCAAAGGCCTTGCTTCATTTCTATTTCTTCCATATGCCTCCTTTTCCTTTTTAACTAATGTTACAACATTTCTCATTATCCAAAGTTCCCTTATCCTTCATCCTCATAGGAACATACCGGTCCTGAATTCTGGTCACCTGGCTTTTTAAAAGTCTCCCACATGTCAGATGTGGATTTACCAGCAAATAGCCACCCTCAATACAATTTTTCTAGTTCTCAACTAATGCTGTTGTAATTTGCCTTAACCCAATTTATGGCTTTCACCAGTTATCTTTTTCCATAACTATCTTAATTATTACAGAATTATGATCACTGTTGTGAAAATGCTCCACTATTGAAACTTTGATCACCTGGTCAGGCTCATTCCCCAACACAAAGTCTAAATACGGCACCTTCCCTAGTTGGATTATACACAATGTTTCAGGAATCCCTCCAGGATGTATTTATCAAGTTCTGCCCCATCTAAGTTCCTGGCACTAAGGGAGTACCAGTGAGTATTGGGAAATTAAAATCATCCACTACCACATCCCTGTTTTTTTTACATCTTTCCCTGATTATATTATCTGTTCCTCTAATTCCTGCTGGCTGTTGTGATGCTTATAGCATAACCACATCATGGAATGTGCACATTTCTTATTTCTCAGTTCTACTCATATTGCCTCACTGAATGAAGTCTCCAAGATCTCTCTTAGTACAGCAGATTTCCAACCCTAAATTATATTTGTTAACCAGATGGCCTTCTCTGACAATTCACAATAGTTTCATGGCTTTCATTAGACTCTTTAAGCCAGGGATCTGTAGACTGGTGAGCCTGACATCTGGCAATAAGGAGTTGGGAGGGATTGTGAGGGACAGGAAAGGCAAGGGCATGTTTCTGTCACTAGCTGGCCACATTTGTTGCCTGTCCCTAGTTGCACTTGAGAAGGTAGAGGTGAGCTGTCTTCTTGAACTACTGCCAACATGTACTGTAGATAGGCCCATACTGCCATGAAGGAGGGAAATCCAAGATTTTGACCCTTTCCAAGAAGGAAAAATGATATATTTCCAAGTTAGGATGCTGAGTGCCTTGGAGGGGAACTTGCCTTTGTAACCCTGTCTGACATAGAACTTCAAGCACAGAAGAGCCAAAAACAATGTCCAAATTTCTTTTCCTATGGCAGACCACTTCTTCTGATTTTGGTTTAGTTCCACAGTGAAGTATTCTAGTGGCGCCTCTATTCTTGATTTATGATTCCCTCTTCAGGTGCCTCTAACTACTGCTTCCCTTTTCACATCACTTCCCCAAGCAAGCTTAAGGAGATGGAAAACTTTCATTTTAATGATCCTGAGCATCCTCCCAAGCATCCTGAGGAATAGGAAGGTGATTGGTACTAGATAATAGAACTGATGCAGACCAAACGGCCTCTTTCTGCACATAAGGCATAGATAAGATAGATAGCAAACAGACTTTCCCTGGCAAGGAGAATGTAAAACTAGAGGACGTATAGCAGAGGGACCTAGAGGTTCAGGTACATAATTCTTTGAAGTTTTCCATCGCATAATAGACAGGTTAAAAAGGCAGACAGCACACCTGCCTTCAGTGCTCAGTTCTTTGATGTAAAAGTTGGAAAATCATGTTGAGGTTGTACAAAATATGGTGAGGCCTCTTCTGGAGTACTGTGTCCAGTTCTGTAGGTTATAGGAAGGATGTTATTAAGTTGGAGAGGGTTCAGAAGAGGTTTACCAGGATGTTGCTGGGTATGGAAGGTTTGAATCATAAAGAAAGACTGTGGCTTTTTTCATAGGAGTGGAGGAGGTTGGGAGGTGACCTTACAGAAGTTTATAAAATCATAAGGCTGTTACAGATAGGGTTAATAGTAGTTATCTTTTCCCTAGGATGGGGGATTTCAAGACTAGGGGTTACATTTTTAAGGTGACAGGAAAGAGATTTAAAAAAGACATGAGGAGCAAGTTTTTTACACAGAGGGTAGTTCGGGGATTGAATGAATTTCCTGAGAAAGTGGTGGATGTGGACACAATTACATTGTTTAAAAGTTATTTGAATAAGTACATGAATAGGAAATGTTTGGAGCAGGCAGGTGGGACAAGTTTAGTTTGGGATTATGTTCAACATGGACAGGTTGGACTGAAGGGTCTGTTTCTGTGCTGTATAATTCTGTGATGTCTTGGGAAAGTTTAAGGTGAGGGAGGAGAAATACAAAGGATCCAGAGGGCCAAACTTTTCACAGAGGATGGCGAGTGTCTGGATTGGGCTGCCAGAGGTAGTGGTGGAAGAAAGTACAATTTTATCATTTAAGTAACATTTAGACAAATATATGGATGGGGTAGGTATGGAGGAACATGGACCAAACACAGACAAATGAGGCTACATTAATTGTGAAAACTGGGCAGTATGGCTAAGTTGGGATGAAGGGCCTGTTTCCGTGCTGCAGACCTCTATGACTCTGTGGATCTAAAATAGCATCTACTCCGGCGCCAATCCCCACCCCAAACAACAAGAATCAATTGTCTTTTTGAAAAATCAGGGGCGGCCAACATTGGCTATTTATTAAGATTGCCTTCAGCTTTTAAAAGACTGCTTGACATTCTGTTGACCATTCCAGTTTTGCTTGTTTCACTAACAAATTTGGTACTGGTACACTACTGTACTGAAATTATGCACAAATTCCCAGTAAAATCCACATATTCTTGAAACATGTTGTAGTTTTAGGGCAGGACATTCTCTTACAGTTAGATAATTGCCTATTCATGTTCATTGCCTATTCAGCTGATCTGCAAACAATTTGGGACTATCAAAAAGTATATTCTATGGTATCTTTGGCTAGTATCAATTACAGAAAAATGGTCCAGACTCCTGGTCAAGCTGTAGAGGATAACTCCCTGCCAAAGGAGTTCAGGTTTTAAATCTGCATCATCAACTATCTCCTCTAATTCATAGCTTCGAATGCAGTATTACATAGGCGAGTGCTGGTCATAAACCAACTGATGGCTACCATATTGTGGTACTAGTTGGTCACTTTGATTTCTTACCTGGAGGTTTTCAAGAAGATACAGAAGATGCTCATAGGCTTCCTTTGCTACAAAATGTAGCATTGGGTTGCTGCTGTGGTTTGGAGTCATTAAAGTCATCCAGTATTTGAAAAGAATGGGGCATGGCCCATGTGTTGAGGCAACTCAAGAATGTGATGGATTTCAATTTGACCTGACTCTCCAGAGGGATGGAATATCAAATTGGCCCTAAGCCCTGAAATCTCCCTCAGCGAGCTACTCTACATAATTTGTGTCAGTTCTAGGAAATTCCCTCCATATCTTTCAATTGGCATAGAACGCTGGCATAGAATGCACACCCATCAATTTCTTACCTTCATCTCCCAGTCAGACACATCCTGGAGTTTCATTTTGCCATCCAGTGATGCTGGAGGATCCGAATGCATGGCTCTTTATGTGGACGTTCTCATTCTAACATTGGGTGAAATATGTTGTACGTAACAGTCCCGTGCACTTTAAGTTAACCAGGCCACAGATTCCCAAGATGCTTGTAATTTTTGCAGCTTTGAAGAGTCCATGGACCATGTATATATTAGATTGTAATTTGTTACAGACTTTCTGTTTCCTGTTTTTTGATTGCTTCTTATTTTTGACACTCAGCATGGAGTAAGACAGACAGATTATGGACTTCATCATGCCTTAACCAAGATGGACATGAATAGGTCCCTGCAGAGGGTTGTTTAGTCTGACAACCTGTCTCTTGGCCATGGTTGCGTTTGTGCCCGGGTGTCTTTGGAGGTGGAGCATATGGTGCCTGCCAGTACATTTTAAACCTTCCATGATCAGTAAGTACTGCGAGGACTGGAGAGCATAATTTCCACACAAAACAATATTTACTTTGAATCTGTAAGTTTTATTTAGGATTTCCTTTAGCTACAGTGCCCCTTTAAGAGCTATAGTTTTGGTGTAATTTTATTTGTTTTTAAGATGGTTTGAAAGAGTAGTTTGTGGGATGCATGGTGGCTCAGTGGTTAGCACTGCTGCCTCACAATGCCAGGGACCCGAGTTTGATCCTACCGTTGGGTGAGTGTTTGTGTGCAGTTTGTACATTCTCCCCCTGTTTGTGTGGGTTTCCTCTGGGTGCTCCAGTTTTCTCCTACTGTCCAAAGATGTGCAGGTTAGTTGAATTGGCCATGCTAAATTGCCCACAGAATTCAGGGATATGTAGTTAGGTAGGTTAAAGGGGAATGGGTCTGAGTGTGATGCTGAGGGTCGGTGTGGACTTGTTGGGCCGAAGGTCCTGTTTACACACTGTAGAGATCGTATGATTTGGTTCTAGACGGTCAATCATTGCCTTCTTAAAAAATTATGCCCATCATCCCTCCTCAGCCTAGATTACAAAGCTTTTGTCAGGAAAATATTGTCCCACCTTGTCACCACGTGACACCATTTGATCCACCCCAACTAGTCCAATACATCTGGGGCTAAGCCATTCATGATAACATTCATCAAGACTGGGACCTAATCTATCTTTCCCGGAGAAATGGTCCTCCGTTCACTGCAATCCTGTGCCTTGATCAGGAGGTGTTTCATAGTGTGGATCGCAAATATTTATTCAGAACTCTGAAAATATTTGGTTTCAAAGTACAGTTTGTTGCCTGGATCTGACATTTGTACACTGCTGCAGTGTTTTGCGACTGCAAAACCTCAATTACAACACGTAGCTCCTTCAATTTTAAAAATCTGGAATTAAGAATATAATGATGATCGTGAATCCATTGTCGATTGTCAGAAAAACCCATCTTGATCACTAATGTCCTTTAGGGAATGAAACTGCCATCCTTATTTCATCTGCCTGTATGTGACTCCAGACCCACAGCAACATGATTGATCTGAACTGTCCCCTCAGCAATTAGAGTTTGGCAATAAATGCTCCCTAGCCAGCCGTGCTGTCATCCTGTTAATGAATAAAGGAACACCAACACAAGTTGCATCAATAGCCACCTTAAATGGCCTTATACAGTATGTGTAGCTAACACTGGGGCAGTGGCTAACACAGCTTTCAGGTTGTCAGACACCTTCTGGCTTTCCCCTAACCAGTGAAATTTTCTGCACTTCTTCAGTAGGTCAGGGTGAATAAATAAAGATCGTCGAGTATTGCTATTTGTCTTGCACTCTTCAAGACATAATCACAAGAATACAAAATTGCAAAAGGAATAGCAATTTATACTGCAATATTGCCACAGACAGGAATCTGAGGGAGTTGACTGACTGCTATGAATCCTACTGAACAACTTGAGAGATGAATTAAGGGTCATTTGCTACCATTGCAGGCACTTTTCCTAAATGGGCCTCCCAGCATGTTCCCGGTGTGCATCCCTAGATGAGCCCATGAAAGGTTGCGATAGGTTGCTCTGGCAGTTATGTTGGATCCAACAAGTGGTTAAAAAGGCATTCGCACCTAACAATTAATGTCTGGGTATAGATCTCAATTTTTCTAACACTTGAAGGATGGCCACCTATTGTTATATTCTCAAATGGAATCCTTTTAAAAATAAGTGATGGTGAAGAATAAAAAGGATGCACTCTATCAGCTTCAGTGATAATGGGAACTGCAGATGCTGGAGAATCCAAGATAACAAAGTGTGAAGCTGGATGAACACAGCAGGCCAAGCAGCATCTCAGGAGCACAAAAGCTGACGTTTCGGGCCTAGACCCTTCATCACTCCATTAGCTTTATCCGTTTACTCAGCCCAGCAGAGTTTTTTTGTTTGTTCCCTTTGTATTTGGGTTTTGGGAAGGTGTTTGCATGGGAGCAAGGACTGTATGATTAGCTGAGGAGTTGTGAATTCAATGGTACAATATGTAGCCATTAGAAGCATCTCCGCTTTTGACCTTCTGGTGCATAGGAGTTAATTAATGAAACAGCTAAAAATGGTTAGGCATAGCGCAGTACCTTGAGGAAATCTGGCTGCAATGTTTGATGTTTGAAATGACTCATCTCCATAAACCACAACTCTCTTCCTTTGTGCTAGTAATGACTCCAGTCTGCAGGGAGTCATCCCCTAATTCACATTAGCCTTAATTTTACAAGGCCATCTTGATGTTACTCTCAGTTAAATATTATTCTGATGTCAAGGGAAACCACTTACATCTCACATTACCTGTGGAATTCAGTTTTTTTGATCTACGTTTAGGCCAAGGCTACAATGACATTTCAATCGAGTGGGCTAGGGGAACCCAAACAAAGTAATGGGAAGAAGGTGATTGCAAGTGCTGTTTGACATCTGATGATTGAGCAGACAGCTGGTCGTTCTCCTGTAACACAACAGTTGCGTTCTTGTGTGACCTCGTGTTATAGAAAATCAGTATAGTTGTACAGCAGAAAGTCTGCATTATCCAAACAGTGTCCACTATTCATCAATCACGTTACAACTAATTCATGTTAATGAAACATGCATTATAGGAGAACTACCTGTAGTGAACCAGGGCACAAATTAGTTGGACTGTATTTGTCCAACTTGCTTTGATTTGATTTATTGTAGTCTCATGTGTCTAAGTACAGTTTGTTTGCAAGCAGTACAAGCATATTATAGTTAAGCAAGGACAAATAGGTCACAGGGTGCTTAGACAGAGTGAGGCATACAGGTTACACTGCACAGGAGGCACATGAAGCAAGATCAGTATTAACAAGATCAGCATTATTTGAAGTTGGAGAGACATTCATTAGTCTAATAACAGCAGGGAAAAAGCTGTTCCTCAACCTGTTGGTACATGTGTTCAAACTTATGTACCTTCTGCTTGATGGAAGAGGTTATAGATGACCGTTATCTGGCTGGCAGGGCTCTTTGATGATGTTGGCAGCTTTTCCATGGCAGCCAGAAGTGTAAATGGAGTCCATGGATGGAAGTTGACTTCCGTGATGGTCTGAGCTGTGCACACAACCTTCTGAAGTTTCTTACAGTTCTGGGCTGAGCAGTTGCTGTAACAGGCCGTAATGCACCCAGACAGTATGCTTTCTATCTGTAAAGGGTTGGTGCGGATCCATATTGATATGCTAAATTTCCGAAGCAGCCCGAGGAAGAAGAGGCATTGTTCTGCCTTCTTGACTGTGCTATCTATGTATGAAGTCCAGTACAGGTTGTCAGTTGTCATCACTCCTGGGAACTTGATGCTCTCACCCCTCTCAACCTCCGCTCTGTTCTTATAGATGGGGGCATGTTCTCCTCTTTCATTCCGAAAGTCAAAGATCAGTTCTTTTGTTTTGTCGACATTGAGACAGATGTTGTTACCACTGCACCATGACACCAAGTCCACTATCTCCTTTCAGCATTCTGACATATACCCCTCCTACCATGGTGGTGTCATCAGCAAATGTGCAGATGGTGTTTGTTTGGAATTTGGCTACACTGTTGTGAGTATACAGGGAGTACAGTAGGGTGCTGAGAACGCATCCCTGGGACGCTTTAGTGTTGAGGGTTATTGTGGAAAAAGTACAGTTGTCTATCTTCACTGACTGCGTTTTGTCGATCAGATAGCTGAGTTGCAGAGGGCAGGGCACAGCAGAGACCTAGATCTCAGAGTTTTGAGATCAGTCTGGAGGGGATTGTGGTGTTGAGTAGAGGTTTGATGTCTTTGTTGTCCAGATGTTCCAGGGATGAGTGCAGGGTTAGGGAAATGGCATCCACTATGGACCTGTTACGTTGGTAGGCAAATTGCAGAGGCTTAAGGAAGGCTGGGATGCTCAAGTTGATGTGAGCCATGACCAGCTTCTCTAAGCACTTCATGATTATGGAGGCCAGAGCCACTGGCCAGTAATCATTAAGGCACGTTGCATGTACTTTCTTTAGTACTGGGGTGATGGCGGTCTTCTTGAAGCAGGTAGGGACTTTAGCTTGTAGGAGTGAGAAGTTGAAGATGTCAGTGAATATCTCTACCAGCTGGTCTACATAGGACCTAAGGGCACAGCCAGAGATTTCGTCCTGGCCCATCATTTTTCTTGGTTGATTCTCAGGAAGACTGATCTGACATCTGCAGCAGTAACAGAGGGAAAAGGTGCACTTGGAACTGTTGGGGAAGGTGACACCATGCCACTAGCATTCTGCTCAAGCCGAGCATAGAAAGCATCCAGCTCATCAGGGATGTATGCGTTTTTGTCCACTATCTTGCTCTGCTTTATTTTGTATCGTGTTATGTTGTTTAGGCCTTACCACAGATAATCGATGTCCATACGGTTGGTTTGGACCTCTAACTTGGTCCAGTACCGTCTCTTGGCATCTGTGATGACTTTAGAGAGGTTATGTCTGGATTTTCTGTATAGGTCTGGGTTGTCTGACTTGAATGCTGCATGCCTGTGGATTTCCTGGTTCATCCAAGGTTTCTGGTTGAGGAACATCCAGATTGACTTCTTTGGCACGCAGGCCTCCAACGCATTTGCGTATGTGTCAGATGGGACTCCGTTGGTAATGCTCTTATCTCTGAATTAGAAGATTGTAAATTCAGGGCCCATACAAACATAACATTCAAAGACAGATATTCCATTTCTATACTGAAAGAAGGTTTCACTTTCAGAGGTGATAAATGATAATAATAAATCACAGCTCAATTTGACATCTCAAGTGGGCACAAAAGATCCCATGGCACTACTGTGAAGAAGAGCAGGAGGGATACCATACCTAAAAGAAAAATGCTGAAATATGAAACAAAAACATAAATGCTGTAACACTCTGCAGGTCTGGCAGCATCTCTGGATGAGGAAACAAAATTAATGTTTCATCTCTGTGGCCTTTCATCCTCATCAATATTCTCAGTTTCCGGAACAATACTTATCCCTCAATCCACATCACAAAAATTGATTGTGTGGTCATTATAACAAAGCTTTTTATGGGGCTTGCTTTTTGCAAATTGATTGCTAAGTATCCTACAGGACAACAGTTTTACAAAATACTTAATTGTCTGTAAGGCACTTACGGTCTTCCTGTGGTTGTTAAAGCTTCTATACAAAGGGTAGTTTTTCGATGATTTTGTGGACAGAACAAATCTGAACAATTTTCATGTTGATTGGTAGATGCTAGTGTTATAGTTGTACTGGAATAACTTGGCTAAAAGTACAGCTAATTCTGAAGTACTCGTGAGGATAATTTTGGAGTTCATAATTTTGTTGTGTCCAAGTGCTCAGGTATTTCTTAATATAACACGGAGTATATTGAATCAGCTGATGACATTAATCTGTTGTAGCAAGGAACGCAGTAAGAGGCTAAAATGGATCATCTGTTTCGCATTTGTTGGCTGATGCTGGTTGCAAACATGACAGCCTTTTTTCGCACCTGTGCTGGGTTATGCCACAGTTGAAAATGAGGATATTCGTTGAGCTTCCTCCTCACATTAGTTTCTAATTGCTCATCAATGAGGAAAAGTTGGCACAGATTTGTTCTCATCTATTGGTAGTAGCATTACTTTTCTCTGTTCAGCTAAACAAAATGCATTTATACAGCTCCTTTCACAGTGCTGAGGCATCTCAATGTACTCTATAATTAATGAAACATATTTAATTGCACTCACTGTTACAATGCAAGAAGTACAGCACCCAGTTTGCACACAACAATCTTGCATAATCAATGATGAACGGTAGTACCGTGTCAAGCACTGAGGATCACAGTGATCTTGGCATGCGTGTATATCGGTCTCTTAAGGTATCACGACAGGTGGATACAGTAGTTAAGAAGGCAAAAAGTATACTTGTTTTTAGCCAAAGCATGGAGTTTAAGAGCAGAGATACTATAATGTAAGTGTATAAGACATTGGATAGACCGCAGTAAGAGTGTTGTGTGTGCGGTTCTGGGAACTAAATTAAAGGAAGGATGTGACTGCTTTGGAGATGGTGCAGAGGAAATTTACCAGGATGTTGTATGTGGGCTGGAAAGTTCCGGTTATGTATAAAAATCGGACAGTTTTTTCTCCTTAGAGCAGAGAAGATTGACAGAGGACATGATTGAGATACGTAAAATTATAAGGTAGACTGGATTAAACGTTTCCCCTTTATGGAGAGATCAGTGATATGGGCACAGACTTAAGGTAAGATGCAGAAGATTCAGAGGACATGTGGGGAAAAAAATTTTCACCCAGAGGATGATGCCATTAAGCATGGTTCACTTCTTGAACTGCTGTAGTCCATTTGGTGTAGGATCACCCCCACAAGTGCTTAAAGAGAGAATTCTAAGATTTTGACCCAGCAAAACTGAATGAACAGCAATCAAGTTCCAAGTAAGTGTAGTGACTTGCTTGAAAGAGACCTTGTAGGTTGTTGTGTTCCCATGCATTTGCTGTCCTTAGCCTTCTAGAAAGCAGTGGTCATGAGTTTGGGAGGTGCTGTCTAAGGTGCTATCTAAGGAGACTTGGTGAAATTCTGCAGCATTTCTTGTAGATAGCATACATTGCTGCCACTCTTGGTCAGTGGTTTAAGCATGTGGAGCCAGTCAATGGGACAGCTTTATAGTGCAGATTTCCTGGGTGCTTTCAGAGTTCCACTTGTTCTGATAAGTGGAGAATATTTTGTCATACTCCTGATTTGAGCTGCGTAGATTGTGGACAGGCTTTGGGAGACATAGAGACTTATAACATAGAAAAATGCACTTTGGCCCATCAAGTCTGTACCAGTCACAACCATGTAACAAATGTAATCCCATTTTCCAGCAGTTGGCCCATAGCCTTGTATGCTCTATGATTTAAAGAATTATTTAGACGTATTCTTGCAATGTTATGATGGTTTCTGCCTCTACCACTCTTATAGGCAGTGAGTTCCAGATTCCAATCACACTGCAAGATGGATGACAGTGTGACAATGAGATTGAAGCAAGAGATTTCCTTGCACATGTTTGACCTGATGCCATGAGACTTCATTCAGGCCATGTAGCACATTATCTGCAAGGTATGAGTCACTGTGTCAGGCTACTGCTTGACTAGCTTGTGAGATAGCTCTCCCAATTTTGGATATCAACCAGAAGGACTTTGCAGTGTCCTCAAGGCTGAATTTGTCATTGCTGTTACTGGCACATAGGTCAATTCCAGATGATCAGTCCATTTTTATTATTTTTTGAGACTTTTTAGCAATTAGATACAATTGAGTAGGTTGCCAGGCCATTTCAGAGGGCAGTTTAGAGTCAACCAAATTGCTGTGCGTCTAATTTTCCCTAAAGGGTGGGGTTTGGGAAGAAGGCACAAGATTATCAATTGTTGTGGAATCCTCATAGATGTTACGTTTTGAGCTGCTGGCTCTGTTCTGAGTCTACCCCAACAGCCATAGTGATTAGGCTACACTACAGGGGGGAAAATGTCCTGCGCGTGAAGAAAGAATGTAGGTTTCACAAAGGCCTTCATTAAGTGATCACTCCTACCAGTATTGTCATTGTCAGATCCATTTGGAACAATGAGATTATTCAGGACAAGGTCGAATAGGTTTTTCACTCATGCTGGTTCTTTCTCCAGCTCCTGCACGCTAGATGTGGCATCTACATTCTTCACGGCTTAGCTAGTTTAATCAGTAAAGGTGCTTTCAATTCCTCTCGGTGAAGTACACTGGAGTCTCCCATCTTTATTATAGTCTAGTTATTCCCCTGCTATGCTCAGTGGTTCTTCCAAGCGCAGTTTAAAAGAGAAGAACACCATACTTTAATTGAGGGAGGGTGGTCAGTGATATCAATAAGAGGTTTCCTTGTCTGTATTTAAGTTCTTCATGAGATCTGCAGTCATTATCAATGACTCCAGGATCACTTCCTCTTGACTGCGTTCCTGTATCTCCACTTCCAATGGTGGGTCAAGACTACATAACGATGCTAGGAGTATCTGGGGTATAGGCTGAAAGGTATGATTCTGTGAGTGTGACTGCCTGAGGATGTTGCCTGACTGTTCTATGTGGCAATTATTCCCATTCAAGAGAGTGAGGAGGGCTTTGTGGAGTAAATTGGGTTGGTCATCATTTGTCTTGTCTGAATGTAGGATAATGCTCATTTGAATTTTCTGTTTTTGATATTACTTTTTTGTAGTTGCTTGTTACAATTGAGTGGCTAATTGGGCCAATTTAGAGGGCAGCTAACACTCAAGTGCCATATTGTGAATCAAGAACTGCACATATCTCAGACCAGGTAGGGATAGTAGATTTATTCCCTGATCAGGAATGATGAGTCACACAGATTTTTTTAACAACATTTTAATCTTTTCAATGTCACCATCATTTATCCTAGTTTTGTATGTCACATTTATTTTATGAACTGTAACTTACATCCTCCCAGCCGATGCATTGGGATTTAAACAAATGGGCTTCCTTGCCAGTCACAAAGGTGGGGGGAGATTGGCTGCAATGTTGTATCTTGATGCTTATGGTTTGGGCTACTTACAGTGCACGCACCTCCATTAAACTCCTTAAAATGCAAGCTAAGAGGCTGGGTATGGTGCATGTTGGAGCATAGGTATTATTTGCCATGTTGGGAGTCTTAAAGTCATGTTTCTGTGATCAATAATAGGAACAGGGTGCTATCCTCTCAGAGGGGTTTTAGTATCTTTTTTGTGACAATTTGAAGGTTTCTTGAGTCATGATAAATGGCCTTCTAAACTTGTGTGTTATCCATTCTGCCACCTCCAGCAAGCTTAGTTACAGCTGGCATCCCACTTTGAGGATTGGAGATGTTTTCTATTCTACCTGTTCGAAGATTTTATTATACATCTGTGGAGAAAATGGGACTTAAACCCTGACTTCCTTGTTCAGAGGTAGGAACACAATCACTGCACCACACGAGTCCTTTTTGAGGACGGTATTGGAGTCAGTTATGGCGTCTAGTTAAGAAATGAGCTCATTGTGAGCCCATTTAGAGAATTTACTTATTGTAAGAACTAGGCTCTTGTTGCACAGTGGTAGCATCCCTGCCTCTAAGCTGACCAACCCAGGTTCAAGTCTAGAGGTGTGTAATAACATGCCTGAACAGGCTGACTAAAAAGTGTTAATTTAAAAGCTAGGCTTAAGTTCAAAAGTTCCACAGATCCCTGCACAGGCTTATTAGAAAATATGAAAAGAGATGAAGAGGTAGGAGGCCTGCTTCCAGATACCACCCGCTCCAGAAGTATGTTACAAAAAGATTACGTCTTAAGATAAGTGCCCATCATGTCAGAGCAGTACATAGGTATGGACAGAACAATGGCTAATGGGAAGGAAACAGCACATCAGGATAAGGCGTTCTTTTTCAAGATGGCAACCTGTAACCAGCGGGGATCAGTGCTGCAATACAACTGTTTTCAGTATGTATCAATGACTTGGAGGAAGGAAACAAATGTCCTACTAAAGACAATACAAAAATAGGTGGAAAGGCAAGTTGTGAGAGGGATGCAAACAGTTTACAAAAAGATATTGTAAGATGGAAATGGAATGAAATGTAGGAAAATTCAAAGTTTCTTGTTTTGGCATCTAGGAAAACCAAAAAAAAATGCGACTTAAATGGAGATAAGCTGCAGAAAGCTGTAGCTTGGGTTTGGAGTACTTGTACATGAAACACACAAAGTTAGCACATGGGTGCAGTAGGTAATCAGGAAGGCAAATGCAATGTAGGTCCTTGTTTTAAGGGTGTTGAGGCTTAACACTAAGGAAGTCTAATACAAATGTACAAGGTGGAAGTGACACCATATCTGGAGTAGTGTGAGCAGTTATGGTCTCCTTATCGAAGGAAACGTATATTTCATTGCAGGCAGCATGGAGATGGTTCACTAGGATTATCCCTGGTATGGAGGGATTGTCTGATGAGCAAAGGTGACACAGATTGGGACTCCATTCTTTTGAATTTAGAAGAAAGGTTGGTGATCTCTGAAGCCTCTAGGATTCTTAAGGGGCTTGACAAGGGGTGGAGAGGATGTTTCCCTCCTCATGGGTGCATCCAGGATCAGAGTGTATGGTCTCAGAATAGAGGGGTACCAATTTAAGATTGAGATGTGAGGGAATTTCTTCTCCCACAAGGATTGAGAGTCTCTGGAACTCCTTGTCACAGAGATTGTGGGAGGGAGCAGAGATGACACAGCATGGAGCTGGAAGAACACAGCAGGCCAGGCAGCAAAAGAGGAAAGTTGAAGTTTCAGAAGAAGGGTCCTTACCCGAAATGTCAACTTGCCTGCTCCTCTGATGCTGCCTGGTCTGCTGTGTTCCTCCAGTTCTACACTGTGTTATCTCTGACTCCAGCTTCTCAAGTTCTCACTATCTCTATGGGAGCAGAGTCCTTTTATATATTTAATGATGAGATAGATTTTTGATCAATAGGGGAATCAATGGTTACAGGGAAAATGCAGGAAAGTAAATTAGATGAATGTCAGATCAGTTATGATCCTATTGAATGGTACAGCAGGCTCATGGGACGAAACAGCTTACTCCCGTTCCTATTTCCTGTGCTCTTTTGGTGATAAGATCTCTTGACAGGTTGATTTAAAATACCATGAAAGGAGCCCTGTGACAGAAACTAGGTGTGGCATGTGGCTGGGACCTGGTCGTGTTCCGTGAATTAGGAGTAGGAATAAGCTATTCATCCCTCAAGCCTGCACAACTGATCTGATTGTGGCCTCAGCCCTACTCTCCTGTCTGCACTCCTTATCTCTTGACTTCTTTCTGATCAAAAATCCATTTAACTCAACCTTCAATTGGCTCAGTTAGCTTCCACTGTTTTCTGGGGAAGAGAATTCCACAGACTAACCACCCACTAGGGGCAGGTCTTTAAGTTTTAAACTGTCCTCTGGTGTTATACTTTCCCACAACAGGAAGCATTCTCTCAAGATTCATTCTCTCAAGACCCTCAGGATTGACTATGTTTCTATCAGGTCACCTCACATTTTTCTACATTTCAAGGAACATACACCCAACCTGCTCAACTTTTCTTCATAATTTATCCTTTCATCCCAGTATTCAGCTGGTAGATGTTTCTAAAATAATTGTGTCCCTTCTTTAGTCTGGGAGCTAAACTCTACACAATGCTCCAGATGTGATGCTACCAATGCTCTGTACAATAGCAGAATAACATCCTACATTTATATCCAATTCCAAGTGAAATAAACAACAATATTCCATTTGCCTTCCTAATCACTTGGTGCACCTTCATACCAACGTTTTGTAATTCATGTACCAGGAGACCCAGATCCCTCTGTACCATAGTATTCAATTTCTGTCTTTTTCTTGAAAAGATTTGTAACATTACAAATCTTCAAATTGGCTGGGAGTATTCTAGAAAATAGGAATTTTGGACAATCACAACTAGTGCATCAATCATCTCTGCAGCAGTATCTTTTAAGATCTTAGGATCATGTTCCCAAACTAAAACTAGTCCTGCCCGTCTCATTTAGCCCATATCCCTTCAAACCTTTCCTATTCATATACTTATCCAAATGTATTTTAAACATTGTGACTGTACCTGCATCCACCACTTCCTCTGGCAGTTCATTCCATGAACAAACCATTCTCTGTGCAAAAAAACTGCTCCTCTTGTCCTTTTTTAAAATCTTTCTCTTCTCACTTTAAAAATATGCACCCTAGTTTTCAACTCCCCTACCTTAGAGAAAGCTACTCATCTTAGCTATACACCTCATGATTTTATAAACCTCTAAAGGTCATCTGTCAAACTCTTAAGCTCAACTGAAGAAAGTCCCAGCCTATACTGCCTATATTTATAACTCAAACATTCCATTCCCGGCAATATCCTGGGAAATCTTTTCTGAATCTTTCCAATTTAATAACGTCTTTCCTACAACAGGAGGACCAGAACTGTACACAGTACTTCAGAAGGGAACTCATCAATGTCCTGTACAACCTCAGCATGACCTCCCAATTTCTACACTTGAAGATCTGACCAATGAAGGTAAGTGTCCTAAATGCCTTCTTCACCACTCTGTCTTCCTGTGACACAAATTTCTGAGAATTATGTACCTAAACCCTTAGGTCTCTCCGTTTTACAACACTAGCCAGGGCCTTACCATTAACTGTTTAAATCCTGCCCTTGTTTTACCAAAATGCAATACCTCACATTTATCCAAATTAAATTCAATCTGCCACTCCTCAGCCCATTGACTCAATTAATCAATATCTCTTTGTAATCTTGGATAACCCTCTTCACTATCCATTTTCACACCAATTTTGGTATCATCTGCAAAATTCCCAATGCCCCTATATTCTCATCAAAATCATTTATATAAATGATCAATCACAGTGGGCCCAGGACCAATCCCTGTGGAACAAAACTGGTCCAGGCCTCCAGTCTGAAAGACAACTCTCCACCGCCAGTCTCTGCATCCTACTCTAAAGCCAATTTTGAATCCAACTGCCAAGCTCGCCATGAATCCTATGTGATCTAACTTTGCAAATTAGTCCATGCGGAACCTTATCAAAGGCTTTTCTAAAATCCAAGTAAACAACACTACCACTCTGACCTCATTAATCTTTTGATTACTTCCTCAAAAAGTTTGTGAGAAAGGATTTCCCTCACACAATACCATGTTGACTATCCTGAATAATTTCTTGCCTCTCTAAATGCATGTAAATCCTATCTGTTAGAATCATCTCCAATAACTCACCCTCCTCTGATGCATCGGGGCTGTGATATCCACCGTGTTCATCTTAGATTCCACGGTTTCTTCGATGTTAGATGGAGGGGGAGAGCCCTTGAGTTCCGACAGTCTCTCCCGCTTTCTGAGGGGCCGAGTATGTTTTGCTCCTGCCTCATTTGCAAGTTTGCAGATTTCATGTAGGCCATATGCTTGCAAACTGTGAGGTCTAAAAGTTTTCCCAGTACCATATTTCCTAGTGAATTTGCTTGTTTTAAATTTCTCTGTCCTTTTTAACTCGATTTTTAATTATCTGCTACATTTTCTGAGTCTTCTACAGTGAGGAATGATGCAAAATTCTTGTTCACGCTTTTGCCATATTCTTGCTTCCCTTTATTAATTTTCCATTCTCACCATCTGAGGGATGAGCCATCGCTTTTGTTAGTCCTCTTTCTTTTCAAATACTCATAGAAATTTTTACTTTTTTATATTTCTAACTCACTTTCTCTCATACTCTCATTTCAATCTTCTTATTTTTAGCAATTGCTCATTTGTAAAATTTGCTAAATCTTCTCACTGATCACTAATCTTCACAGTATTGTCTGCTTTTTAAAAAAAATTGATGCTTTCTTTAACTCCTTTATACAGACTTTGTGTAATATTCTTATATTCCATCGAGGAGGAAGGCACAAGTATCTTTGCTAAGGGAATATCGAATACGACTACCACTGTTTCTCTACTGTACTACATTTTATTCTATTTTCCCAATTCACTTTAGCTAATGCTGAATTCATAATATTGTAATTACATTTATTTTGGCTTATAAAAATTAGTCTTAGGTCCACATTTCCCATCCTCAATCTACATATGAATTACAGTAAATTATGATCATTGATGTCTTGATACTCCTTTACCATAATTTTATGAATTAATCCTGTCTTATTGCACATTACCATGTATAAAATAGCCTGCTTTCTGGCAATAGAATATACTGCTCTAAGAAACTGTCCCTGTACCATGAAGCCATCATTAACTTGTTCATTCACTTTGTAGCCCCTGCCTTTGTATTTACTGGGTGCAAGAACCTGGAATCTATTGAACATTTGCATGGACTGAAGTCTTTTTTTATTCCTATATTCTTGATGCCTATATCTGCCTCATTTATAGATGCACACTCCAGTCACTGACCTGGATCATATCCAGAGGTGTGCCAGCCTTCTGTCTGAAGCTCAGCCTCCAGCTCATTAAGTCTGAGCCAGTGTTTCTCAAACCAAAGCACTTACTTCAGGTATGGCTGATATGGATTACACAGGCTTCCATCAGACGCATGCGCTACAGACACACTACATTACTTACCCTCCCATTATTATTACATTTTAATTAATTTATTAACTATTTTCTTAAATAAATTTGAAGTAATACCTCCAGACCTACTTGAGTCTACTTTCTTAATGTTTAATGTTGCATTTACCCCATTGACATTCCCTAGTTTAGATATGAAAAAAACGATAAAATGCTCACGAGTCAATAATTTATTTTTCACCCCATTACTTCAATTTTCTTTTGAATGCACTGAATCCACAGATTCATATCCCAGGTCTTCATACTGTGACCCTGTCTATTGGTTACCTACCGGGAAACAACCTGTCTAACAGAGGCTGAACATAAAGGTAGAAGAAGGAACCTCTTTTTCTATCTGCCTCAAATTCCCATGTGAATCCAAGATGCAATCTTCTTTCCACGCATCCTCTCACTCTTATCATTGGATTTTCAAGCTTGTCTGGATCATTTATCCAGTCTTGAGGCTACTGGTTTAGTAATATAAGCAAAGCACTGTGGTACCCTGAGAATGAGGGCCTAGTTATAATTAGAAATGACAGTCTGACATCATAGGCAATAGTGCTAGCTATTACATGCATAGAAAGAGGGATGGAGCCGACTTCAGGGAACTTGGAAGAAGACTAATAAGTAGGATTCCAAAAACAGCAATCTCTGAACTGCTCCAATGCCATCTGCTAATTACTACAAGAAATAGAGACAGAGCTGATGAATGTATGATTGAAGATATGTTGCAGGAGGGAAGGCATTAGAGTCCTTGGGCATTGGGACCAGTTCTGGGGGACATGGAGTGTAAAGAGCTTGGATTTGTTACACCCCAAAAGACCTGGGACCAAAATGTGAGGTGGATTGCTCCTGCTTTTGGGAAGATTTAAACCAAGTTAGCTTGAGGATGGAAACCACTAGGTATTGGTAGAAACTTCACAAACAGACTGGGAAGATAGATAGCATACGCATAGGAAATAGTAAAGCATTAACTGGGGTAAGATTAAAGGGACGTCCCATAAGATCCACACTGACTTTATAGTTCATTTATGTTGTTGCATAAAGCGAAGGAGGTAAGGTTGGTGAGCGGAAATCTGGCTCAGAAAAAGGTCAGAATTGTATAATAATTATTGCTGGCATACAAGGTGTTCACGAAAGATGGAGAAGGAAAGAAAAGAGGTTTGGAAATTGCTCAAATATTAGAGAGATCGATATGCCGCAGAATTAAAAGATAGATTTGGTTAGAGTTAAGATACAATGAAGATATCATTACACAACTGTGTGTATTCTACAGGCCATCATTTTAGGATAAAGATACAGAGGACCAAATTTGTAATGAAATTATGGCTAGGGTAACTATATAGTAGGTATAATAGATGCTTTATTATCCAGATATAATCAGGAATAATAAAGTGAAAAGGACAGAAAGGGTGGAGAGATTTTGGAGAGTGTTCAGGAACTGTTTTCATATCAATTTGTTTCTGACTCAATAATATATGAAGTATTGCAAAATCTAGTCAGGGAGAAATACATCAAGTAAGATTTAGATTATCTATGGAAAACAAAAATGACCAATCGAAAGCAAAACTGCATAAGTGGAAGAGGGCTATTTTCAATGGGATAAGAATCGATCTGTTCTAAGTAAATTGGAATCAGAAATTAGCAGGCAAAACAGTTTCATGAGGGAAAAGCTGTCACATTCCCAGGAAGAAGAAAGGTAGGACAATCAAAACCAGAACTTATTGGATGAAAGCGGAGATAATGGGATGAATTTTCAGGAACCACAAAAGGAGCAATACAGATGAGCAGTCCCTAAATAAAAAACCTGTGACTGTCAGCATGTCAGTTATAAGTCAACGATCCCAGACCTTACAGAGCTTTATAAAATCATGAGGGGCATTGATAAGGTGAACAGCAACCATGTTTTCCCTCGGGTGGGTCAGTTCAAAACTTGGCAGCATATTTTTACAGTGAGAGGAGAAAGATTTAAAAGGGATCTGAGAGGAAACCTTTTCATACAGAAAGTGGTTCGTATGCAGAATGAACTGCCAGACCAAGTGGTAGATGCAGGTATAGTTACAACATTTAAAAGATCATAGCATCATAGAATCCCTACATTTTAAAAAAAGGTCATACGGCCTAACAAGTCCACACCACCTCACTGAACAGCATCCTATCGCGACCCATCCCCCTACCCTTTACTGGTAACCCTGCATTTCCCATGTGTAATCCACACCCCTGAACTCTAAGGGCAATTTAGCATTGCCAATCCACCTAACCTGCACATCTTTGGACTAAGGGAGGAAACTGGAGCATCTGGCAGAAACCCTTGCAAATACTGGAAGAATGTGCAAACCCCACATAGACAGTCACCCGAGGGTGGAATTGAACCTGGGTCCCTGAGGGCTGTGAGGCAACACTGCTAACTACTGCACACCTCACTGGTAGAGATGACAGGACCAAAAAAAAAGTTTTGAATATAAAATGGTGCTACCATCCAAACAACCAGGTTGCTTTACTTCCAAAATTCTAGAAAAGCTCAGAACAATAAAAATTGGGTTATGAGGAAAATTTTTGAGGGTTGCGCAAATTTGGAACTCACACCAGAAGGTAGTGGAGGCAGGGTTGATGAGTTTTTTTAAGGCTTAAGTATATAAATGGATTGTCAGGCAAGGGAATCAAAACTTCTCTGGCTAACTGGAAATGTGGAATCCAAACAGTAGATTGACTATGGTAGTACTGAATGGCAGAGGGGCACAAGGGGTCAATAGGCCTGCATTTGTTCTTAATTGAGCCGTTCATAATTTTCCTTGTGGATGATCTACACAGAGTTTGCCCAAAATCAGTTAAAATATTGTTCTAAACTAAATCACTTAAAGGTATCTTTCTTCTTTCCCAACCTCCCACCCGAAGGAACAACAAATTGAAAGCACAAATCACCTTTTCACTTTCTACAGCTCACACAAGATCAGTAAAAACTTAAAAGTAAGGTTTTGCCATCTAGGTCAAGGATGGTACATAATGGGAAGGTAAAAACAATTTGTTAAACCAGGCAGCCAAGTTAAATAACATGATACCATGGATGAAATGTAGCATATCAGCTGAGCCTCTTCCTATGGTCACAACTTGTGGATATTTGCATAGGAATGTAAATTAGAAAAGCTTAGAGGGGTATGAGCCAAACGCAGCCAAGTGGGGCTAGTTTAATTTGGGAAATTTGTTTGGCCTGGACGAGTTGGACTGAAGGGTCTGTTTCCATGCTGTATAAGTCTATGACTCTGTGACAGAGCAGGGGATGATAGGGCAGGAATTACATTTTCTCCCAATCAAGATCAATTAAATCTGTTAAAAGCTTAATAACAGTTGTTAAGGGTTGACTTTTAACTTTTTGATAGGTTAGTCAGAGTTCTCAAACTGACCAATTGAAGGCAGATGGATAGGGTAGGAATCACAACTACCTGGAATATCATTAGAGGGTCACTGCACAGTGGGAAGGAGAACATTCATTATCTAGAAAAGGGTTGGCCCCTGGCATCATGGCAGTGGAAAAGCAAGAACAAGGCTGTAATGGACAACTAAGTGACCAACTGCCAGATGAAAGGATCCAGCTGATAATGGAGGGGTGATATTCAGATTTTGGTCCCAGAGTACTGAAGACAACACTCTTTGCAGGTAGGGTAGAACTCTGGCATCAGGAAAGCATGAGGGACAACAGAAGACAAGAAAGCAATGAGCACAAATCTTCACATTGGATCTACTGTCAAACACGCAACTCTTCTGAAATGACAGAGTGTATGCAGGTGCCATCAAAGTAACTCTGGCCTTGAACATCTTTGCTTCTGGGTGTTTTCAGTATACCTATGGATATTAGTTGCAGCTCAAAACTGACTGCATGCCCCTGCAGTTGCTGGTCACTGATACAATCTTGGTTAGGGCTGCATAGCACATTCATAAACTAACAGTTGTGTTGTAGATGTGGATTCACATACATAATTTTTACTAATATTTTGTGTGAGTTTGGGTCTGGTTTTTGAGTTAGTAACCAGTGGGTTTTTCTGTGTGTCTGAAGTTAATAGTTAACTTGTAAGTCTTTACATAACAACAGATAGCAATTTTGTCCATAAGCAGTTTTTTTGATGCTTGGCTGTAGAATGTATCATAGAATCCCCACAGTGTAGAAACAGGTCACGGCCCAACAGGTCCATAGTGATCCTCTGAACAGCACTTCACCCAGAGACATCCCTGTAATCCTTATTTTCCCATGGCTAATGCACCTAACTTGCACACCTTTGGACTGAGAGTGAGAAACACAAAAAGTACTGAAGTACCTCAGCAGATCTGGTAGAATCTGTAAAGAAAGAGATCTTGCATAGGATGGGCTAAAAGGCTAAGTTTGTTGATAATATTCGACAGCGGCTTGACCTTCGATGAGTCCAATGAACATTTCTGTATGTGCCAAAGGCAGCACAATTAAAGTGTTTTTCTGTCACTGTTTTTCTGTACTTGTAAGCAGCTTGTTCTTCTGTACTTGTGGTTCGTTTAGCTGTATAAGAGAGAGTTTTGTTCCAAGTTGTTGGACTTCACTTTGGACCGGGATCACGAATGGTGCCAGAAATAACCTAAGCTTCCAGATCAGCTGTGAATTGAGGGGTCCCCGATGGGCAGAAAGGCTTGAGGCTTTTTTCCCCTCTCTCTTTCATTCTTTTCATTTGCTTAATAACTGTTCTTTTTTTTTGTCTTTTATTATTACTTAATAAACGTTCATATTTAAGCATATTTCTCTTGTTCAGTATTCTCGACTACATTTAACTGAATCCAAAAGGAACAGCTTGGATATACTCTGTGATCCTAAATAAATCTGTATAGTTTTCAAGGATCTGCAATACTTTGCTTTTAAAGCAAACTGATTGATGCATTATTAAATCTTAGTATATTTTAAATTGTTGGTGACCAAACATGGTAAACAGTGGAGCCTCAGAAGATTGTTGGAGCTCTGGGGTTGTCAACTGGGTTCGAACAGTCTCAGCCGCCTGGAGGAAAGCACAGGAATGTAGGAATATGGTCAATGTTCTTCTCTGCTCTATCAAGGTAAATGCTACCATCTTCTCTCTGATAAGTCACACTCACTCTATCTTTGCTACTGTGTGCACCACCCACCATTCTTTCATTCAGTCTATTGCTCAGCCCAAACCCTGACACCACTAACACTGCATGCCCTCTGCACGCATTGCGTGGTGACCTCCCTGCAGTCATCTCCTGGCACGTGTGGCAACCTCCTGACCTTGCGTGGTGGCCTCCTTTGCATATGGGCCTCCTGACATGGTGCAATGGCCTCTCAGTATGGCATGGCGACCTCCTAGTCTGCTGCAGTGGTCTCCTCCTGTGGGCCCCTCCTGGCATGGCATGGCAACCTTCCAGCCCGCTCCCCACACTGCAGCAGCCTCTCGGCATGGTGTGTTGCCGGTGCGGTCTGAAGCCAGAGGCCGGTACGAACTGAAAGCTAGGTGCTAGCGTGATCTGTTGTACTGAACATTTATTTCTGTAGTGCTCGGCATTTTATTTCTCTATTGTCTAAGATCTTGTAACGAAAGAAGCTACGTGTAGGTACCTTTGTATCTAAGTCGAAGCTGGAATTGGTGACACATAAACTTTTTATTTCGTATATGTGATAATAAAGGCTATTCTATTCTATTATATACTCTGTAAACAGAAGGTAGTCCTATGATCTGTTAGGATTATGTTGATTTTACCTATCCATGACCTTAACAATCTTATACATCTTTATGAGGTCGTCTCAATTTTCACTACTCTAAGAAAAATAATCCCAGCCTATACAACCTTTCTTCACAACTCACACCCTCCTGTTCAGGCAGCATCCTGCCAAATCTTCTCCGTAGTCCCTTCAGTGCAATCACATCCTTCCTATAATGTGGTGACAAAACTATGTAGTACCCAGCTGTGGCCATACCAGAGTTTTATATACTTCCAGCATAACCTCCTTGCTCTTATATTCTGTGCTTCAGCTATTAAAGGCACTTACTTTTCTACCTTCAGGAACGTGTGGACATGCATATTAAGGTCCTCTAATCATCCACACTTTTCAGGCTCCTACCATTCATGGTATAATCCCGTGCCTTGTTAACCCTCCCAAAGAGTATTACTTCATTCGTTTCCAAATTGATTCTATTTGCCGATGGCCTGCCCAACTGACCAGTCTGTTGATAACCTCCTACAGTTTACAGATATCCTCCTTAGGATTTATAACCGTCCAATTTGTGTTGTCTGTGAGCATTTTAATCATACTCACTAAGTGTAAGTAAACCATAAACAGCAAAAGCCTCAGCATCAAGTCCTGTGGAACACCATTGGAAACAGATTTCCAGTCACAGAAACATCCCTCGACCATCATTGATCTGGGCCATCACCTGGGCCATCCCCAACACATCCCTCACCTTCCTAGACCTCACAGTCTCCATCTCAGGTAACCAGCTAGAAACTGATGTCCATTTCAAGCCCACTGACTCCCACAGCTACCTACAATACACCTCCTCCCACCTACCCTCCTGCAAAAATTCCATCCCCTATTCCCAATCCCGCCGCCTCCGCCGCATCTGCTCCCAGGATGAGGCATTCCACTCCCGCACATCTCAGATGTCCATGTTCTTCAAGGACTGCAAATTTCCCCCCGCAGTGGTCGAGAACGCCCTTGACCGGGTCTTCCGCAACACATCACTCACACCCCGCCCCTGCCACAACCGCCCAAAAAGGATCCCCCTCATTCTCACATACCACCCCACTAACCTCCAGATACAACGCATCATCCACCAACACTTCCGCCATCTACAATCCGACCCCACCACCCAAGCCATTTTTCCATCCCCACCCTTGTCTGCCTTCCGGAGAGACCACTCTCTCCATAACTCCCTTGTCCGCTCCATACTCCCCTCCAACCCCACCACACCTAGCACCTTCCCCTGCAACCGCAGGAAGTGCTACACTTGCCCCCACACCTCCTTCCTCACCCCTATCCTAGGCCCCGAGATGACTTTCCATATTAAGCAGATGTTCACCTGCTCATCTGCCAATGTGGTATACTGCATCCATTGTCCCCGGTGTAGCTTTGTCTACATTGGGGAAACCAAGCGGAGGCTTGGGGACCGCTTTGTAGAACACCTCTGCTCGGTTTGCAAAAACAACTGCACCTCCCAGTCGCGAACCATTTTAATTCCCCTGCCCATTCCTCAGACGGCATGTCCATCATGGGCCTCCTGCAGTGCCACAATGATGCCACCCAAAGGTTGCAGGAACAGCAACTCATATTCCGCTTGGGAACCCTGCAGCCCAATGGTATCAATGTGGACTTCACAAACTTCAAAATCTTCCCTTCCCCCACCGCATCACAAATCCAGTCCAGCTCATCCCCTCCCCCCACTGCAGCCCAAAACCAGCCCAGCCTGTCTCTGCTTCCCTAACCTGTTCTTCCTCTCACCCATCCCTTCCTCCCACCTCAAGCCGCACCTCCATTTCCTACCTACTACCTCATCCCGCCTCGACCTATCCGTCTTCCCTGCTCTGACCAATCCCCTCCCTACCTCCCCACCTATACTCTCCTCTCCACCTATCTTCTTTTCTTTCCATCTTCCGTCTGCCTCCCCCCTCTCCCTATTTATTCCAGAACCCTCTCCCCATCCCCCTCTCTGATGAAGGGTCTAGGCCCGAAACGTCAGCTTTTATGCTCCTGAGATGCTGCTTGGCCTGCTGTGTTCACCCAGCTTCACACTTTGTTATCCCTCTGTCAGAGATTAAACGTGTTGTTTCTGCAGGTAAGGATGAATGGTGGGATCTTGCAAAAGCAGAAATTCACAAGATTTTGTAGCAGAAGTTTATCATTAACCAGAGATTAGGTTCTGCAAAGACGGCAGTTAGCACGACCAGAAACATTTTTTCTGCAGAAAAGGACATGGTAGAGATAAGGGTGTTGTAGCAGAGGCTTATTTCTGCAAACCTGATGATTCACACGTACAGCATGTCTAGTGCTCTTTAGGATAGCCAAATAAGGATTGCAGTAAAAAAAGGGAATGGGGCCTTCGGCCGGCAGAAAAGGGAACAATAAACAAGGGCTGTCCGACAGGACGGGGAATGATAGGACAAGACCAATGGGAGCAGGGAGGCGTGATTCTGCAACTCGTAAATTGTATAAGAATGTTTAACATTCTTTGTGTGTGTGTGCCTGTCTAGCAGACACCCTTTCTTGCAAGATCATATAGAATAAAATTGTCTTGTTTCCAAGGCTTTGTCTCAGGCTGAATTTGTGAGCAGGGACTGTTTCTCACAATTGTGGGCTCATCTGGGATCCGACACTCCGACCGCTCGACACTTGTGGGACGACGGGGAAGGCACGCCTCGCCGATTTCGGCGATCTCCAACTCCCTTGTTTGTCGTTTGCAGTTTGGGCGAGTGCGATCCGGACTGGGAGACCCTGGAAACAAGACAGGTAGATGCGGCGGGTCCAGTCGGGTAACTCTTGTGCACAAGACCCGGGTCAGGAAAGGTCTTAAAGATCTGTCCGGGCGACCGGGGAGCAGCGGTATTTGCTGCAGGTATTGCCGCAGGGACGTACGGGAAGTACGGGAAAGAGTTGTAACGACCAGTTAACTCCGTGCACGGACCAAGGTAAGAAAATTGACCTTTAAGTATTGCCTTGGTTGTCGGGACGTACGGACAGTACGGGGAATTGGCGAAATATAAAAAGTATATAATTGGCCTGATTAATCGGACGAGTAAGGTGTCTGCCTGATTCGAGCACCCAGCCTTAGACCGGTTGTTAAGAGGGGAAATCCCCCACGCGAGGGTTAGGACCCTGAAGTGGGTGTGGAAGTAGGCGCCACCGAATCTCGACAAGATTAATTAAATTAGCAACAATGGGAGGCAAAGGGGAGTTGCCTGAGTAGCGATCGATCTGCAAATAACGTCAAAGTGGAACATATTCCGCCCGACAGCCCTTTGGGGAGAATGTTGGGCAGTTGAGAATACGGCTCCCGGATGTGGGAGAAAGACAAGACTACAATGATAAATTATTGTTGTTTTGTTTGGTCTAGAGAAAGCATTAAGGTACCTGATTTTTTTTTGGCCCAAATATGGATTCGACGAAGATTGGCTGTGCCAATACCTATATATATATACATCAATCGGAAAGAACCATTCAGTCAGAAAGAGTCAGATTATGCGGCTTGTTGGATAGGAGGTGCGAAGGTAGGACTATATCCTATGAGTGCAGAAGGATCGGGGGAGGACAGGGAAAGGACGAACAAGAAAAACCACAATGGGATCCCCTAACATGTTTGCCGCCTCCATATCCCCCCTCCTCCCCACTGACGGCCGTGAGTAGCTTCCACAACCAGCCCACGGCCCCAGAACAAACCCCAGCACCTGAAAAAGAGCCAGACTCTGAGGTAAAAGACACGGAACCTAGGGGGTCCAGAATTACACGATCTGCCACACTTAGAGAAGGAGCAGAAGCAAAGGAAAAGGAAAACTTATATCCTTTAAGGGAGGTCCCGATTGGGGATGGTGAAATTGGGTATGTGAACGCTCCCTTAACCGGTAGTGAACTTAGGATCTTTAAGAAAGAAATGAAAAGTTTAATAGAGGATCTGGTCAGACTGGCCGAACAGTTAGATCAACTCCTAGGACCCAATTTATATACCTGGGGAGAATTGATGGCAATTCTAGGAACTCTATTTTTGGGGTAAGAACGAGGTATGATTAGGAGGGCGGCCTTACAGGAGTGGGAAAAAAGGCACCCAGCGGGACTAAACGTAGTCCCGGCAGATCAGAAATTCCCGAATGCCGATCCTCATTGGGACAATAATGATAAACACAATAGAGCATCAATGCGGGATCTGAGGGAAATGGTAATATTGGGAATTAAAGAGGCAGCACCCAGATCGCAAAACTTTGCTAAAGCCTTCGAAGTACGACAGGAGAAGGATGAAACTCCTTCTACATTTCTTCAAAGGCTCAAGGAGGCCACAAGGAAGTATTCGGGGATGGATCCCGATGATCCGGTAGCTCAGGGACTCTTAAAGGTCCAGTTTGTAACTAAATCGTGGCCGGACATACAAAAGAAATTACAGAAAATAGATGGATGGAGTGAGAGACAGATGGAGGAATTACTACGAGAGGTGCAGAAGGTATATGTAAAACGGGAGGACGAGAAGCAGAAACAAAAAGCAAAAACGATGATCGCTGCCATTAAAGAAGTAACAAAGAAAGAGAGAGAGACAAAGAGAAGAGGCAGATACTAGACGCGGGAGACGACAGGCAGGATGTTACCATTGTGAAAGAGTGGGACATTTTAAGCGGGAATGCCCAGAGTTAACACGGGAAAGGGAAACGGTCTCCCTAATGGCCCTCGATGAGGATTAGGGGAGTCAGGGGTTCCTTCCTCCTAAGGCCCACCGGGAACCCTTGATAAACTTAAAGGTGGGACCTGAAGGGGAGGAGGCAGTATTCTTGGTGGACACCGGTGCAGCACGGTCATCCCTAAGTTTTATACCTAATAGTGTTAAGTTGACTAACGAGTATCTTAGAGTTTCCGGAGTAAAAGGCGAAGGATTCCCAGTGCCTATTTTTGAGCCAACCCTAATTAGAAACGATGATAAGCAAGTGACAGGACAATTACTATACATTCCCAACATTGGGAGTAATTTACTAGGTAGGGATTTGATTATATTGCTGGGCTTAAAAATTGGGGTAGAGAATAGTGCGGTAGCTGTAACAATGGCTATGTTAACGCGTTGGGAAGAACAACAAATCAGTCCTGATGTGTGGGCGAGAGCTGATAACGCAGGGCACCTAACTATTACCCCGCTGGTAATCACACTGACTCGAAAAGATGAGACGCTTCGGGTTAGACAATAACCTATATCCTCTCTCTTTATGAAATGATGTTTGGATTACCTTTCTTGGGTGGAAAAGGGGAATTACCAACTGTAGAGTTCAATGATAAGTTTTTAAAGAACTATATTGTGGTGCTCGGTTCTTCTTTGTCTGTCCTTAGGAAGAAGGGTCTGTTGACCCAGACACCTCCACTTGAGTTCGCAGTACATCGGATACGACCGGGTGATTGGGTCCTGATCAAAACCTGGAACGATGCCAAACTGCACCCAAGCTGGGAGGGACCGTTCCTAACCTCCTGACTACTGAAACAGCTGTCCGAACTGCTGAAAAAGGGTGGAGTCATCACACTCGTGTTAAGGGTCCGGTGGACGCTCCTTCCCCTCCGGCAGAGTGGCAAGTTCATCCTACAGACAACCCTCTGAAAGTCAAGCTGAGCAAAAAAAGAATGAACTGAACTGATATGAAAGACTATCAAGTATTGGTTAGAAATTTTGTATTGTAAACGTTGCGCGAACTCACACCTCCCGGGTATTTAAAGGGTTAGAGAATAGACAGATAGGGGTTGGGAAGAATAATTTTACCGCTTTATGTCAAAATTATGCGAGAGTAACGGGACGTACTGACTGTTGGGTATGCGCTGCGATCCCACACCATGGAGAATCTGGAATCCCTCTCACGGTAATACCATTTACCAATAGAGAGGTGTATGAGGTACAACAATTTGACTTGGGCTCAAATGATACAAAATGGAGATCTGAAAGGTGTGATTATAAATTCGCGGGATGGTTCCCATGACCAGCTCCGAAAACCCCGACTGCTATCGATGGCCTTAGGGTTTCCCCACCGAAAGGCGTAGTCAATACTACTTGTTTCTGTAATCAGAATGACAACGCACCCTTCCAGTTAGGAAACTCATCTTGTGTCACTACCAGCCAAGCTACTGGCACAAATGTACCCAACATATTGAACGGGACATATTGGGTATGTGGCCTAGAGGCTTATCCCTTTATCTCCGGGAAAAAGGTTCATTCGGGTGACAGAATGCATAGGAAGCGTAGAACTGATGATTTTGATTTAACACTGCCTCAAAGTCAGAAAGGCTGGAGTGGCTGTTGCTACCTCGCCTATGTAATCCCCCATCTGAGGCTGTTAGATAAAACCCCAGAAATAACTCAGAATGGGCAGGGAGGGAAGCGGACACCCCGAGAAGTAACCGAAGGGGATCGCTTCCTCTGGACTTTGATACCTATGTATGAGACTGCACGAGCAGGAGAGGAAATACAAAAGTTGGCTCTTTCCCTGGAGGAGTTGGCCAACAATACTGCTGATGCGTTGGCCGAGACCCAATCACAAGTGGCGGCCATAACGACCGAAATGATTGCCACCAGGCTAACGACTCTTCAGAATAGGATGGCTCTAGATTGTATTCTGGCAGAGAAGGGTGGTACCTGTGCACTAATTGGGGAAGAGTGTTGTACATACATACCTGAGGTTTCCCATAACACTCTAGGAATGGGGGAGTTGTGGATTACCTGGTTGGGGAGAGTGGTTGGTTAATTTGGCCATCTCTGGATTATTGATATTAGTGGGTCTGGTGGTGGGGTTGAAATTCCTCAAATGGATACTGAACCGATTAATGACATCTCTAGGGGAACGAACCCTAGTACATCACCAAGATAATAAAATGTGAGGCTGGATGAACACAGCAGGCCAAGCAGCATCTCAGGAGCACAAAAGCTGACGTTTCGGGCCTAGACCCTTCATCAGAGAGGGGGATGGGGGGAGGGAACTGGAATAAATAGGGAGAGAGGGGGAGGCGGACCGAAGATGGAGAGTAAAGAAGAGAGTGTAGAGAGAGTGGAGAGAGTGTAGGTGGGGAGGTAGGGAGGGGATAGGTCAGTCCAGGGGAGACGGACAGGTCAAGGAGGTGGGATGAGGTTAGTAGGTAGCTGGGGGTGCGGCTTGGGGTGGGAGGAAGGGATGGGTGAGAGGAAGAACCGGTTAGGGAGGCAGAGACAGGTTGGACTGGTTTTGGGATGCAGTGGGTGGGGGGGAAGAGCTGGGCTGGTTGTGTGGTGCAGTGGGGGGAGGGGATGAACTGGGCTGGTTTAGGGATGCAGTAGGGGAAGGGGAGATTTTGAAACTGGTGAAGTCCACATTGATACCATTTGGCTGCAGGGTTCCCAGGCGGAATATGAGTTGCTGTTCCTGCAACCTTCGGGTGGCATCATTGTGGCAGTGCAGGAGGCCCATGATGGACATGTCATCAAGAGAATGGGAGGGGGAGTGGAAATGGTTTGCGACTGGGAGGTGCAGTTGTTTGTTGCGAACTGAGCGGAGGTGTTCTGCAAAGCGGTCCCCAAGCCTCCGCTTGGTTTCCCCAATGTAGAGGAAGCCGCACCGGGTACAGTGGATGCAGTATACCACATTGGCAGATGTGCAGGTGAACCTCTGCTTAATGTGGAATGTCATCTTGGGGCCTGGGATGGGGGTGAGGGAGGAGGTGTGGGGACAAGTGTAGCATTTCCTGCGGTTGCAGGGGAAGGTGCCGGGTGTGGTGGGGTTGGAGGGCAGTGTGGAGCGAACAAGGGAGTCACGGAGAGAGTGGTCTCTCCGGAAAGCAGACAGGGGAGGGGATGGAAAAATGTCTTGGGTGGTGGGGTCGGATTGTAAATGGCGGAAGTGTCGGAGGATAACGCGTTGTATCCGGAGGTTGGTAGGGTGGTGTGTGAGAACGAGGGGGATCCTCTTGGGGCGGTTGTGGCGGGGGCGGGGTGTGAGGGATGTGTCGCGGGAAATGCGGGAGACGCGGTCAAGGGCGTTCTCGATCACCGTGGGGGGAAAGTTGCGGTCCTTAAAGAACTTGGACATCTGGGATGTGCGGGAGTGGAATGTCTTATCGTGGGAGCAGATGCGGCGGAGGCGGAGGAATTGGGAATAGGGGATGGAATTTTTGCAGGAGGGTGGGTGGGAGGAGGTGTATTCCAGGTAGCTGTGGGAGTCGGTGGGCTTGAAATGGACATCAGTTACAAGCTGGTTGCCTGAGATGGAGACTGAGAGGTCCAGGAAGGTGAGGGATGTGCTGGAGATGGCCCAGGTGAACTGAAGGTTGGGGTGGAAGGTGTTGGTGAAGTGGATGAACTGTTCGAGCTCCTCTGGGGAGCAAGAGGCGGCGCCGATACAGTCATCAATGTACCGGAGGAAGAGGTGGGGTTTGGGGCCTGTGTAGGTGCGGAAGAGGGACTGTTCCACGTAACCTACAAAGAGGCAGGCGTAGCTGGGGCCCATGCGGGTGCCCATGGCCACCCCCTTAGTCTGTAGGAAGTGGGAGGAGTCAAAAGAGAAGTTGTTGAGTGTGAGGACGAGTTCAGCTAGGCGGATGAGAGTGTCGGTGGAGGGGGCCTGGTCGGGCCTGCGGGACAGGAAGAAGCGGAGGGCCTTGAGGCCATCTCCATGCGGAATGCAGGTGTACAGGGACTGGACGTCCATGGTGAATATGAGGTGTTGGGGGCCAGGGAATTGGAAGTCCTGGAGGAGGTGGAGGGCGTGGGTGGTGTCACGGACGTAGGTGGGGAGTTCCTGGACCAAAGGGGAGAAAATGGAGTCCAGATAGGTGGAGATGAGTTCGGTGGGGCAGGAGCAGGCTGAGACGATGGGTCGACCAGGGCAGGCAGGTTTGTGGATTTTGGGAAGGAGATAGAAACGGGCCGTGCGGGGTTGGGGAAAAATGAGGTTGGAGGCTGTGGTTGGGAGGTCCCCTGAGGTGATGAGGTCGTGAATGGTGTTGGAGATGATGGTTTGGTGCTCGGGTGTGGGGTCATGATCGAGGAGGCGGTAGGAGGTGGTGTCGGAGAGTTGGCGTCTGGCCTCGGCGATGTAGAGGTCAGTGCGCCATACTACCACTGCGCCACCCTTGTCTGCGGGTTTGATGGTGAGGTTGGGGTTGGAGCGGAGGGAGCGGAGGGCTGCCCGTTCTGCGGGGGAGAGGTTGGAGTGGGTGAGAGAGGTGGAGAGGTTGAGGCGGTTAATGTCTCGACGGCAGTTGGAGATGAAGAGGTCGAGGGAGGGTAGGAGGCCCGGGGGTGGTGTCCAGGAGGAGGACTTGTGTTGGAAACGGGTGAAGGGGTCAGTGGAAGGAGGGTTGGGTTCCCGGTTGAAGAAGTAGGCATGGAGGCGAAGACGGCGGAAAAACTGCTCTATGTCCGACCGTGACTGGTATTCGTTGATGTGTGGTTGTAGGGGGACAAAGGTGAGCCCCTTGCTAAGGACTGACCGTTCGTCCTCAGTCAGTGGGAGGTCTGGGGGGATGGTGAAGATGCGGCAGGGCTCAGTGTGGCTGTCTCCTCTGGGGTTGCAGGCTGTGGAGGTTGTGGGCGGAGCGATGAGGTCGTCGGCCGTGGGCGGGGTTCCGTCGGCCGTGGGCGGGGTTCCGTCGGCGTCGGCCGTGGGCGGGGTTTCGCCGGCCGTGAGCGGGGTTCCGTCGGCGTCGACCGTGGGCGGGGTTCCGTCGGCGTCGACCGTGGGCGGGGTTGCGTCGGCGGTTGGAGGAGCGGGGTGGGCGGCAGCAGCTGAGGTGAGGGTGGTGTGTGGGCTGTAGTACCTGGACGTGGAGGTGGTGACTGCAGCAGCGGTTCCGGAAGTTCTGTGGCCGGCGGAGGCGGATGTGACGTCATCGGTGGGGTCTCCGGCCGTGTCCTCATGGTCAATGGCGGCGTGTGCATGGTGGGGGAGGGGCAGGGACAGAGTCGGGATTTGGGAGGCGCAGGAATCCTCTTGTGGGTGGCAGGGGCCAGTGAGTTTGTTGTACTTACGATTTTTGGTGTCCAGTAAAGCTGAGTGGAACTGGGTGTTCAGTCTGTGGATCCTGCGGAGGATAAAAAACAGCAGGGGTCCTTTGCAAGTCTGGGAGAGGGAGGCTCTGAGCTGGGGCAGGCTGGATTGCAGTGCCTGGAGGTGCCGGCGCATGGCTGCGAGTGTCTGTTTCAGGAGTCGCAGGCAGAACCGCTTCTGAAGGGTCTGAATGTTCTGGGTGTAGAGGTGGTCACAGTTGGGGCCAAATTGGGAAGGCTGAAATGTGGACTGTAGTCCCTTGGGGATGATCTGGTTCCGTAGGCAGGTGCTGAGGAAGATGATGTGGCTGTGGTACCTGGTTTGCTTCAGGACATGGTCGAGCAGTTTCAAGGCCGAAGAGATTACAAGAGAGTTGCAATGGGAGAGAGATTCCCTGAGGTTGGTCCGGAGGGAGGAGGGTAACTTCTTCAGGTTAGGCATCCCTGGAAGAGGCTTCGCAGTGAGGTTAAAATAGTATCAGAGACAATGGGAACTGCAGATGCTCGAGATTCCAAGATAATAAAATGTGAGGCTGGATGAACACAGCAGGCCAAGCAGCATCTCAGGAGCACAAAAGCTGATGTTTCGGGCCTAGACCCTTCATCAGAGAGGGGGATGGGGGGAGGGAACTGGAATAAATAGGGAGAGAGGGGGAGGCGGACCGAAGATGGAGAGTAAAGAAGATGGGTGGAGAGAGTGTAGGTGGGGAGGTATGGAGGGGATAGGTCAGTCCAGGGGAGACGGACAGGTCAAGGAGGTGGGATGAGGTTAGTAGGTAGCTGGGGGTGCGGCTTGGGGTGGGAGGAAGGGATGGGTGAGAGGAAGAACCGGTTAGGGAGGCAGAGACAGGTTGGACTGGTTTTGGGATGCAGTGGGTGGGGGGGAAGAGCTGGGCTGGTTGTGTGGTGCAGTGGGGGGAGGGGATGAACTGGGCTGGTTTAGGGATGCAGTAGGGGAAGGGGAGATTTTGAAACTGGTGAAGTCCACATTGATACCATTTGGCTGCAGGGTTCCCAGGCGGAATATGAGTTGCTGTTCCTGCAACCTTCGGGTGGCATCATTGTGGCAGTGCAGGAGGCCCATGATGGACATGTCATCAAGAGAATGGGAGGGGGAGTGGAAATGGTTTGCGACTGGGAGGTGCAGTTGTTTGTTGCGAACTGAGCGGAGGTGTTCTGCAAAGCGGTCCCCAAGCCTCCGCTTGGTTTCCCCAATGTAGAGGAAGCCGCACCGGGTACAGTGGATGCAGTATACCACATTGGCAGATGTGCAGGTGAACCTCTGCTTAATGTGGAATGTCATCTTGGGGCCTGGGATGGGGGTGAGGGAGGAGGTGTGGGGACAAGTGTAGCATTTCCTGCGGTTGCAGGGGAAGGTGCCGGGTGTGGTGGGGTTGGAGGGCAGTGTGGAGCGAACAAGGGAGTCACGGAGAGAGTGGTCTCTCCGGAAAGCAGACAGGGGAGGGGATGGAAAAATGTCTTGGGTGGTGGGGTCGGATTGTAAATGGCGGAAGTGTCGGAGGATAACGCGTTGTATCCGGAGGTTGGTAGGGTGGTGTGTGAGAACGAGGGGGATCCTCTTGGGGCGGTTGTGGCGGGGGCGGGGTGTGAGGGATGTGTCGCGGGAAATGCGGGAGACGCGGTCAAGGGCGTTCTCGATCACCGTGGGGGGAAAGTTGCGGTCCTTAAAGAACTTGGACATCTGGGATGTGCGGGAGTGGAATGTCTTATCGTGGGAGCAGATGCGGCGGAGGCGGAGGAATTGGGAATAGGGGATGGAATTTTTGCAGGAGGGTGGGTGGGAGGAGGTGTATTCCAGGTAGCTGTGGGAGTCGGTGGGCTTGAAATGGACATCAGTTACAAGCTGGTTGCCTGAGATGGAGACTGAGAGGTCCAGGAAGGTGAGGGATGTGCTGGAGATGGCCCAGGTGAACTGAAGGTTGGGGTGGAAGGTGTTGGTGAAGTGGATGAACTGTTCGAGCTCCTCTGGGGAGCAAGAGGCGGCGCCGATACAGTCATCAATGTACCGGAGGAAGAGGTGGGGTTTGGGGCCTGTGTAGGTGCGGAAGAGGGACTGTTCCACGTAACCTACAAAGAGGCAGGCGTAGCTGGGGCCCATGCGGGTGCCCATGGCCACCCCCTTAGTCTGTAGGAAGTGGGAGGAGTCAAAAGAGAAGTTGTTGAGTGTGAGGACGAGTTCAGCTAGGCGGATGAGAGTGTCGGTGGAGGGGGCCTGGTCGGGCCTGCGGGACAGGAAGAAGCGGAGGGCCTTGAGGCCATCTCCATGCGGAATGCAGGTGTACAGGGACTGGACGTCCATGGTGAATATGAGGTGTTGGGGGCCAGGGAATTGGAAGTCCTGGAGGAGGTGGAGGGCGTGGGTGGTGTCACGGACGTAGGTGGGGAGTTCCTGGACCAAAGGGGAGAAAATGGAGTCCAGATAGGTGGAGATGCGTTCGGTGGGGCAGGAGCAGGCTGAGACGATGGGTCGACCAGGGCAGGCAGGTTTGTGGATTTTGGGAAGGAGATAGAAACGGGCCGTGCGGGGTTGGGGAACAATGAGGTTGGAGGCTGTGGGTGTGAGGTCCCCTGAGGTGATGAGGTCGTGAATGGTGTTGGAGATGATGGTTTGGTGCCCAAGGGACTACAGTCCACATTTCAGCCTTCCCAATTTGGCCCCAACCGTGACCACCTCTACACCCAGAACATTCAGACCCTTCAGAAGCGGTTCTCCCTGCGACTCCTGAAACAGACACTCGCAGCCATGCGCCGGCACCTCCAGGCACTGCAATCCAGCCTGCCCCAGCTCTGAGCCTCCCTCTCCCAGACTTGCAAAGGACCCCTGCTGTTTTTTATCCTCCGCAGGCTCCACAGACTGAACACCCAGTTCCACTCAGCTTTACTGGACACCAAAAATCGTAAGTACAACAAACTCACTGGCCCCTGCCACCCACAAGAGGATTCCTGCGCCTCCCAAATCCCGACTCTGTCCCTGCCCCTCCCCTACCATGCACCCGCCGCCATTGACCATGAGGACACGGCCGGAGACCCCACCGATGACGTCACATCCGCCTCCGCCGGCCACAGAACTTCCGGAACCGCTGCTGCAGTCACCACCTCCACGTCCAGGTACTACAGCCCACACACCACCCTCACCTCAGCTGCTGCCGCCCACCCCGCTCCTCCAACCGCCGACGCAACCCCGCCCACGGTCGACGCCGACGGAACCCCGCCCACGGTCGACGCCGACGGAACCCCGCTCACGGCCGGCGAAACCCCGCCCACGGCCGACGCCGACGGAACCCCGCCCACGGCCGACGGAACCCCGCCCACGGCCGACGACCTCATCGCTCCGCCCACAACCTCCACAGCCTGCAACCCCAGAGGAGACAGCCACACTGAGCCCTGCCGCATCTTCACCATCCCCCCAGACCTCCCACTGACTGAGGACGAACGGTCAGTCCTTAGCAAGGGGCTCACCTTTGTCCCCCTACAACCACACATCAACGAATACCAGTCACGGTCGGACATAGAGCAGTTTTTCCGCCGTCTTCGCCTCCATGCCTACTTCTTCAACCGGGAACCCAACCCTCCTTCCACTGACCCCTTCACCCGTTTCCAACACAAGTCCTCCTCCTGGACACCACCCCCAGGCCTCCTACCCTCCCTCGACCTCTTCATCTCCAACTGCCGTCGAGACATTAACCGCCTCAACCTCTCCACCCCTCTCACCCACTCCAACCTCTCCCCCGCAGAACGGGCAGCCCTCCGCTCCAACCCCAACCTCACCATCAAACCCGCAGACAAGGGTGGCGCAGTGGTAGTATGGCGCACTGACCTCTACATCGCCGAGGCCAGACGCCAACTCTCCGACACCACCTCCTACCGCCTCCTCGATCATGACCCCACACTCGAACAGTTCATCCACTTCACCAACACCTTCCACCCCAACCTTCAGTTCACCTGGGCCATCTCCAGCACATCCCTCACCTTCCTGGACCTCTCAGTCTCCATCTCAGGCAACCAGCTTGTAACTGATGTCCATTTCAAGCCCACCGACTCCCACAGCTACCTGGAATACACCTCCTCCCACCCACCCTCCTGCAAAAATTCCATCCCCTATTCCCAATTCCTCCGCCTCCGCCGCATCTGCTCCCACGATAAGACATTCCACTCCCGCACATCCCAGATGTCCAAGTTCTTTAAGGACCGCAACTTTCCCCCCACGGTGATCGAGAACGCCCTTGACCGCGTCTCCCGCATTTCCCGCGACACATCCCTCACACCCCGCCCCCGCCACAACCGCCCCAAGAGGATCCCCCTCGTTCTCACACACCACCCTACCAACCTCCGGATACAACGCATTATCCTCCGACACTTCCGCCATTTACAATCCGACCCCACCACCCAAGACATTTTTCCATCCCCTCCCCTGTCTGCTTTCCGGAGAGACCACTCTCTCCGTGACTCCCTTGTTCGCTCCACACTGCCCTCCAACCCCACCACACCCGGCACCTTCACCTGCAACCGCAGGAAATGCTACACTTGTCCCCACACCTCCTCCCTCACCCCCATCCCAGGCCCCAAGATGACATTCCACATTAAGCAGAGGTTCACCTGCACATCTGCCAATGTGGTATACTGCATCCACTGTACCCGGTGCGGCTTCCTCTACATTGGGGAAACCAAGCGGAGGCTTGGGGACCGCTTTGCAGAACACCTCCGCTCAGTTCGCAACAAACAACTGCACCTCCCAGTCGCAAACCATTTCCACTCCCCCTCCCATTCTCTTGATGACATGTCCATCATGGGCCTCCTGCACTGCCACAATGATGCCACCCGAAGGTTGCAGGAACAGCAACTCATATTCCGCCTGGGAACCCTACAGCCATATGGTATCAATGTGGACTTCACCAGTTTCAAAATCTCCCCTTCCCCTACTGCATCCCTAAACCAGCCCAGTTCATCCCCTCCCCCCACTGCACCACACAACCAGCCCAGCTCTTCCCCCCCCACCCACTGCATCCCAAAACCAGTCCAACCTGTCTCTGCCTCCCTAACCGGTTCTTCCTCTCACCCATCCCTTCCTCCCACCCCAAGCCGCACCCCCAGCTACCTACTAACCTCATCCCACCTCTTTGACCTGTCCGTCTCCCCTGGACTGACCTATCCCCTCCCTACCTCCCCACCTACACTCTCTCCACCTATCTTCTTTACTCTCCATCTTCGGTCCGCCTCCCCCTCTCTCCCTATTTATTCCAGTTCCCTCCCCCCATCCCCCTCTCTGATGAAGGGTCTAGGCCCGAAACGTCAGCTTTTGTGCTCCTGAGATGCTGCTTGGCCTGCTGTGTTCATCCAGCCTCACATTTTATTATCTTGGAATCTCCAGCATCTGCAGTTCCCATTATCCCTAGTACATCACCAGATGCTTTTACAATCAGCAGATGGTATGCAACAAAGAGAAAGTCAAAGAATGCTTCTAGAGTTCGAAAAACAAACATCACAAAGAGTGATTTAAGGGTTAACCGTGTACAAGATTGTGAACCTCAACGCCAGCAAGCGTAAGAGGACAGAGAATGGGAAAATGAATTTAAAAAAAGGGCTTAATTAGTGCAGAAACAATAGTTTGAGAAAAAGAAAAAGGGGGAATTGTGAGAGATTAAACGTGTTGTTTTTGCAGGTTAGGATGAATGGTGGGATCTTGCAAAAGCAGAAATTCACAAGATTTTGTAGCAGAAGTTTATCATTAACCAGAGATTAGGTTCTGCAAAGATGGCAGTTAGACGACCAGAAACATTTTTTCTGCAGAAAAGGACATGGTAGAGATAAAGGTGTTGTAGCAGAGGCTTATTTCTGCAAACCTGACGATTCACATGTACAGCATGTCTAGTGCTCTTTAGGGTCGCCAAATAAGGATTGCAGTAAAAAAAGGGAATGGGGCCTTCGGCCGGCAGAAAAGGGAACAATAAACAAGGGCTGTCCGACAGGACGGGGAATGATAGGACAAGACCAATGGGAGCAGGGAGGCATGATTCTGCAACTCGTAAATTGTATAAGAATGTTTAACATTCTTTGTGTGTGTGCCTGTCTAGCAGACACCCTTTCTTGCAAGATCGTACAAAGTAAAATTGTCTTGTTTCCAAGGCTTTGTCTCAGGCTGAATTTGTGAGCAGGGACTGTTTCTCACAACTCTACCATCATCCTCTGTTTCCGCCTCTCAGCCAAGTTTTGGTCCATGTGTCACTTTGCCTTGGATCTCACGGGCTCTTATATTCCTGACCGTTCTGTCTACAGGCACCTTATTAAAAGCCTTGCTGAAATCAATGTAGGCCACATGAAATGCATTACCCTTATCAACACTCCAGTTACCTCCTCAAACAATTCAATCAAATGTGTCAAGCAGGATTATCCTTAACAAGTTCACGTTGACTATCCCTATTAATCTCTGCCTCTCCAAGTGCAAATTTCTTTGTTTCAGAATTCTTTCTAATAACTTGCCACCACCCAAGTTAGACTGACTGGCTTGCAAGTTCCTGGGTCTATCACTTCTTTCAGTCTTCCAGTACCTCATCTGTGGCCATGGAGGCCCCTGATATCTCCTCTGATGCCTGTTTCAACTGCCTTGGATACATCGCAAATACTCTGCATGGAGTTTAAATTCAGCTAATAAAATCTGGAATATAAAGCTAACTTCAGAATAGTAATTATGATAACTTTCATTGCTTGTTGTAAAAGCCCCAACTGGTTCACTAAGATTCTTTGGGAAGGAAATCTCTTGTCTTTACCTGGCTGACCCTCATATGATTCCAGGACCACAGCAAATGTGGGTGTTTCTTAATTGTTCTCTACAAGGGCTTAGCAAACCATTCAGTCCAAGGGCAACTGAGGATAAACAACAAATGATGGCCTTGCGAGCAATGTCCACATGCCATGAAAAAAGTAAAGAAAACAAAATTCTGATAAGTGTTAGACCTTGAAATGTCATGGCAGTTCACATTTAATACAAAGAAGTACAAAGTGTTCACTTAGGTGTGAAAAACAAATATAGTCAATATTAACTGAGTTCGAAAGAAGGGTCACTTGACCAAAACGTTAACTCTGATTTCTCTCCATGGATGTTGCCAGGTCTGCTGAGCCGTTATAGCAATTTCTGTTTTTGTTTCTGATTTACTGCATCTGCTTTTGTTTTGGTCTTTATTTGAATCAATTTGCAGAGTTGCAAAGAATGCCAGTGGGCTAGATCAAGGTAAAGTGCTCTTGCAGAGGCTGAGTATGAACCTAATAGGCTAAATAGTCTCCTTCTGACCTACAACAGTTCTATGATTCTATGGTTCATTCCAGCATAAGATTGGCCCTGTCTTCGGATTCATTGTGCAAACTTTGCATTAATGTAAGGTGGTAACTGCTATCCATCATTACTAAAATTTCAATGTTGAACAGGGTTAATTGTCTTCTCACTGAACAAATAAACATTTTGTCACTGATACACTGATTAAAACACCATTCTGTAAAAATGACCATGGATGTTGTAGTATAAATATTCGCCTGGTGTTCTTGATTTTCTAAGCACATGTTCATTAGTTAGTAGGTCAAAGTGGACGTTTGGCTTTCCACCGACAGTTGCACCAAATTACTTTGAAGTACTGTGAAAATAAAATATTTCCTCTACCTATTAAATTCATTGGGATTTTTAAAAACATGATTAACATCAGCAGGTAACTTCACTCAAAAATATTACCAGCTCAACTTTCTAGAATAGTTGCAATTTCAGATTTAGAAATGCTCACTATTCATTTGTGGTAAGTTTATACAAAATTCTTTATTGTTCTTTTGAACACACGGACACTACTCCTGATTTTGTTTTGTACATCAATGCATCAAATATGTTTAAACAATGTTATAAGCACAACGATAATAGATATTAGAAAATAAGAGAATGCAGAGGAACTTACGAGCCATTTTAATTGTTTGAAAGAGATGCACCTCTTTTTAAATTATGCAACTGTGTTTAGCTGTTCTTCTGCTGTGAAGTGATATTGAGCAGAACTCCCAGTCTCCACAGGTACACTGTAAACAATGGGAAATCATCTGACAAATGAAGGATTGTCTTGTCTAATCTCTGCTGAAGTTTCTCCAGCCCTACGCAATTCACAGTGGCAACTCCACATCCTGCTGAATTCTTGTGTTGTAAAAGCTGTTCCAGTATCCAAAACACGTAGTAGACATTTTCATAGGAGGATACATCAAGTTCTGTCTGATTATAAGCAGAAATATAGAAAACTAATTACTGAAAATATAAAAACACAGCAGATCTGCCAGGACAGGTTCGATCTCCATCTACTCTATTCACTTATCGCGCCACACCATCATCAGCACAAATACCACATTTTCCCAGCTATTATCAGTTCTGATGAAGGATCACTAGATTCGAAATGTTAATTCTTTTTTCCTCAACAGATGCTGCCAGACCTGCTGTGTTTCTCCAGTACTTCTATTTTTTTTGGGACAGGTTTCTAGCATCCACAATTCTTTGTGTTTATTTTCATAACTGACTAATGCACATGCCTAATCTTAAGAATTGCTTCCACACACAGCCCCCTCAATTTTAACTCCCTTTGCCCAGAAGTAGTTATTTTGGGAATGGAGGACAGGAAAGACTACATGCAGGGAAATGGGATACTGTTGTGTAATAAAGACTTAGAATGCTGATATGCTCATCAGGTTAGGCAGCTGCCATGGCAAGAAAAACAGAATTAATGTTTGAAGTCAGTGATCCTCCTGAGAATTTTACTACTTTTGATAAATGTACTTCCTGCACAGTATGCCTGCGTGTTGTGAAATCTGGCACCTGTGGAAATTGTAATATAAGTGCAAAATGTTCCATCACTTGTTACATTTGGTTTTGCCCAATAAAAGGCTGGGACACTCTGGTTTTGTTTCATTAGCCTTTCAAAACAGTTTGCAAGTCACTCATCTGCAGTTCACTGATCACTGAATAGCACTTCAACAGTCTTTTTTTAGTCAAGGAGGGACAGCCATAGAAGAAGATAACTCAATAGTGCTTAGTGCTGCTATTTACTCTGACAAGCTGTTGGATTCATATAATCATTGACTATCCTGCTCCTGTGACCCTGCATCCCCCATAACTAATCCACAACCCTGGAGTTCAGAGAAATCCCAGTAGCCAGATGGTTCAGCTGAGAGCTGGGCTCAAGAAAGTCGATGCAAAGTTGTTGCTTTTCGCTATTCCGCAAACAAGTTAGAAGAAACAAAGGGTAATATTAACTAACTTCAACTGTTTACCTTACCGAGCTTAGGTGCAGACTCATGCATCAACTAGAGCAGTCTTCAAAGCAGAGATTGAACATCTGCATGGAGAATATTTGCTAAACTATTCTGAGTTGGAATCCTGTTTCTTCGCAATTACAGAATACTGAGAGGCCTGGAAAGAGTAGATATGGAGATGTTTCCACTAGGAGAGACTAAAACCTGAGGGCACAGCCTCAGAACGAAGGGACAACCCTTTAGGACTGAGATGCGGAGGAATTTCTTCAGCCAGAAGCTGGTCAATCTGTAGAGCTCATTGGGTTGTGGAGGACAATTCATTGAGTGTATTTAAGACAGAAATATGTAGGTTTTAGATAAGTAAGGGAATCAAAGGGAAGAATGGAGAAGAATGGGGTTGAGAAACCTATTAACCATGATTGAATAGCAGAGCAGACTCAGTGGGCTGAATGGCCTAATTCTGTTCCTATATGTTATGATCTAAGGTTTAATTCGCTGCAGGTCATAGAAGGAGCAGAATGGTCTCCATGATGAACAGGAGTTATTGTTGGGGAAATTCTCAGGTTAGACCTTTGCAAGTGAAGAACTGGAAATCTTGTGGAGGGAGCAAGGTTTGAATCAGATTTGGTGAACCAGTGTACTCACATCTGTATGGGATGATAAAAAAGTCTAGTGCACCTGTCTTGATTGCATCTGCTACATGATGTATTCTGTTAGTGTTTCACCAGTTTGTCTATTCACCTATATTTACTTCATAGTTTTTCTACTTGTTTGAATATAATGTTAGACCAAATTCATTGAATTTTTTGAAGAGGGAGCCAGTTGTGTAGATGAGGGCAAGGAAAGCGATGTAGTCGGCTTGGGTTTCAGCAATATTTTTGTTAATATTCTACATGGGAGATTGATAACCAAGGTAAAAGCTCACAGAACTAAGGAAAATTGGCTCCTTGGATCTAGAATTGAGTAAGTAGCAGGAAGCAGAGGGTGGCAGCTAAGGGTACTTTCTGACCAGGTCCCACATAGTAGAATGGATAGTAAGGTTAGATCAAATGGGATCCAGGGAAAGAGTGTATATTGGATATAAAATTGGCTTGATGGTAGATGACAGAAGGTGGTGGTAGAAGGCTGTTATTTGAACTGGAGATCTGTGACTAGCAGTGCGCAGCAAGGATCAGTTCTGGGTCCACTGCTGTCATTTATATCAACAATTTGGATGAGAATATAGGAGGTATGGTTAGTAAGTTTCAATGACACCAAAATTGGTGTAGCAGACAGTGAAGAAGGTTAATAGAGTACAATGAGATCTTGATCAGATTAGCCAATGGGCTGAAAAGCGGCAGATGGAGTTTAATTCAATAAATGCAAGGTGTTGTATTTTGGTAAGGCAAACCAGGCTGGACTTGCAGTTAATGGTCGGATCCTTGGGAACATTTCTGAACAGAATCACTTAGACATGCAGTTTCATAGTCCCTTGAAAATGGCACTGCAGGTAGACAGGATGGTGAAGAAAGCATTTGGCCACGTTTGCTTTAATTGATCAGAGCACTGGAGTTGGGACATTATGTGGGGCTGTATGAGATATTGGTGTTTTAAAATGTTGTGTGCAAATCTGTTTGCCCTGCTTTGGAAAGATGTCGTTAAACTAGAAAAGGTGCAAAAAAAATTTACAAGGATATTGCTGGGATTGGAGGGTTTGAGTTGTAGAGAGAGACTGGATAGGCTGGGACGTCTCTCCCTGGTGGATCGAAGAATTGAGGGGCGAACTTACAAAGGTTTATGAAATCATGAGGGGCATAGATAAGGTGAATAGCCAAGGTCTTTACCAAGGGTCGATGAGATTAGATTCCCTACAGTGTGGAAACAGGCCCTTCGGCCCAAGAAGTCCACACCACCCCTTGCAGCATCCTACCCAGACCCATTCCCCTATAACCCACACACCCCTGAACACTACCGACAATTTAGCATGACTGATCCACCTAGCCTGCACATCTTTGGACTGTGGGAGGAAACCAGAGCACCCAGCGGAAACCCACGCAGACACAGGGAGAATGTGCAAACTCCGCACAGACAGTTACCCAAGGCTGGAATCAAACCCGGGTCCCTGGTGCTGTGAGGCTGCAGTGCTAATCACTGAACCACCGTGCCACCCGTACGGAAGTCCAAAACTAAAGGACATAGGTTAAAGGTGAGAGGAGGATGATTTAAGGGATCTGAGGAGCAACTTGTTCACACAAAGGGTGGTGTGTATTTGGAATGGGCTATCAGAAGAAATGGTCGAGGTGGATATATTTACAACATCTAAAAGACATTTGGATATGTTGGACCGAAGGGTCTGTTTCTGTGCTGTATGAGTCTATGATATGGATGTGCCCTTTCTTTAACTCTTTTACATATTTAATTAAAAAATATAATCAACCAATTCACCACTCTGACAGGTATTTGTGGATAACGTCATGAGATAGTAGATCTCATTTTGATACATCAGAAAAGTATGTGGGCAGCTGGAAGATTAATGAATGACCATTCTATTAATTTGTTGACATTATTCAGTGATACACAGCATTAGAGGAGTTTTAGGTATCTGTTTAATTATTTGAAAAATCTTAACTGTAGAATCATGTACTCCAATGTATGCAGGTGGCAATGACAGTTATCAAACTATTGCGCTAGTCCCAATGAAGAGATCAATTAACTGAATTACTATTCATTCTACATTTGCTTTATTCCATTGTTGCTGCAATGCATTATAAACACAAGTCGATGTATTCATTCTAGTTGATTTAATTTCCTGTGAAAACATTTGCAGAAATAGATTAAAGCAAGATGATAGAACTGTAACATTTGGCAAGACAAGAACTTGTCACTTCCAACTTGTGAATGCTACATACCAAAGCTACTGGGGAAATAACAGAAAATAATTAAATTCTAACCACTCGGGATCTCCCATTTAATGTCGCAGTGCAAGATCAGATGCATGGTCATTGTCCAACAAACTTTTTAACATTTTCTTTCTGACCTTCTTTATCTATTGTAGGTTGTGAGCTGGCCAGCAAACTCTGCTGCAATGATAAGCAATCTGACAGTGAGTCATCGTAATCAAACTGTTAAGAATGGCTATCATTAAGATAATGGAACAAGACAGGATATGACAGGCTTGCTGCTCACAGCACACTCAAAGACTTCCAAAGAAAACTATCAAAGCAGACAGTATCATAGTGCGCAAACAGCATAAATTGCTTTCATTTTCCTCCCATAGGGAAAAGAAACAGAAGCCATAATAAATTCAGAGATAACAAAAACTTTGCAGACAATTCTGCAACCATATACTCTTTTTACTTTACAAAGCAATTGCAGGAATATCTGATAAATTCTAACAGGGCTGTGCAAAACTCTTTGGGCTTTTCTTTCATGAACAGGCAGCCGGGTTGAAAGGAATGAATCAGGTATAGCTCACTATTTTAGTTCCATACCTTATGCAATTTGTTTTGTAGGTTCCCCATAAAATGTAAAATCAGAATCTTTTATGAGAAATAAACATCAGCCTAAATTTTCTATACTTGTTCTGCCAATATTGAACCAGACAGTTATCCAGCTCACCTGCAGAAGAAATTGGAACAAGCATTCAGAGCTATATCAGATGTCTTAGGCATTTACTTAAATTGTCAAATATTGATTTTGTAGGATGACCTGGTGGTACGTCGCCCGTATACTTTAGCCATTCAGAGAAGCCACGCAATTTGATTGTTGTAGATCAGATGGCCAAGGTCAGCAAGCAATGCTTTCCTTCAATTCTATTCAATGCAAATTAGTGCCGAAATTATTCTCTCCAGTTTGCTTTCACTGGCTTAAGGAATCATTAAAAACTTTGTTAAAATATTAGTTAATGATCGTCATATACCACACAAAATGTTTCAAACTTATTTTATGATAATATAGTTGAGTTGCATCAATTTGGAGTTTAACAGTATAAAGAAAGAATGAGCAGACTTACGTTTTAACTATTGCTTTGTGTTAGTTTTGCATTTATTTTAAGTTATACTTTCTTCCTACATTTTCTGCTTCAGTCTTAAGAAAGTGAGGAAAAATGTCTCAAGTACAAGGCAGGCACAGAGAGAAGGTGCAATAAGGAAAGCAATGTTTGTGCGGACAGAACATTTATTTTTCTACTTTTTACAAGAGGAAATCTTATGTTTTAAGCACGGCTAAATCAAAACAGATGTTGCAATTTTTGGGATACCTCAGAGCGTGCATATATACATGAAGAGGAGTTTTCCAGAATATATCTCACTTATCTGGGTATTCTTTGTTTTTTTGTCTATCTCAGGAGATCATGTAGCTGCAACAGCATGAGGATGAAGTAATGAGTAATGATATATCAGTACCTTGTTGTTTAAGGCAGGCATAATGGACTAAGAGGTTTTTTCCAGCCTGTCAATTTCATACACTCATATACCATAGACAAATATTAAGTATTTCAACTTGGTTGAATATCCATCTTTATGCAATCCATTTTGAAGTCAATTTATGGTAGCACTGCAATATATTATGGTCATACTGTTGATTTGTGTCACAATTTGGTTACAGACCTTTTTGTTTAAAGTAGGCAAAGTTTGAAATCTACTGAAGTCACATGGTATCATATTTTTAAACAAACCAAAAAAGATCTGCTATATAAGGTTAGAGAAGTAAGTCAGTCTACAGTGCATGCAACTGCATAGAGTCAGCACAGAAAAACCTTTGGTCCACTGAGTCTGCATCAGTGGAAAACAGGCACCTAACTATTCTATTCCCACTTCCCAAAACTTGGCCCACAGCCTTGCATGCCTTGGCATCGCAATTGCACACCTAAATACTTCTTAATAATATGTGGATTTCTGCTTTTGTCCAATTACAGGTGGTGAGTTCCAGATTCCCACTGTCCTCTGTGTAAAAACGAAATTCCTCACATTCCCTTTAATCTTCCTGTCCCTCACCTTAAATCTATATCTAATAGGCACTCAACCATCCATCAAGGGAAAAGTTTCTTCCTGTCAACCCTGTCAATGCCTGTCATAACTTTATACATCTTACTCATGCCAACCAGGTATACCAAACTGAAGTAGTCCCAAACTAGAACATTTCCTTTTCACGTCCTTGTCCAAATGCCTTTTAAATGTTATCATTGTACCTGCATCCAATTTCCTTTCTTATTTATATCACATTACAACTGCCTGCCCCTCTCAAGCAGGAAGGCCACTACAATCTATATCTATATCCTCATCTATAAAAGCACATACACAAAGCTCATTTGAAATGAGAACCTAACCAGATTTTTGCCAGAACAGATGCAACAGAGATGGAGAAACTGGGAGAATGGAATGGAGTTTTTATAGGAAGAAGGGTGTGAGGATGTACAGTCCAAGTAACTGTGGGAATCGGGGGATTTGTAGTGGATACTGGTGGATAGCCAATCCCCTGAAATGGAAATAGAGAGGCTGAAGAAGGAAAGGGAGTAATTAGAGATGGGCCAGGTGAAGATGACAGCAGGGTGGAAATTGGAAGCAATATTGGTGACGTTTTTTCAATTGTGGATAAGAGAGGGAAGCAGCACCAATGTCATTGATGTCCTGGAGAAAGAGTTGTGGATGACTTCAAAAATGGATTGCGTGAAGATGGATAATTTGACCAAGCTGAAATGCTTAATAGTCAATGGCATATGACTGTATGAAATTGACAGGCTGGAAAAAAACCTGTTAGTCTATGATGCCTGCCTTAAACATCACGGTTGTGATATATCATGACTGATCACCCCCTCATGCTGCTGCAACTACATAATCTCCTAAAATAGGTAAGAAAAAAACAGGATAAGTGAGATATATTCTGGAGTTGGATTAGAACAAGGAATTGCCACATACCCAAAATGAAGCAGACATAACTGCAGCCCATGCAGTTACCCATGCTTCAGTTACCTCTGATTTGACAGAAGTGAGAGGAGCTAAAGGAGAGGTTGTTCGAAGTGACAATGAGCTTGGCCAGGTGGAGGTCAGTGGTAGTGGATTGGGGCAGTTTAGGCCTTCTTTTTGGGAAGAAGGAGACAGCCTTAAGCCCATCCTGATGGGGGAATTGACTAGTAAAAGGAATGCATGTCCACAATGAAGAAGAAACAGCTGGTACTTGTGAATTGGAAGTTCTGAAACTGATGTAGATCACCAGACAATTGCAGATGTAAGTGTGATAAGATTAAATGGGGGGGAAATGAATCAAGGTAGGAACTGATAAGTGCTGTGGGGCAGGAACAGGCAGAAACAATCATCTGCCCAGGCAGTCCAGTTCCAGCACCGTCAGTTTTCATTTTATTTACATATTGGATATTTGTTTTGTATATATTTTCTTAATAGCAACATATACAATAGACTGACAACTTTATTTCCGGTCATAATGTCTCCTGAATAGTGCTCCTATTGGACAAAAGGTAAGTTAACATGGGAGAAAAGGGCAAAGGGTGGTGGATGGCAGAAGAGTTGCCATAGGGGTTATAAAGAATCATAAAGCTGATTGTGAGAATATAAAGAATGAGAGGCAATGGAAGATATAGGTATAAGACATCATTATAAATGGGTAGATGGGCATAGAATGGCATAGTGTGTGGCTGCAGATGCATAGGGAGCAATGGGGATGAGCAAATGCACATTATGTGGCATTGAGTATGAAGCATCATGAAGGTGGGTGCAGTGTTCTAGTTTAGTATCATGAGAGAGGGAAGTGAGGGGATAGGACGAAGAGGAATGTTTTCAATTTAAATCTTTACTTTTAAATTTGATGGAGTCCTTAGGTTATCTATCCAGCTTGTGTTGGGGATTTTGCAGTCTCTTCAGATCTTCCACTGTTGCCTAGGTCAACTTGTACTCCTGCCAACACTACCAGACTAAAAATCTAAAATGATGGCAGTATTTTTAATGGGTTGGTTCACTGAAACAAGATTTCTTCCAATTCTGGGCCCCTAATACGGGATTAAAATCAGGGCCTTTGTCTCTATGCTGATTGGGGTTGGAGGGGCATCCCCTGACAATTGTAATGATTTGACTGTTCCTCCTCAAAGTGGGATCCTGACTTCTGTTTTCTACCCATGGAGGACAAACTAGCACACAGGTATAAATCAGGAAATGTAGGCCAGAATATTTAATTCAATATAAAATAATATGCAGATGTGTCTATGTCTGCAATTTTGCTCTGCCTCATTTTGTATCCCACAATGTTGTTTAGGCCCTGCTACAGGCGGCGGGAGTCTGTTTGTTAGGTTTGGGCCTCTAACATGGTCCAGTGCTGCCTTTTGGCATCCCTGATGGCTTTGTGAAGGTCATGTCTGTATTTCGTGCGTTGGTCTGGGTCATCCAACTTGAATGCTGCTCATTGGTATTCAGTAGGGAGTGGATTTCCTGGTTTATCAAAGGTTTACCGTTGGGGAACACTTGGACCTACTTCTTTGGTACGCAGTCCTCCATGCATTTGCTAATGAAGTTCGTGACAGTAGTGACGTACTCATCTAGATTTTCCGCTGAGTACTTGAACACAGTCCAGTCCACCATTTCCAAGCAGTACTGGAGACTGTCTTCCACAGCATCGGACCAGCTTTGTACTTCCATTCTTGAAGGGTCCTCCCGTTTCAGCTTCTGCTAATAAGCTGGAAGGAGGAATACATCTCTGTGATCTAATATTTTGAAGTGTGAACATGGGATGGGGCTGTAGGCGCCTTTGATGGTTGTGTAGCAGTTGGTCCTCTGGTTTGGTCCTCTGGTAGGGCAGGAGATGTATTGGTGGTACTTTGGCAGTATCCTTCTGAGGTTGGCTTGGTTGAAGTCGCTAGCCACAATGAAAAGGTGCTCAGGGAATTTAGTTTCTGGAGTGTTTGTGACAGTTTAAATCACATTCAAGGCAAAATGCCAGATGTGCAGTGATGATTGCCCTGGCAGCCTTGGACACACTGTTCCTTTGGTCACTGCTGCAGACATCAGAACAGTCTTCTTGGGAGTCAAACCAAGGAAAGTGCCAGGCCTGGACGGTGTTCACCGCCGAACACTCAGATCCTGCATGGACCAACTGGCGAAGGTATTCACTGATATCTTCAAACTCTCCCTCCTACAAGCTGAAGTTCCCATCTACCCAGTAATAAGTTCATATTTTTCCAAATGCATTAAATTCTATCCTAAGAACCTTCTCCAATAACCTACCATAAACGTAAGGCTCAACAGCCTGCAAGTTCCCAGATTATCCCTGCTACCCTCCTTAAACAAAGGAACAGATTTGTTATTCTCCAGTCTTTTGGAATCTCTCCTGTGACTAAAGAGGGTACAAAGATTTTGTACAACGCCCCAGGAATTCTCTTACCTGCCTCCCTTAGCATTCTGGAATAGATCCCATCAGATCCTGTGGATTTGTATACCATAATTTTTTTTTCCCTTTTTGAATATTGACATGCCCTAGAGTATCAACATATCACTCCTGAGACTCACCATCTACCATGTTCTTCGATTTTGTGAATACCATTACAAAGTATTCATTACGGTCCTCATCTACTTCCTCTGGCTCTATGTGTAAATTCCCTCTTTTGTCTTTGAGTGGGTCTACCCTTTCCTAGCTACACTCTTCTCCTTTTTTAAATCTTTATTTAAATGCCTTGGGGTTTCTCTTAATCCTGTTTGCCAAAGATATTTCATGGCCCCTTTTAGCTCTTCTAATTCCTTGTTTGAGTTCTTTACTGCTATCTTCAAAGGTTCTGTTTGTTTTTAGTTTCCTAATCGAACCTGGGCCATAGCAGTAAAAGTGACAAATCTTAGCCACTAGACCATCTCGCCAGTTTCCATGTGGCAATGTACTCATAAAGGCTAATTATAAAAAGCTATGCCAACTGTCAAGGATAAATACAAATTAAATATTGTTTTAAAGCCAGATCTATTTTAGACTATCACTACAAAGTAAAAATGGAAAGAATATCATTTCAAAATAATGCACACTTTTGTGAATGTGCTGCAGAGAAGCCCATATTTTAGACACCATACAAGTATAGCAAGGAACACATAGATTGGAAGTGCGGCTTCCTGGAAACTGTACAGCTTTCGTGATTAACACCTGTACATCATTTCAAACATCAACAGAGAATGGATTATCGCAATGAAACTCACTAAATTAACATTCTCAAAACTAACAAAATGTTTTTGATGCAGTGTGAAAGATAACAAGTCTAATTCACATCAATAAACAAAATGGAAGAATTTTAAAAAGGCTTCTTGACAAAGATAACACAGTGTGGAGCTGGAGGAACACATCAGGCCAGGCACCATCAGGGGAGCAGGAAAGTTGTCGTTTAGGGTTGGACCCGTCTTCAGAAATGGAGACGGGGAAGGGGGCTCAGAAATAAATAGAGAGGAGGAGTGGGGCTGGGGAAGATAGTTGGGATGGAGATAGGTGAGTGCATGTAGGGAGTGATGGGAATTGGTCAGTGAGGTGTGAGGGGTGGTTAGGTGGGAGAGAAAATGGACAGGTTGTGTCAGGTCAAGGAGGCAGGGTTCAGGAGGAGGGTTGGACATGGGATGAGATTTTAAAACTGGTAAAACCATGTTTAGGACATTGGGCTGTAGGCTCCCGAGGCGGAATAAGAGGTGCTTCTCCTTCAGTTTGTGGGTTGAGTCATTGTGAGACTGGAGGAGACCCAGGATGGACATGTCACCAGAGAGTGAGATGGGGAGTTAAAATGGTTCGCAACTGGAGGGTGTTGTCGTTCGTTGCATACAGAGTGCAGATACTTTACAAAATGGTCTTCAAATCTCTACTTCATCTCACCGATGTACAGGGAGCCACGTTGGGAGCAGTGGATGCAGTAGACCAAGTTGACAGATGTTCAGGTGAACCCCTGTCTGATGTGTAAGATTTGTTTGTGCCTTTAATGGAGGTGAGGAGGAAGGCATAGGGGCAGGTGTAGCACTTCCTGCGACTGCAGGGAATGGTGTCAGGAGTGGTGGAGTTAGCAGGGAGTGTGAAGTGGATGAGGAAGTCCTGAAGAGAGCGATGCCTTTGAAAGATAGATAGGGGTGGGGAGGGAAATATCTCTTTGATGGTTGGGTTGGGTTGTAGGTGGCAGAAGCAGAGGAGAATGATATGTTGAGTGCGGAGGGTGGCGGGGTGATATGCCAGGCAAGGGGGGACGCTATCTTTACTTTTGTTGCGGGGAGAGATGCGGGAAATGCAAGAGATGCCGGTGAGGGCATTTTTGATCACTGGAGGGGGGAGGTTACGCTCCTTGAAATAGGAGGAAATTTGGGATGTGTGGGAGCTGAGCCTCCTATTTTGGGAGCAGGCAAAAGTAGCGAATCACATTCTTGTGAGAAGGTAGGGGACAGGAAGTGTAGTCAAGGTAACTGTAAGAGTCGGTGGGCTTGAAATAGATATTGGTTTTGAGGTGGTCACCAGAGATGGAGTCAGAGAGGCTCAGGAAGGAGAGGGAGGTATTGGAGATGGTCCAGGTGAATTTGAGGTTGGGATGAAAGGCATTAGTAAAGTTTATGAACTGTTCAAGCTCCTTGTTGGAGCACGAGGCAGAACGATCCAGTCATCACTATAGTGGAGGAAGAGATGGGGGTAGTGCCTGTGCCAGTGTAGCAGCAGAACAGGAACTGTTCCCCGTATCCATGAAGAGGCAGGCACAGCTAGGGCCCTGTGGGTGCCTATGGCCATCCTCTTAGTCTGTAGGAAGTGGGAGGAATTAAAGGAGAAGTTGTTAAGGGTAAGGCCAAGTTCAGTTAAACAGCTGAGGGTGTCAATGGAGAGGGACTGCTTGGGCCTGCAGGACAGGAAGAAACAGAAGACTTTACACCATCTGTGTGGGGGATAGCAGTTCTTGATATCTCTTGACAAAGACTGCCTTTGCACAAACATTATGCTGTCTGCACATGATTCTACAAATGTATTTTCATTGTTTTCTTTCTTTATTCCAGATTTTCCCATTAAATCCAAACAACAATAATATGAAATGTTGTTGCCTTTTATTCATTTTTTCTCATCACAGTGAGTTCTTCTTGACATTCATCAATGTCTCACAACCTGTTGCTGTGAATTTCACTAACAAATTGAGATGCAGACCTTCTTTGAAATGAATGTAGCTTTGGACTGAAGAAATAAGTGCAATTTGAAAGTCAATCTCTCCAGGGCGGAATGAAATGTTCACTGCTGGCACTCCATCTCCAGTGCTGGTGGAGGGTATACCATTTCATCAGTGTAATGTTTCAAGAAAACTCCAGCCTGAAGGTCTGTGGGTCTCTTGTATCTGAACCCTTTGAAAAGACTTCTCTCAACTGCTAAAACTTATTAGTGTAATGAAATTACTGAGATTGTGTGCTCTGTACACTAAGTTAGGTATCTTTAATGGTAAGCAATCACTCCACTCACGCCAGCATGAAAATTCATTGGATCAAGCGCTAAACAGCTATCAGCAACCTGACTGGCAATATTCTCAGTTTATCAGGTACCTCAACACTGAAATCCTATCCTATCAAAAGATGCAAGACAATTAAAGGCTATGACAGTTAAGGATTGTACAAGATTTAAAAAAAACTTAAACAATGTTCAGAAATGCAATAAGTCTCAGGACTGGGAATTTTTTCAGAAAACAGCAAAGGCAGACCAGGGAAAAGAACAGAATATAAATGTAATCTAGAAAAAGCACAGAAATGGACTCTAAAGTTTTGACGGGTACGTAAGAAGGAAATGTTTGGTTGATATGAATGTGGGTCCATTACAAGTAGAGATGCGAAAATTTATAACTGGGAATAGAGAAATGCCAGAGAAGCTTAATGCTTACTTCAGGCAGACTCCTACTGGGGCCTGAATGACATGGGCTATGGCAGGAAGCACTAGAATTGCGCAAGAAGTCCACTGAGGCCTATCTCAATGCTAGCAATTATTTGCTGCATCTTTTAACTAAGTTTTCAGCATAAGTGTGAGATCATGCCAGGAGCTGGTGAGTTGCCTATTAAAGGGGATTACTGCTTGGTAATAACCTTATTAACCGCTCATCTCACCTCATTAATCTGCAGATTCCAATACAACAACCTGCTGCAAGCAAACTTGATGCCAAGAATTCTTGGCTTGAAAGTCAGTGAGTGCCTGGCTATGAAGGGCTTCCATGTTGCTCACCAAACAACAGCAATTCAGGAAATGATCCTTCGGCACCAGGTGCACACAGCCCTCTTCCATGGCATCTGTTAAGTGACCAACCCTCAATATCGTGATGACACATGTTTTGCAAGATGTTAAGGAAGTACAGACATTCACTGCAGGTTCGATCAATAACTAGCATTGAAAGGCTGCTTCTAGGGCATTTTCCATGCAGGGACAGGCAGCCAGCTCATGGATTGAACTTGGCTTCATCTTAGGGCTGCTCACTTGCCCTCAGCACTGGCTGCGTATTGGCACAGTCACTCACCCTGGCAGTTTGCCGAGCTGATCAGCAATCTTAACAGGGTGTACATTTTGCTGTATGGCACTGTTCTGTGCCTATCACATACCTGCCGGGCGCACGGTCCCTGCCAAGAGCAGATTGTAAGCTAAGCCTAGTTCTGTCGCAGGCCAGAGGCATGGTTTGCCTGATTAAGCCCAAAAACAGCCCTAGCAGGCAAAGAAGAGCAAGGGAATGGGCAGGGAGTGGATAGTAGGGCAGTTAGGCATGCTCAGTCACCTGTGGCACCAGGGAGAGGACCAGTTGGAGGAGCAGGGAGAGCAAATAGGCTGTAGGCCAGGGGGAATTGTTACCTGTGGCGCCGGGTACAGGGGCTCACTTCAGCAGCCGGCAGAGGCTCAACCAGTATCTGTGGTACCTGGAGCAGGCCCAGTTTGGCAGCAGGTACAGAGGGAACAGGGCCAATAAAGGAAGGGTTGGGACCACAGCCCATGTGCCTACTATGGCAATATAAGTCCAGTGCACCCCAGGGCGGTAAAGAGCAGGGGTATCTAGAGGGTCATTCTGAGTCCTCACACAGAACCCAATGATTGAAACCCATTCTCCCGACTGGAGAATACCTTACAGATTGCAGGGAAAGCCCTGCAGGCATTTGCAGGTAAGCTGTGGCTTGTTTACACGAGAGCCAGTGGAGGGTACCTGGACAGGGATAACCTCCAGGGGGATGAATGGGCCTGCTGGCTCCACACCCTGGTGACCAACAGCCTACTGAGGTTGTGGAGCAAGGCCGAACTCTGGTTTGACCCTAAGGACCCCCAGACCACTGAAGAGACAGTAGTAACTGTCCCTGGTGTGCTGAAATGCTCAGAGGGAAGAGAATCCACCTAGGAGTAGGACACATGAGATTAAACCTGCCCATGCTAAGAAAGAGTTGCACCAGGATGGTGGTAGTCCTCCTGAAAGAAAGTGCAGAGATAGTAGTAACTGCCCATTGCTGGAGTCTGAGATATCAAGGTGTGGAGCTTGATAAACACAGCAGGCCATGCAGCATCAGAGGAGCAGGAAAGCTGATGTTTTGGGTCTGATCCTTCTTCAGAAGTGGGGGAGGGGAAGCGGGCTCTGAAATAAATAGAAAGAGGGGTAGGCAGTGATAGAAGGTGGATAGTGGAGCAGATAGGTGGAGAGAAGGCGGACAGGTCAAAGATGCAGGTATGATGCTAGTAAAGGTGAGCATAGGTAGGAAGTGGGGGTCGGGGTTGGTCAGTGAGGTGGGAGGAGCCAATAGGTGGGACAGAAGACATACGGGTCAAGGAGGCGGGGACAGGAGATGGGAGCCAGTCTTGTGATGGGGTTGGGGTTGGGAGGATTTTGAAGCTCATAAAGTCCATATTGAGACCATTGGATTATAAGGTTCCAAGGCACAATATGAGGTGTTGTTCCTCCAGTTTTTGTGTGGCATCATTGTGACACTGGAGGAGGCCCAGCATGGACATGTTGTCCAGGGAGTGGGAGGTGAAGTGGTTTGCAACTGGGAGGTGTTTTCAGTTGTTGCAAACTGAGCGTAGGTGCTCCGCAAAGCTGTCTCCGAGCCTCTGCTTGGTACTCCCCGATGTAGAGGAGGCCACATTGGGAACAGTGGACATAATAGACCACATTACCAGACATGCAGGTGAACATCTGTTTAATGTGGAAGGCTTTCTTGAGGCCTGGGATGGAGGTGAGGGGAGAGGTGAAGGGGGAGGTGTAGCACCTTCTGCGGTTGCAGGGAATGGTGCTGGGGGGTGGTGGGGCTAGTGGGGAGTGTGGAGTGGACAAGGGAGTCGCGGAGAGTGCAGTCCCTCCGGAAGGCAGGTATGGGCGGGGAGGGAAGTATATCCTTCGTAGTGGGGTCAAATGCAGGTGACAGAAGTAACGGAGAATGATGCGTTGAATCGGGAGGATAATGAGGTGATGTGTGCGGACAAGGGGAATTCTGTATTTGTTTTTATCACTGGGAGAGGGTGTGAGGGCCGAGGTGCGGGAGACGCAAGAGATGCGGTTGAGGGTGTTTTCAACCACTGTTTTGGGGAAATTGCGGTCCTTGAAAAACAAGATCATCTGGGACGTCCAGGAGTGGAACACCTAATCTTGGGAGCAGATGCGACAGAGGTGGAGGAAATGGGAAAAGGGGATCGCATCCTTGCAGGAAGATGGGTGATAGGAAGTGTAGGCTAGGCAGCTATGGGAATCAGTGGGCTTGAAATAGATGTCAGTTTCCAGGCAATTGCCAAAGCTGGAGACAGAGAGATCCTGGGAGGAGAGAGAAGTATCAGAGATGGTGGAGGTGAACTTGAGGTTGGGGTGGAAGGTATTAGTAAAGTGAATGAACTGTTCAAGCTCTTCAACAGAAAGCGCACATGCTTGTGGTGTGGAAAGAGCGGTAACTAGAGGAAGGACTGCCCCAATCCCCAGAAGAATCGCCAAGAACCAGGCCCAGCCACATACTGCTACACCAGCGCCATAAATTGGTATATGGAGACACCTAGGATCGTTCTCACAGGGTCAGGGAAGCAATAGCAACTGGTGAAAAAACCCCCAGTGCCCTACCCAACCGCAACCCTGAACTGTGACTAGAACTGGCACAGTCCGTATACCTGTGTCCACTGGAATACAACACCTGGAAAAGACCACTTGTCACAATGAGGGTGGAGGAGGTAGAAGGGTCCTACCTCCTGGATACTGGAGCTTCCAGCACATTAGTACTCTTGGAAAATCTCACCAGGAGCAAGTCAGCTGATTCTTCATCCCATTGACTATTCATCTGGGAATGCTGCACATTAAATCAATGTATGTCCTGATGAAATGGGAACAGGAAGGGATGGGGATCCTGGGGGAGGATTTCATTCTAACCCACAAGATCCGCGTACATCTTAGGAACCATTGTTTGTGGGGGCAGTATGCACAGGGGCAGAGGGTGGTGGTGATCCTGGCAAAACTGGGGAAGGTGTCCGCATGTACAGTAAAGCCAAAAGGAAATTATGACCTAGAACAACTGGTCAGTAACACGAGCACAGTACCAGATGGATGTGCAGGCAAACCTCAGGGCTTTTGCCACACACAAGTATGACGGTGGGAGGGTAAATGGAGTTGAAATTAATACATAGAATATAGAACATAACAGCACAGTACAGGCCCCTCAGCCCTCGATGTTGTGCCGACCTGTCATACCAATCTGAAGCCCATCTAACCTACACTATTCCATGTATGTCCATATGCTTGTCCAATGACAACTTAAATGTACCTAAAGTTGGCGAATCTACTACTGTTGCAGGCAAAGCGTTCCATTCCCTTATTACTCTCTGAGTAAAGAAACTACCTCTGACATCTGTCCAATATCTTTCACCCCTCAATTTAAAGCTATGCCCCTTCGTGCTCACCGTCACCATCCTAGGAAAAAGGCTCTCCTTATCCACCCTATCTAACCCTCTGATTATTTTATATGTCTCAATTAAGTCACCTCTCAACTTTCTTTTCTCTAACGAGTTAAGTCACCTCTCAACCTTCTTCTCTCTAACGAGTTAAGTCACCTCTCAACCTTCTTCTCTCTAATGAATTAAATAGTAAGGAACCCCATGACTCGATCACAAAAACAACACAACTTCTCCACCTTGGCCTCTCAGGAGTTAGAAACAGCTTTGGGTGCACAGGGAAAGCAGGGGGTTCTGAGGCCCATAGCTACTCGTAAAGTCTTCATTTTTGCTTGTCATGAAGCCGAACAACTCATGGAGAGCCACAGCGGACAATCGGATGCTCAATTGGAACATTCCTGCTTGTCCGTCCATGGACGCTGCTGTGGCATCCTGTTGTCGCCAACCAATTTTACTGCCCTGGGCATCTTGAATGGCTTTTGGTCCATCCCCTTGAAATGACAGGACTAGTTCAAATTTACTTTCATGTTCAAGGGCCAGTAGTACACCACGACCTGCCTTTCCCAGGGTTTTCACAACAGCCCTAATATCATCTGCCAATGCATGGAAAATTGTTTAAAGGGTTTCAGCAGACCCCACCAGCTGGTGCAATATGTGGCTGACCTGCTCCTCTTTATGAACACTCAGAAGCACTGCCTATTGCTGGTTGAATTGCTGGAGCTGCTGAGTGAGGAATGGTTCAAGGTGAATCCAAAGGAACAGATTGGCCAAAAAAAAGTAAAATTCTTGGGGTTGACGGTGTGGGCAGGAGACACGGCCAAAGGTGAAGATCAGAGGAAGGCCATTCAGGAGCTGCCTGCCGCTACCACTGTCAGGGGGTTAAGATCCTTCCTGGGGCTCAGTGGGTAATGCAGGGACTTCACTGAGGACTATGCAGCCACAGCACTGCCCCTGATCCTATGTAAGGGGGTGAGTTGGGAGCGGAATGAGAGCTGTGAGTCAGCATTCTGTCGGCTAAAGGAGAATCTGCAGACCAGAATGGCCCTAGGGGCCATTGAGGGAGGGGGTGAGTTTTCCTGGAGTGGGCCACAAGCAAGGACAGCCTGAATGCAATGCTGCTTTAATAGCGGTATGGCCAGTTCAGGCCAGCAGCTTACTCCTTCAGGATGTTAACTGCGGTGGAGAAGGGTTATTGAAATTGTGAGGCATCTGCTGGCAACTCAACAGGCAGTGAACACGTCAAGGATTTTCACCAGAATGTCCCCGATTACCCTCCTCACTCATCATACACCTACCCAGATGTTTCTCAATGGGAGCAATAAGGATGAGACAGTGAGGAGTGCACACATTGCTCGCTGGACCCTGCTCCTGTCACAAATAGATACAAGAGTGAAGGCCTTGTGTGAACCCAAGCTCGCTGCCAATATGATCCGTGCCAGGGCACCCCACAGGTGTTCAGTAGACGGGTGGTGTTGTATCTTTGTGTGTATGTAGTTAGCTTTGAGTTTTAGGTCTAAAGTTTGTGTAATTTGTAATATGTTAGATTGTTTAGTATGGAGCCAAGCCCGAGAACAGCTGAAGGGTAGGGCCATATTCTGTGTTGTGTGTTTTCACACACAATGGTGGGGTGTAGGGTGCTATGTAGGCAGGGCACAAGTTAGGTAGGATGCTGATGTGTAGGGCGTAGGATGACAGATGGGTCAGAATAGAGTGCCAAATAGGGTGCCAGATGGTAGAGTTTCAGTGAGAAGGGTGCCACCTAGGTAGGGGTAAGCTAAAATATGGATAGGGCGTCAGTGTAAGCTTGCAGCATTCAGGGTAGAAATGGGTGGGAGAAATCAGGTTTGCCAAGATCGGGTTGGGTCTGGTAGAGGCGGGAGTGTTCTGTCAGGTCCAGTATTCGGGGTGACGACAGGGGTGGATGGAACTGTACAGGTGTGGATGGGAGGTGGGGGAATAGTGGCAGCGTATATCAGGCTCTTTCTTCTGGGGTGAACTTAGGTTGGTTTACATCTGGGCAGTGGAGTAAGGGTAGAGGGATGGGTCAAGCCACAGGGAGCTCAGATTGGGTTGGACTGGCAAAGGGGAGGGTGCAGGGCTTGTCACATTGGGTCCCATGGAGAGGGTCCGGTTGAGTTCATTAGGGGAAAGAGGGTGGTTGGGTCTCAAGCAGGCTGGATGTCATCCAGGGTCTGAGGGTTGCACCAGGTCTCAGCATGATGCAGTTATGGCTGTGTGGAGCCATTAGAAGCCTGTGATTAAGAGGCTTTCAGAGGTTTCAGAGATGGACGAGTCATGTTTTGGAAAGTGCAATGTTCTGGTTAGTTCTTTCAGAGAGTGCTATTGCAGGGATTCTGCAGGGCCCTAATACAGGCCGACATGTCTAAGTGCTGCATTTATTTGGGAGTTATGCTCTAGAACAATCAATACATACAGGATGTTATCAGACTTGTACAAATGTGAATTTCAGCTGTATTAAACTAACTTGCAATTTTCACTGTTAGAAAACACAAAACTTTAGAGCCAGGCTACCACCTTTACCATTGGTTATTGGGTGACAATTGGTGAAAAAACAGGAGAGGATGGCTGTGTTTACTGACATCTGTTGGTCTTGCACTTCCAACATTCTTTCCCATAGTGCAACCTGCAGTTTTAAATGGGACACTGCATTTGGAAGATAATCTGGGACATGCCAGGCTGCCACGTTCTTCTGCTGTGTAGTGCAACCAGATTTTCCTTTTAATTAAGCACTCAGATTCACTAGGCATCCATGAACAACAAAGTGGTTAGGGATATGGTGTTACAACATAAATGTATTTGCATTTTTGGCATTTCTTTACTTTTTTTAAGCCTTGCTTCAAGTACTCCTGCAGAAGTATGTCTAACATATTTGGGCCAATTTTTACTTTTGGGTAGTTTGTAGCTGCTTGCCTGCGCAACCAACTTCGTGTTGCCAGCAAACTTGGATATATTACACTCAGTCCTTTCTTCTAAGTCATTAATACAAATGGTAACTGGTGGATGCCCACTGAATCCGGCTGTACCTTGTTAATTATGGCCTGACATTGCAAGAAGTCTCCCATTTATTCCCATTGTCTGTTGACAAGCCATGAAACAATCTTAAATCCATATTGTTTTCCAATCCCATGAGCCCTAATTTTAATAATAACTTCTTGTATGACTTTCTAATGCTTTTGTAAGTTTGAGTAATTACTTGCACTGATTCCCTCATTCATCCTACTTGTTACATTCTCAAAAATCTTTAAAACATTTGCCAAAGACAATTTGCTATTCATAACTCCACAATGACTCTGTTTAGTCACATGACAATTTTGTAAGTTTCCTTTAGCCATGTCCTTAATATCAAATTTTAGCATTTTGTCTATTAGAGATGTGAGGATAACTAGCCTTTAGCTCCCAGATTTCTCATGTCCTCCTTCCTTAAATAGTAGCATTATGTTTGGTACTTTCCAATTCCTGAGAACTGTTTTAGAATTCAACAATTTCTGGAACTGGGATAATTATACAAACTGCAATACAGCCACCACGCATGCAGTGATGTAACTTGGCTATGACACAACAGGCCACAAGAATCCTCTGTGCATGTGGTGATGATATCATCATACTCAGTGGAGGCATGGATTGGGGTGGATGTCGGGGAGCAGAGAGGTCAGAAATGGGGTGTGGACAACTGGTCGTGGGTGCTCTCCAGCTGCTGCTTTGTCTTCTCCCTCTCCCTACTGGGGAAACCTTCTTTGAGCTGTTTTCAACCCACCCCACTATTTGCACTTGCCCCCATTATTCACACTTTCAGCACCATCCAGTAACGCCACTTCCTTCTGTCATTTCCATAATGCTGGGTTATAACAAAACGCATGTTTGCTCTTTGTTACCACCTGGTGGTGGCATTTACAACAAACGTGGCCTTCTGGGTCATCAAAATCAATGCAACCATTAACTCAGCAAATGCCTCTTTTAAAATCTGAGGAAGCAGATCATCAAGTCTAGTTATTGCCACTTAGTCCCATTAATTTCCTTGGTAAATTTCTTTATTTCTGATTTCTTTCAGAATTAATTTTCACTCGACCCATGGTTCCTCATTATTTCAGAAACATTTCGTGAGTCTTATAATGGAGGCGGATACCAAATATTTGTTTACAGTCTCTCTCATCTCCTTATTCCCCAGCCAAATTTCATCTGTTGCTGCCTCTAACTGGGCCCATATTTACTTTCACTAATCTCTTTCCTAAATTTAACTTTAAAAACCTCAACATATGCTTCCCAACCAGTTACAAGGCAATGCAGCGTTCTCCTTGTTTCATTCATTCATTCACCCATTGCTTTGTCCTCTTCTAAACACTAACATTATTCCAATTTTATTTGCAAGTGACTTTAATTTCAAAAATACACTTTATTCATAGAAGCCATACAGCGTGGAAGCAAGCCATTCAGCCCACACCAACCCTCCAAAGTGTACCCCACCAGACCCAGCTAATCCCTGTAACCCTGCATTTCCCATGGATAACCCACCTAGCCTACACATCTCTGGTCACTACAGGGCAATTTAGTATGGCTGATCCATCTAATCTGCAGATGTTTAGACTATGGGAGGAAACTGGAGCACCCAGAGGAAACTCATGTAGACAGTCACCTGAGGCTGGAATTGAATCTGGATCCCTGGCACTATGAGTCAGCAGTGCTGACCACTGAGCTGCCCTTTTTTTAACCCATTCAATCTCCTCCCTTGCCTCCCACTGCAACCTTAGGTAAATCTCGTGCACCTAGAGACGTATCCACTTTCAATTCTGCTAAAACTGCTAACACCTCCTCCCTCTTAATGTTAATTAATTCTCAACGTTAATTCACAAAAAAATCTATTTATAGTTTACAGTTTAGACATATATAAAATCACAAATACAGCTTGGTTCTGTACGGTAGCATATGAAGGAAATAAACAAACATTGAGTGTATCCAAAAAGCCCACGGTGTCTCTAATAGAGGTGGGCAGGCTCTGACAACTGAATAGATCTCCATTTAACTTCAGCAGGAAGGCCTCAGACAGTGGTCTTACCCCACTGCCCCTTGGCAGCGGCTGCCCCCAAGCTTTGGTGCATCTCTCAGCACATAGTCCTGGACCTTGGAATGTGCCAGTCTTCAATACTCGGTTGAGTTCAACTCCTTGTTCTGGAAGACCAACAAGATTTGAGCAGACCAAAGAGTGTCTTTCACCAAGTTGATGGACCTCCAAGTGCTGTCGATTTTTGTCTCAGTGTGTGTCCCTGGGAACAGACCGTTCAGCACACAGTCCTGTAGCCTGGAGCTGCTTGGGAAGAACCTTACAAAAACCACCGCATCTTTCTCCAAACTTCCTTTGCAAAGGCACATTCCAGAAGAAGCTATGCTTCGAGTGCAGCATGTGGTGGTGCAGATTGACTGGGCATAAAAGAAGAATGTCACACGTAGTGCCCTTTTTACTACCAGTCAAGTGATGTTTGGTGCTTGTTGGAAAGTTCTGGTGAAAAGGCATTCTGCAAAGTGATGCTGACAGTCTGCTCAGAGATCCACGAGACCAGATCCACCCTCTCTTTTTCAGGCAGAGTCTTGAGGGCTCTATGTGCTGATCATTTCCAGATGGACTTGTGGTCAAAGTTCTTTATCTTTGCAAATTTTTCTGCAAAGGACAGGTGATATGGAACAATCCAACTACTTGCAGCATTCCATGGCAATGAAGCCAGTCCCATCCTTCGCAACACCGAGCACAGGCAGAACATCCATATGTAGTATCATCTGGTGTTTATATACTGAGGGTCTATGCATAGTTTGATGTAGCTACACACAAAGGTGGCTATCAAGATAAGGGCAGACTTGGGTACATTCTTTCCTACACCTATCCTGAATTTTGTACATGGAGTCCCTGCAGACACACTCCATCTCAGACCTCCAGACGAAATGGAAGATGGTTCGGATGGCTGCAACTGTACCGTTTCAGGGAAAGGGCCATGTACAACAACAGAGACAGAGCCTCACACCTGATGACCAGGTTTTTACTCACAATGAAGAGGGAATGGTGTTTCCAAAAGACCAGCTTCTACCACACTTTGGCCATGTGATCCTCTCAAGATTTTGTGCATGCTCCAGCCCCTCCGACCCATATTCCTAGCACCTTCAGGTAATCTGTCCTGATGCTGAAGGTGATAAAGGATCAGTCAGCCTTTCACTCTTCTGTTGATTTTTTTTAATGTCGGACAATATACTTGAATAGCTTAAGCTCTTTGACCCCCATTTAACAGCTGCTTCTCTTTCTCAGCATGGTGATTGTATGAAGCTGTCCCTAAAACTAACACAATGCTGGCCCAGCTGGTGATATCCACATATAATAGCGGATAATAAAAATAATCTTAAAGGAGTCATTGCATTGACTTCTGAAGAAGGGACTAGGCCCAAAACACCAGCCTTCTGCTCCTATGATGTTGCTTGGTCTGCTGTGTTCATCCAGCTCTACATCTTGTTATCTCATTGCATTGACAGTTTGCTTTGTAAAAAATGAGAGTGTACTTTAATGTTGGGACTACCAATTGACTAGTAATTTTATTTTCTGATGCTGCCTGACTAATGCCGATGCATGGAGAATGAAGTGTAAAGGGTAATGGGTGTGAGGTATGCGTTGACACCAAGTTGGCATAGGGGCTAAAAAGGACCATGAGTTGACTGGGGCATTTGGGGTATAAGCTATGAGAGGAGGGCAGAGGGTGGCACAGGATTATGAAGAGCCGCTCAGGTGAGACTACATCTGGAATACTGTACATAATATTGCCCTCCATTTTGGCTTCCGTATGTAGGGAAATATATACAATCTATAGTGTAAAGAAAAATTAGAGATGTCTAATTGAAATATATAAAACTTCTGAAAGGGCTTGAAGGTAGACACTAAGGGTTTATTTCCATTTGCTGGCCAGTCTACCACATAGTGACAAAATATCAAGGGCCATTATTTAGGATTGTGACAAGGAGAAATTTATTCACTGCAAAGATTGTAAATTGTTGGAATTTTTTCACTTCAAAGGGATACTCTATTGTTAAACATTTTTACGGATGAGATAGACATATTTTTATCTCTCAGGGAATCTAGAGAATGGTTAGAAAAGTGAATTGAAGTTAAAGGTCAGCCATAATAATACTGAATGGTGGAGCAGGCTCAATGGGCCATATGGTTTACTTCTCCTATTTGTTCTGTTAATCGCAAGTAAATAAGAATTGGGGGAAAACTCAACATTAGTTTGGGCCATACCAGTAGAAAGGAAGATGGTTGTGGTTAGTGGAGGCCAATCAAATGGGGTAGTGTCCCTTGCCCAATCATCTTCAACTACTTCATTAATGACCTTCCCCCTAAGATCTGAAATGCTCACTGGTGATAACAGTACTCACCTCAATTTGCAAATCTGGACAACATTTAGGCTTGAGCTGATAATGCTAAGTAACATCAATGGTAAGTAAGCAAATGCCAAGAAATGTACACTTCTAACAAGAGAGAACCTAACTATTTCTCCTTCAATGACATTCAATGATATTATAATTCTTGAATCCATCATCATCAACATTCTATGGGCTTACCAGCAACCAGAAAGGCACAAGCCAGGAGTGGGATGAAATTCTATCTACTTGGTTGGATGTACACATCTCCGATGACACTCATGAATCTCAACAGCATCTTGGCTAATAAGCAAGCTTAATCATCAATCCATCCATCACTTCAAAAATTCACTCCATCCACCAACCTACACAGTAGCAGGAGTGGCATCATGTTTCATCATAGAATCCCTACAGTATGGGATCAGGCCCTTCAGTCCAACAAGTTGACACTGAGCCTTGGGGCATCCCACCCAGACCCATCCCCCCTAACCCACCTAAGCTACACATCCCTGAACACTACGGACAATTTAGCATGTGCAATCCACCTAGCCTGCACATCTTTGGACTGTGGGAGGAAACTGGAGCACTTGGAGGAAACCCTCACAGGCATGGAGAGAATGTGCAAACTCCATACAGCAGTCGCCCAAGGGTGGAATCAAATTCAGGAAAATGGCACTGTGAGGCAGCAGTGCTAACCAATGAGCCACCATGCCGCCTGTTTCATTTTGTAACATTTGGGAGTCACTTTGTTTATTACAAATTCATATAGCCACGCTAACAACTATGACCAGTAATGCAAACTCATCGTGTAAATGCACTATAAGCCAGTAATGATTTATATAGAACATATAGAACATAGAACATAGAACAGTACAGCACAGAACAGGCCCTTCAGCCCACAATGTTGTGCCGACCATTGATCCTCATGTATGCACCCTCAAATTTCTGCGACCATATACATGTCCAGCAGTCTCTTAAATGACCCCAATGACCTTGCTTCCACAACTGCTGCTGGCAATGCATTCCATACTCTCACAACTCTCTGCGTAAAGAACCTGCCTCTGACATCCCCTCTATACTTTCCACCAACCAGCTTAAAACTATGACCCCTCGTGCTAGCCATTTCTAGCATATAGTCATGTGTGTCTCAGTGAATAAAAATTCTCCTCATTTTACCGCAATTAAATCTCATAATAAAGGGAGTATGTCTGAAAGTCGTCTCATCCGAAGGAAAACAGACTTGCTCCAGGAAAGCTGCTAAAATATATCAAAAAAAAATATGAAATGATTCTAGAAATTTCTGCAACACAAAGATCAAAGGAAACAATAGTTTGATGAACACACTGTTAAGTGTTGCACTTACACATCACATTTTGGAAAACAAACCACACTGATTTTCTACTTTATAAAAAAAATTGTTCCAAGTCTTCATTATGCAGCAGAGAACTGAAAAGGTGTAGACTTTTAACCTGCATAGAAAGTATGTGCGGAAGTTAAAACAAACAAAAAAAAGCCACTTCTGTCCTAAAAAGACAATATTATATTACAAAAAGGCAGGGCAGTTGGAGAATGCAGCATCATGCTTCCTGCAGAGATCAAGTTTTGTCTGTGTCGTAAAAAACAAAAGAACTGTGGACACTGTAAATCAGCAACAAAAGCAGAAGTTGCTGGAAAAGCTCAGCAGGTCTGGCAGCATCAGTGAAGAGTGAGATCTGAGGAAGGGTCACAGGACGCGAAACATTAACTCTGACATTGTCTACGTCATAGTGAGTTATGTCTATTGCTTCAGCAAAATCCAACCAACTCTGAATGAAAATCAATGCTTAAGAAATATCCAAAACATCCGCTGTCCCCGTTGTGGCTTCCTCTACATTGGGGAAACGATGCAGAGGCTTGGGGACCGCTTTTCAGAACACCTACGCTCAGTTTGCAGTAAACAACTGCACCTCCCAGTCACTAACCATTTCAACTCCCCCTTCCATTCCCGAGAGGGCATGTCCGACCTGGGCCTCCTGCAGTGCCATAATGACGCCACCCGAAGGTTGCAGGAACAGCAACTCATATTCTGCTTGGGAACCCTGCAGCCCAATGGTATCAATGTGGATTTCACAAGCCTCCAAATCTCCTGTCCTGCCAATATTTCTCTAAAAATCATGTAGAATAAGTTTCTAAAATATTAGTTTATCAATAACCAAAATATATAATCTTGCAAAACAAAGTTTCCAAGAAAAAAGTGGTTTCACAAATAAATGATTAGTATTAACCATTGGATTTTCCATGATTTCTGTAATTTCTTATTTAATTTCTTTCCTTGGAAATTTCAGCCACTCTTAAAATCCTGAGCATATATTACCGATTTTTCTCAGACCGAAAGCTCTGTGAGGTAAATGGAGACAGTGTAGTCTGAGTTTGTGCTAGACATCCAATTTCACTGATGTGGTTTAGTAGATGAGCTGCTGGATTAGATCGCTTTTAGCAGTTCCTGCTGACTGTTTGCCAAAATTGTTTAAAAAAACATAGGGTATCAGATTCTGAAAATTTTATTCCCTTAAAGGTAGTACTGAGTCTGTTTCCTCAAGAATAGTTATGTTCAATTTGTTAAAGAGAAATAATCTGTATATATATTTGGTGTCTGAAGGAGAAACAAAAAAAAGCTAACCTCTTTCCCTCTGGTGCCCAGCTTAATTTGCAAATAAATCAGAATATAATTTAGACTGTAATCGCATCAATTTGCTGAGTGTAGGTATTTGTCTTCCCAAGGAGGCACATGGATTTACCAAAGAGGCTACATAACAGCCATCTGAGCTGTACTAAAATTGCAAAAGTTGTTACATTTACATGAGTGATGGTCTTGGCTGCAGCATCTCAACAGACAGATTCAGCTACCAATATCCTTTGAGATTACATGGCATATGCTACAAATACATTTCCCCACAAATGCATGCCATGGCACTGAAATCCTTGGTAGGTTTTCTAATGCATCATATAAGTACTTCAGTAAAGCAAGTATCTTTCTTCTTGGCTTTGTAGTTTGCACTTCTGTTATTCTTCTCAGAGCTGAAAGAAGGACTTGTTCTCTAGTGAGCTTGCTCCTACCACTTGTAACTGCTGTTGCTCATCAGTGTTGTGGCATGGTGGCTGAGTGGTTAACACTGCTGCCTCACAACACCAGGAACATGGGTTCGATTCCACCCTTGGGCAACTATCTGTGTGCATTTTCCCTGCCTCTGTGAGGGTTTCCACCAGGTGCTCTGGTCTCCTCGCACAGTCCAAAGTTGTTCAGCCTTGGTAGACTGGACATGCCAAATTGCCCAAAGTGTCCAGGAATATGTAGACTGGTGGGTTAGAGAGGGATGCAGCTGGGACGCTCTGAGGGTCGGTGTAGACTTGTTCGGCCGAACAGCCTGTTTTCATACTGTAGGGATTCTATGAATGAACATTGGGCTTTCTCTAGTCTAGCTCACTGCCTAACCTAACCAGGATTCAATTATCTGTGTTGCTGTTTCATAATGATAGCCTGTGTCACAGTGCTGCCTCATAAGGGTTATCTTCTGAAGAGAGGCTGTAATTGCTTAGATGGATCGGAAGGAATGAGGGAAAAAAGGAAAGTTTTAGGAGGCTGGGCAGAAACAGGTGATAGACATCAGAATGCAACTTCACATAGTCAAACTGTGAGATTTTTAGTGGTTCTTTAAGTGGTGTAAGTAGTAAACAGAGGATTTGTTCCGTCCTAAAATCGTGTACTCTGATAGTTATGTTTTGAACTCCAGAGGCAGATTGCGAGATGGAGAGAAAGGAAAAGAATTACTGATTATTGTCCCTTGGATAAAAGAGAGCATTGAGGTGTGGGGCTTCTCTCGTTGCACTGATGCTAAAAAGAAGGAAAAAGAAACAACCAAGATTGGATGGTGATAAATTGAAAACTGGAATATGCAATGCAATGAAGAAGGAATCATGAGAAAAGGTTGTTATTGTACAAAAGCTAGCAAATGAGAAGATTGTCCTAGTCGCTGCAGAGATGAAAACAAAGTTGAGATGAGGCTCTCATGTATCGTCTGAGGTGAATATGTATTTACGGAGAGAAATACTGCTGAAAGATGAGGAAATGAAATTCTAGTAGAGAAGGAGGTAGATTTTATAAAGTATTGCTCAATGGAAAAATGAAGAGTTTCACTTATCCTTGCTACTGTTGAGAAATCATTGAAGCAATTCCCGCACTGAATATGGATCCTGCGGATGATGGCCTTGGACTCAACAATTTGTCAATGGTTCTCCATGTCTGATGGGTTTGGTTTTTCTGGTTGCTCATGCCGCTGGCTGAAAAGATTACTTCATTCTTTACACTGACCCTTTAAAGCTACACCTCATGGAAGTCTGAGAGAACCTGAAGTGGGTGAGGGGCACACCTGTGACTAATTTGAATGAAATGTGCTTTTCCAACAATGAAATTGCAATATCCAGTAGAAACAGGTGAATTTGTGCTCTGAATAGACCTACTAGGTAGTAGAGTGTGTTTTCTGTGAGTTTTTAATGCATAACGTGGGTTAAATATCCTGGACCTGTTTTCTAGGGATGTGGTCGAGTTTCACTTTCATACTGCTATCCAACCTTCTAAATTACACTGGGATTAAAATCGTGCAGGCAAGTGCTTGTTAATGTAATTAACTCAGCCACATTAGGGGCATTTAAATGGTCCTTGGATAAGCATATGTATAATGATGGGGTAGTGTAGGGGGAGGGGCTTAGATTAGTTCACAGGTCGGCGCAACATCGAGGGCTGAAGGGCCTGTTCTGTGCTGCATTGTTCTATGTTCTAAGTTACTTTTTGGCCCTCAGACAAATTACTGTATGAATGAGAACACTAGTGGTTTAGTAGGTACAGTACCTTAATCCAAAAACAAGTGGATAGTTTTGATCTGAGTGCCATATTGCTTACGAAGGCAATGCATTATAATGTTCATTAATCAGAGAAACGTAGATTCAGTACCTGTCGTATCTGCCAGATATAATCTACGAAACGATTAACTTCTGAGAGAAGACTGGCAAAAACTTGATTGCTGAATGATGGGCATTGTCCAAGTATGATGAGAAGATCAGCCAAGAATTCCTGCCTCAGAAACTATACAGATAAACAAATTAAACATTCAAATGATGTTCATCTGACTTTAAGTGGGCAAGAGAAGAACACAGGCATACAACAAAATTAAGAAATTGACAGAAACAATTTAAATATTTCTATTGTTATTTTTATGTTTGACAGATATGCAATAATTTATTGTCTCTTGGACTCACTGGGACATTGCTCGGTAGTTTGCAGTATCTGGAGAGAAAGGGAAGATGCTTCCACTTCAGCTCTTGTAGCAATCCATGCGAGCTGGCTAAACAACAGCCAGCAGGAAGCTTTGAGACAACAACTGCAGCATCCATGATGAAGAAAGAAATGTTGGTGCCATGTTTAAAAGCCAATCAACCTCAAAGCCCTAAAAAAAACATTATTTGTGTGAGCAATATTTCCAGCAACTGCCCAGAAGTCCATTCAGGCCAAATTCAGAGCACCTGGTCTCCTCCATTAAAAAAAGTATTAAATTGACATGATTAAGAGATCATTTTAACATCAATCTGTAATCACAAATCCACTGAAAAACACAAGATCAATTACACTCAAAAAACCACAGAATGGTTACAGCAAAGATCACCATTTGGCTCATCATGTTCATGCCAGCCTTCCGTAGGATTACTTTACCTAGGGCCACACCTCTGCCTTCTCCTACAGTCCTTCACATCCTTTGTTTTCAGCCAACAGTCCAAATCCCTCTTGATTGCTTAATTGAAACTGTCTGTATCACATGATAAGGTAGCACATTCAAGATTCTAACCACTTGCTACATGAGAAAAGATTATTCTTACGTCTTTATTGCTTCTTCTGCCAATTCCTTTAAATCAGTGTCTCTTATCCTTCCACCAATAGGAAATTTTTATCCTCATTTGCTATGTCCATGATTTTAAATGCATCTATTAAACATCTGTTCAATGTTCTCATCTCCAAAGAAAACAGTCCCAACTTTCCCAATTTGGCAATGTGACTTTTCCTAAATTGGTTTGAACACTATACGCTAGTTGGTGCTGAATTTGTGTTCTATACAGGATTAACAAACCTCCTTGCTTTATACACATTGTCCTCACTAATAAGATTAGAGATTCTCCTGCACAGCCAAGTTTGGCAGACCAATCAGTAGATGCCAGGAATGCATGCAGGCTTGCAGACAATGGACATTTTCTTGTCCATTAGCTGATGGCAACAGTGGGAAAAAAGAGTCAATGAGGCAACTGGAATTTCTATCTGGTCTTCATACAGGGATATAGAAGTATATTTTACAAGAAAAAGGAACAACAGTTCTGGAGCTCCTCTGAGAGTGCTTCCAACTGTGGGTATTGGCTACTCAATAACACAGCAAAATCCTGCACCTCCGTGGAACACCCTCAGCATGGCAGAGATCCTCAGTAAACCAGAAGATAGAAGCTTTCATGAAGGCCACAAGCATAGCAATTTAAGGCAATGGTGATCTTGATAGAAAATGGCATTGGAAGACAACCAAAGCAACCAAGAGCCTACCTCCATCAAAGCTGACAATCAAGGGGATCACCAAATGGGAGCAGCTATAAAATAATTATGAAACCTCAGCTGATTAAGATTAAAATTAAGTCAGATTATTAAGAAAAATAGTTAAGAAAATACAGTTAAAGTAGATAACTAATATCTCTCTGCTTGCACCTAATGATGTTTCTAATAAAGGATTAATTTGGTTCATGCAATCATTCATCCATTTCTGGTGTTTATCTGGTAATGTTAAGGATGTCATGGGCCAATCCAAGGGCTACCTGGAGGTGGCCATGGCATACACAGTGATACAGGATGGTATTGGTGGTCGTCAGTTTCCCTAATCTTCATCTTTAGAGGATGTACTGTGTTGCCCAAGATCTCCACTGTGATGGTGAAAATCTGTGGGACTGAACAGTCCCAGAGAATGTAAATGCTGTGACTGCTCTCAGGATAATGTTGATAATAGTTATAGAAGAAAAAAGATGGAGGGAGTATGTCTCATAGATAATGGGAACTGCAGATGCTAGAGAATCCATGATACCAAAGTGTGGAGCTGTTGAACACAGCAGGCCAAGCAGCATCTCAGGAGCACAATTAAAGGGAACACATTAGCTTAAAGAATTTTTGGAAGAATTCTGAGATGTGAGATGTGAAATGTCTAAAGGTTTAAATTTAACAAAGAACATGTTCAGAGATGTTAGTGCCTAGAATCAAACAGAATTGTTCAATTTTTGTTTTAAGAATATTGTAAGTATCTTTTATTGGACAGTAAAAGTCCTCCAAGACTGGTGAGTGATATTGAATGGTAATAATGAGATGCCTGAATTAGAAGAGAATATTTACTAATTCAAAGTGTTTTGTTTTTAGAACTCGAAACATCTGAGAGCTTAATTTGATTGATTACGTAAATACACAGTATAGTGAAGGAAAACTACAAGTAAGACCAGTATGCATGGAATAAAGTTTGATTGAAACAATTATGAGTTTGGCAACTATGACAGGAATAATATGGAGTATCCACAAGTTGAAAAAGAACTTCTCTCCCCGGTCCAATCCCTGCCCACGTATGTCCGTGATTCCTCTGACACTTTACACCGGTTTCAATACTTCCAGTTTGCAGATTCTAGATGTCTCTTCTTTACCATGGAGGTGTAATCCCTTTACACATCCACTCCCCACCAAGAGGGTCTTAGGGCTCTCTGCTTCTTTCCAGAGCAAAGACCTGAACCGTACTCATTCATGACCACCCTCCTCCATTTGGCCAAGCTCGTCCTCACCCTCAACAACTTTTTTAACTCCTCTCATTTTCTTCAGGTAGAGGGGTGGCCATGGGTACCTGCAAGAGCCCCAGTTATTCCTGTCTCTATTCCTGTCCAGACCCCACACACAACTCTTTCTCCGATATATCGATGATATCATCAGTGCTGCTTCCCTCTCTTGTCTGGAACTGGAAAAGTTCATCAATTTTGCTTCCAGTTTCCACCCTGCCCTCACTTTCACCTGGTCTAACTCTGTCTTCTCCCTTCCCTTCCTCAACATTTCTGTTTCCATTTCTGGGAATAGACTGGCCAAACTATCCACTATAAACCCACTGATTCCCACAGTTACCTGGACTATACATCCTCAGACCCTGCTTCCTGTAAAGACTCCATCCCATTCTCTGAGTTCCTCTGTCTGCATTGCATATGGTCAGATGAGACCAACTTCATTAAGGGAGCCTCAACCGAGGATTCCCCAGCACCACTGTCAACAGGGCCCACAACCGCGTCTTGGCCTGCTGTGTTCATCCAGCTTCACACTTTGTTATCTAAAATAAATGTATAGTTGAACTGTCATCTGCTTCTAATGGAGGTTGATATGAGCACAGCTGAATCCATGATTGCAGAACCAGTCCTTAACAAAATTCACTCTGGACTCCAACTCTTTAGTTTGCATAAGCACCCAGCTAGACTGATAACCTATACTGGGGAACCTTTACAGATTAAGGGCACAATTTTGGTTCCGGTTTCTTATGAGACACAGCTGGTTCAGTTACTACTGATTGTAGTAGAAAGCGTGGGCCTAAGTCAGATGAGTGAAACTGATTGCGGTATATTCATCTTGATTACCTCAACATTTTTCGATTAGATAATGGGTGCCTGAATGAAGTCCTAATTAAATACCCACAAATTTTTCAGGACAGTCGCGGGACTATCAAAGGACTCAAGTCTACCTTATATGTAGACCAGGAAGCAATTCCACAATTCAGCAAGTCCTGCCCAGTGCAAATGTCTTATTTGCAAAAGTACAGGCAGAAATCACGAAAATGAAAAGCAAAGGAAACTTCAAACCAGTACAGTTTACGGAATGGGCAGCACTAGTTGTACCAATGTGAAGCCTGATGGGTCAGTTCACCTTTGTGGGGATTTTAAGCAACCAGTAAATCACTTCTTGCAGCTTGATAACTACCCAATCCCTTGCATAGAGGACTTATACGCAAAGCTGGTGGGGGGTGCTGTACGTCACAAAGTTGGACATGAGCCGTGCACTACTGCAATTGTGGTTAGATGAGGTTTCCTAGAATTATGCTGTAGTTAATATCCGTTAAAGTTTGTACTAATATACAGGACTACCATTTGGGGTATCATCAATTTGTGTCATTTTTTAGTGGATGATGGAGGAAATCTTACAAGGTTCATCCCATTTATCTGGGTGATGTGCTAATAACATGAAAGACCAATAAAGAGCACTTAGACAACATGGAAATAGTCCTTGGACATTTCTGAAAGGTGGGTGTATGCATTAGAAGGGAACAACAATGTCTTCCAGGCATCCCAAGTGGTTTCCTTGGGCTACGAGTTGAGAAGGCCTGTTAACACCCATTGAAAGATGAAGTGAGGGTGATCAAAGGTGCTCTGGCTCCCAGGTCTGAACTGGAGCTTAGGTCTTTTCTTGGATTGGTCAATAATTATGGGAAGTTCTGGATGTAAGCTGGTTCACTGAGCGGGAGGGTTCGTTCCCAGACGTTTTGTCACCTTTTTTTTATTTGAAAAAATATACTTTATTCATAAGATGCACAAAAAATAAAACATATTTATACACCTACCCAGTCATGCAAGCCGCTCTGGGTTACCCAGGGGGTACGTACACCAACTAAAGGAAAAAAACACAAGGAAGAAAAAAACAAAGCAAAGAAAATACCCCGGCAGTCGTCACTCCGCACAGTCCCCGTTGGCCCCCTAACCAGTTGGGGAAGGCGCCAGCTGGGCCCAGTTACCAGATAGGGCCCTTTTTTCCATTCTGGACGAGGGGTTTCATACGGTGGTCTTTCCCCACCGCGCCTTGGCGGCGGCTGCCCCAAGCTTTAGCACGTCCCTCAGCACGTAGTCCTGGACCTTGGAGTGCGCCAGTTTGCAACACTCGGTCGGGGTCAGTTCTTTCAGCTGGCAGACCAGCAAGTTACGGGCAGACTAAAGAGCGTCTTTCACCGCACTGATGGTCCTCCAGGCGCAGTTGATGTTGGTCTCGGTGTGTGTCCCGGGAAACAGCCCATAGAGCACGGAGTCCCACGTCACGGAGCTGCTCGGGACGAACCTCGACAAATACCACTGCATCCCCCTCCAGACCTCCTGCACATAGGCACACTCCAGAAGGAGGTGATCGACAGTCTCGTCCCCCCGCAGCCGCCTCAAGGGCAGCATGTGTTGGCACAGAGATTCCGGGCATGCATAAAGGATCACACTGGCAGAGCCCCTCTCACCGCCAGCCAAGCAATGTCCTTGTGCTTGTTTGAAAGTTCTGGCGATGAGGCATTCTGCCAAACGACTCTGGCAGTCTGCGTGGGGAACCACACGACGGGATCCACCCTCTCCTTTTCCCGCAGGGTCTCGAGGATACTACGTGCTGACCACTGCCTGATGGCCTTGTGGTCAAAGGTGTTTCTTTTCAAAAATTTCTCCACGAAGGACAGGTGGTACGGAACGGTCCAACTACTCGGAGTGTTCCGTGGCAACGAGGCCAGGCCCAACCTTCGCAACACCAGGGACAGGTAGAACCTCAGTAAGTAGTGACACTTGGTGTTTGCGTACTGAGGATCTACGCACAGCTTGATGCAGCCGCACGCAAAGGTGGCCGTCAGGGCGAGGGTGGCGTTCGGTACGCCCTTTCCCCCATTTCCCAGGTCTTTGTACATGGTGTCCCTGCGGACCCGGTCCATCCTCGACCCCCAAATGAAGTGGAAGATGGCCCGGGTGACTGCAGCGGCGCAGGTCCAGGGAATAGGCCAGGCCTGCGCCACATACAACAGTACCGAAAGCCCCTCGCACCTGACAACCAGGTTCTTACCCGCGATGGAGAGGGACCGGAGCGTCCACCTGCCCAGCTTCTGCCTCAATTTGGTGCTACGCTCCTCCCAAGTCTTAGTGCACGCCCCAGCTCCACCAAACCAAACACCCAGCACCTTCAGGTAGTCTGTCCTGACGGTGAAGGGGATGAAGGAGCGGTCGTCCCAGTTCCTGAAGAACATGACCTCGCTCTTACCCCTATTGACTTTGGCACCCGAGGCCAGTTCAAACTGGCCGCAGATGTCCAATAGTCTACTCACCGACCGACGATCGGTGCAGAAGACGGCGACATCGTCCATGTACAGGGAGGTCTTGACCTGAAGGCCTCTGCTGCCTGGGATAGTCACGCCCTTCAGGCTCATGTCCTTCCTGATGGAGGCGGCGAAGGGCTCCACACAGCACACGAACAAGGCAGGAGAGAGCGGGCAGCCCTGCCTGACTCCAGATCTGACAGGAAAACTGTCTGATTCCCACCCGTTGATCGAGACTGCGCTAACGATGTTGGCGTAGAGCAGCCGGATCCAATTGCGGATGCCTTCCCCGAACCCCAATTTGGAGAGGACGTACCTCATGTAAGCATGAGAGACCCTGTCAAAGGCCTTCTCCTGGTCCAGGCTGACGAGGCAGGTGTCCACCCGCCTGTCCTGTACGTAGGCGATCATATCCCTGATGAGCGCGAGGCTCTCAGCGATCTTCCTGCCCGGCACAGCACAGGTTTGGTCAGGGTGAATCACTGACTCCAGGACAGACCTGACCCGGTTGGCTATGACCTTGGCCAGGATTTTGTAGTCCACGTTCAAAAGTGAAATGGGACGCCAATTCTTCATTTCTTCCCTCTCCCCCTTCCTCTTGTAAATGAGGGTGATGATGCCCTTCCTCATGGACTTGCACATTTCCCCTGCCCGAAGCACACTATCGTACACCTCCAGCAGGTCCTGGCCGACCAGGCCCCACAAAGCGGAATACAGCTCGACCGGTAAGCCGTCGCTTCCGGGAGTCCTATTCCTCTCCAAGGACTTGAGGGCTCTGGTCAGCTCGTCCAGGGATATCGGCCGGTCCAGCCACTCCCTCGTGCCGTCGCCTAAGACCTCCATGATAGACGACAGGAACGACTCGGAGGCCGTGCTGTCCGTGGGCTTCATGTCATACAGTCTGGCATAGAAGGATCTGCTGATCCTCAAAATGTCGGGCCGAGACGACGTCACCGAGCCGTCATCCTCCTTCAGCCGGCTAAGCACAGAGCTCTCTTTGTGCACCTTCTGAAAGAAGAAACATGAGCACGTCTCGTCCTGCTCCACGGAGCGGACCCTGGACCGGAAGATTATCCGGGAGGCCTCGGCGGTGAAGAGCAAGGCTTGCTGGCCCCTCATCTCGCGGAGGTCCTCCGTGACATCGACCCCCATCAACTGCAGAAGGAGCAGGTTCTGCACCCTTTTCTGGAGTCGCAACAGCTTTCCCCGCCTCTCTCTTGCCTTCTGAACACCCTTGAGGACAAAGAACCTCTTGATGTTCTCCTTCACCGTCTCCCACCAGTCGCCTGGAGACTCAAAGAGGGGTTTCACGGTTCTCCAAATGGCGTACTCCCTCTTAAGCTCCTCGACGTTCTCTGGGGTCAACAGAGTCGTGTTGAGCTTCCACGTCCGTCCCCTTGCCGGTCGGCCGGTCGTCCTGTAAGTGACAGTCGGCCAGCAGGAGGCAGTGGTCAGAGAAGAACACCGGCTCGACGCCGGTGGACCTGACCGAGAACGTCCATGACACAAACAGGAAGTCTATCCTTGAGCGGATAGACCAGTCTGGCCGCGACCAGGTGTACCTCTGCTGCGCTCCGTCTGCAGGGGTGCTGAAGACATCGAGCAGCTTGGCGTCCTTCACCGTGCCCATCAGGAATCTGGACGTGACGTCCAGTTGACTCCCCACACCCACTGTCCCTACGCCGGATCTTCCATCTGCATCAATGATGCAGTTGAAGTCTCCGCCTAGGATGACCAGCCTGGACGTAGCCAGCAGGGGTGGAAGCCGCTGCAGGATGGCCAACCGCTCACTCCGTACCGCTGGGGCGTACACGTTGATCAGCCTCATGGGAGCATTCCTATAGGTGATGTCAGCCACTAGGAGGCGCCCCCCCACCACCTCCTGAACTTGAGAGATGGTGAAGTTGTGTCCCCGCAGCAGAATAGCCAGGCCCGAGGAGCGACAGTCGTTACTCCCCGACCAGATCGAAGGCCCACAGGTCCAGGCGCCGGACCATTTCCGTACCTGCCGAGGTGCGGTATCCCGCACTCCTGCAGAAACAGGCGGTCCGCCTTGATGGTGGTCAGGTGGGCCAACGTAGACACACATCTTGCAGTTGACTTGACGCTGCACACATTAATGCTCGCAACTCGTACCCACATTGTGGGCAGTGACCGCAGTACCCTCCCCAAGTCCAAGGTCCAGCCCCTCCATCTGTCCCTTCATGCCCATTGCCCGGGCTAACTGCTCTCCGGGCTCAGGAAACCGTCCGTGCTGCCTTCCAGGTGGCATCCCCCCGTCAGGGGTGCGGAGGCAGGAGGGTCCGGCTCCGGGTCAGGCTGGGGACGCGCTGTTTCCTCCTTCCCACCTGGAAGTTCCGGGGGGCCCTCCAGTGCTCCAGCGGCACTTGCCTGGGTTTCGGAGGGAGCCTCAGGACGCCTCCCGTCACCTGGAAGCGGGGTGCTGCTTTCCTTCCCCCTCGAGATCTTTAACTTCTGCTTCAGGTGGGCCCTCTCCGAATCCCCCTCGTCAGAGGAGCTCTTATAGCCCCCCTGTAGCTGCCTCTTCCAGCCTGATGGTTGCGGTTCCTGGGCCCGTCGACGCACCTTTCTCCTCACTTTCCGGACTGTTGTCCACTCCCCTGGGTCGCCTGTCGCCGCCTCCCAGGGGGGATCGGAGCCTGCAGGGGCGCTTTGCTGGCCTCGGGCCCATCCTGCGGGGCTGGGCCCTCCTGCACGGCCTGGCCCTCCTGCACATTAGTGGGGTCCTTGCTGGGCCCTGGTGCCTTCCTCTCCTCCGGGGGGGGCTGGCCCCGCACTGCCCCTGCCGGCGACCTGGGCGTAGGTGGTCCCCCGCTGCGGGCATGCCCTATAGAGGTGGCCCGCTTCCCCGCAAAGGTTGCAGCTTTTCTCTCGTGGGCAATCCTTTGCAAGGTGTCCCTCCTCCCTGCAGTTCCTGCAGATGGTGGCTTTGCAGTCGGCCACCACGTGACCTGACCTACAACAGGCATGGCAGACTTTAGGTTGCCCTGCATAGGTCAGGTAGCCCCTGCTCCCGCCGATCGCGAAGCTGGACGGTGGGTGTACAACATCCCCGTCCGCGCCCATCCTCAGCGTCACCTTGACCTGCCTCTTACTCGTCCAGATGCCAAAGGGGTCCACGATGTCAGTTAGATCCCCTTCCACCTTCACATACCTTCCGAGGAAGGTCAGGACATCAACTGCTGGCACATGCGGGTTGTACATATGTACAGTCACCATACGGCTCCTCTGTGCTGGCATCACAAACAGCGGGACAGCAGTCAATACAGAGAGGGGGCTCTCACCTCCTTTCTCCTTGAAAACCTCCAGGAAGCGCTCGCAAAGCTTGGCACTCCTGAAGGTCACGTCGTAAAAACCTCCTCCTGGGAAATCCTGCAGGCAGTAAACGTCCGCAGCAGCGAACCCACAACAGTCCAACAGGACCCTCTTCACGAAGAAGGTGCTGTCCACAGGTGCACCTTCATCCACCTTCTTTACGGAAACACGGATGGTGTTCCGGACCCCCTGACCTGGGGCACGAGCACTTGCCGCAGCCATCGTTACAGGTTGGCTGCTCCCCCGAACCAGCGTTAGGCCGAAGCCAGCATTGAGATCCACTGGTCGCAAGGGTGCACAGCCAACCCGATGTCCTCCTTTCACCTCCAAGACAGCACTCTCCTCCCCTCGGTCCACAAGGGAGTGGGTCTTTATTGTGTTCCAGATGTAAGCTGGTTCACTGAGCTTGAAGGTTTGTACCCAGATGTTTTGTCACCATTCTAGGTAACATCATCAGTGAGCCTCCAACGAAGCGCTGGTGTTATGTCCCGCTTTCTATTTATCTGTTTAGGTTTCCTTGGATTGGTGATGTCATTTCCTGCATTGGTGATGTCATTTCCTTTTTTTTCTCAGTGGATGGTATATTGGCTCCAAATCAATGTGTGTGTTGATGGAGTTCCAGTTGGAATGCCATGCTTCTAGGAATTCTCATGCGTGTCTCTGTTTGGCTTGTCCTAGGATGGATGTGTTGTCCCAATCAAAGTGGTGTCCTTCCTCATCTGTATGTAAGGGTACTAGTGATAGTGGGTCATGTCGTTTTGTGGCTTGTTGATGTTCATGTATCCTGGTGGCTAGCTTTCTGCCTGTTTGTCCAATGTAGTGTTTGTCACAGTTCTTGCAAGGTATTTTGTAGATAACGTTCGTTTTGCTTGTTGTCTGTATAGGGTCTTTTAAGTTCATTCGCTGCTGTTTTAGTGTGTTGGTGGGTTTGTGGGCTACCCTGATGCCAAGAGGGCCGAGTAGTCTGGCCGTCATTTCGGAAATGTCTTTGATGTAGGGGAGAGTGGTTATGGTTTCTGAGCCCGTTTTGTCTGTTTGTTTGGGTTTGTTGCTGAGAAATCGGTGGACTGTGTTCATTGGGTACCCGTTCTTTTTGAATACGCTGTATAGGTGATTTTCTTCTGCTCTTCGTAGTTCCTCTGTGCTGCAGTGTGTGGTGGCTCGTTGGAATAATGTTCTCATGCAGCTTCATTTGTGGGTGTTGGGATGGTTGCTCCTGTAGTTCAGTATTTGGTCCGCGTGTGTTGTTTTCCTGTAGACGCTGGTTTGAAGTTCTCCATTGACTGTTCGCTCTACTGTGACATCTAGGAATGGCAGTTTGTTGTTGTTTTCCTCCTATTTTGTGAATGTTATGCCAGGAAGGGTACAATTGATGGTCTTGAAGGTTTCCTCTAATTTGTTTTGTTTAGTGATGACAAAGGTGTCATCCACGTAGCAGACCCAAAGTTTGGGTTGGATGATTGGCCGAGCTGTTTGTTCAAGTCTGCATTACTGCCTCTGCTAAGAACCCTGATATTGGAGATCCCATGGGTGTACCGTTGGTTTGTCTGTAGGTTTTGTTATTGAAATTGAAGTGGGTGGTAAGGCATAGGTCCACTAGCTTGATGATGTTGTCCTTGCTGATGAGGTTGGTGGTGTCTGGTGTATGTGTCTTCGGTTCTTCTAATAGTGCAGTCAGTGTTTCTTTGGCCAGGTTGATGTTGATGGATGTGAACAGGGCTGTTACGTCAAAGGAGACCATTATTTCATCCTCTTCTATCTTGGTGTTTTTGATGGTGTTCAGGAATTCTTGGATGGAGCGAATGGAGTGGTGTGAGTCTTCTACTAGGTGTTTTAGTCTTTGGTGTAGTTGCTTGGCTAATCTGTAGGTTGGTGTTCCAGGTAGCGAGACTATGGGTCTGAGGGGGGCTCCTGGTTTGTGAATTTTTGGTAGTCTGTAGAAGTGTGGTGTGTTGGATCCATCTGGTTTCATTTTTTGGAAGTCTCTCTTGTTTAATTCTCCAGATTTTTGAAGTTTTTGAGTAAGGCTGTGATTCGGTTCTCTAGTTGTGGGGTCGGGTCTATCGCCACCTGTTGGTAAGTGTCAGTATCTGCAAGCAGTGCATTTGCTTTCTCGATGTAGTCCGGTCGGTTTAAAATGACTGTCAAGCGTCCTTTGTCTGCAGGTAGGATAACAATGTTTTTATCTTTTTTGAGTCCTTTTAGGGCTTTCCTTTCTTGTGTATTGAGTGTGTTTTCTTCCTTCTTCCTGCTTAATGTTGGTGTGACTGTCTGTGTGATGGTTTGCTGGGTTTCTTCTGTGAGTTTGTTGTCTTTCAGTGTTGTTTTTAACGCTGCTAAGAAATCTTTCTTGTACACATCCCAGAAGTTGTAATTTAATCCTCTTACTGAGATAGCTTTTTCAGTGTCTGTTAATGGTCGGTCAGATAAGTTCTTTATCCATGCTTCTGTGTTGTCTGTGTTGTTATTTTGTGTGAGTTTGTCTAGTTTTTTCTGCAGGTCTAGTTTTTTCGTTTTCTGTGTTTGCCGTTGTCTGATGTCTATGGCTCGTTGTACTGTGTCTGTCCATTCATGGTCTGTCGCGTTAGTGAGTAAAGTTTTTTGGCGCGAAATTTCCCGGTTGTATTTACGGAGTCCGTTATGGGCATCATTGATCATTTCTCGAAGCATTCTGCGGCCGTTTTGCTCAGCTATTCTTTTGGCTAGTGGGGTGTTAAGGGGAGGTTTGTATTTGAGACATTTAGGTAGTACCTGTTTCCTTAAGCATTCATGCAGGAAGTACAACTGTTCGCGGGTGGCACTCTGTCAGATGGCATTGGTTTCCCATCTTCGGGCCAGTTTTAGCGTATTGCGCCCATAGGTGCTGGCGGGTTTTGAGAAGACTTGTAGCTCAGGTTGAGGTTCTGGACGTGAGTTTGCTCGCTGAGCTGGAAGGTTAGTTTTCAGACATTTCGTCACCATTCTCGATAACATCATCAGTGAGCCACCGATGAAGCGCTGGTGTTATGTCCCACTTTCTATTTATCTGTCAGACATAAATAGAAAGGGGGACATAACACCAGCGCTTCATCAGAGGCTCACTGATGATGCTACCTAGAATGGTGACGAAACGTCTGAAAACTAACCTTCCAGCTCAGCGAGCAAACTCACGTCCAGAACCTCAACCTGAGCTACAAATCTTCTCAAAACTCACTAATTATGGAAAGTTTATACATAGCCTGGCCTCCATTCTGGCATTCTTAATTTTGCTATTGAAAGATGGCCAGCCATGGAAATGGTCTTGTAGCCTTTATTCTCTTTATTCATTCATGGGATGCTGCTAGGAAGCATTTATTGCTCATCCCAAATTGCTCAGAGGGCTGTTAAGAGTCAACCACATTTCTGTGTGTTTGGAGTCACGTGTAGGCTAGATCAGGAAAGGACAGCAGATCTCCTTCGCTAAAGGACTTTAGTGAGCCAGATGGATTTTTCCAACAATCAACAATGGATTCATGGTCATCATTGGATACTTAATTCCAGGTATTTTACTGAATTCAAATTCCACCATCTGCCATGGTGGGATCCCAACGTGGGTCCCCAGAACAAAGTCCGAGACTCTGGATTAACAGTCCAGCAATAATACCACGAGGCCATCACCTCCCCTACAGGGAAGTGAAGAAGGAGCTATCTTCATTAAGGTGTTGACACAATATGATCCCAAGCGAAATCTGGTGCTAACATCTGATGCCACGCCATAGTGTTGGCTCACAGATGGCCCAAAGGACAGGAATGCCCAACAGTATATGCCTGCCAGACTTTGGCTAATGTGGGACACAAATACACCCAGACAGAGAAGGAAGGTTTGGCGGTCACCTTTAGTGTGAAAAAGTTCCACCACTACCTTTATGGATGTAAATTTGTAATGATAACAGACCACAAACTCCTGCTAGGGCTACTTAAAGAGGACAAAGCTGTGCTACCCATAGCTTTAGGTTGAATTCAGCGATCAGCTCTCATTCGAAGTGTGCACAATTACAAGTTGGAATACCTTCCAGGATGACAAGTAGCAACTGCAGATGCCTTCAACTGGCTCCCGCTGGCAGATACACCACTGGTGCTGCTGCCAATGGAAGTGTCCGTTCTGGTTTTAAACTTTCTGTACACACTTCTGGTCACACTTCTGGTCATTGAAATATCAATGTAAATGCAAGAAGATCCAATCCTGGCAATACTAAAAGAGCTAGCAGTGAAGTTGGGATCCAAAGGGCCATCACAACCAGAACAGAAACCTTTCTTGACCCGGCAAGACCAGTTTACTGCAGAGGATGACATTTTAATATAGAGAGCAAGAGTGATTGTCCTGAGCAAAGTTCACTGCCAGATACTGACTGAACTCAACCCGGGTCATCTATGGACGTCCAAAAGGAAGATGTTGGTAAGAAGGTAAGTCAGGTTTTCAAGACTGGAAGCAAACATAGCTAAGTTGTTGATGCAGTGCCCAGAATAGCAACAAGGACAAAGATGACTGTCAGTGGCTCTCCCATATTTGTGGAAATGGTAGGGTAAATCCTGGACTTATTTACATGTTGACTATGCTGGCCCTTTCATGGGCTCAATGTTCTTAAACATTGTGCACACCCACTGAAAATGGTTAGGGGTGCATACAGTTCATTCATCAAACAGGGGGAAGACAGCAGAAATGCTGTGAGCATCTTTTGCAATACATGGATTCCCAGATGTGCTGGTCACAGGTGAGTCATCATTTACTAGCAGGGAATTTGAAAGCTGAATGGCTTTTGGCATGTAAGGACAGCTCCATACCATCCATCATCCAACAGTCAGCAGAAAAAGCAGTGCCCAAACTGTCCTGGCTATTATTTGATTTCAGACCACCCCTCATGCAACTACAAGGGATATCACTAGTAGACTTGCTGATAGGGAGAAGACTCTGCACCAAATTAAAACTGATTTTCCTGGACCTGGGGTTGGGGAGGATAAAACAACTTCAGGAACACTAATACTGAGGCAAGACTCATCTAAGCGAGCAAGACAGTTTACTCTAGGGGATGAAGTTTGGTGCCAAACCACAGAAATGGCCCCGCATGAGTAAAAAGCATGGTTGTCACGAGGTCAAGTCCCATGTTTGGGTAAATGAGGTTGGCCTGAACAAGCACGTGGACAAAATGAAAGCTGAAAACTCATAAATGGTGCAGGAGCAAAACATACCTGGCCCCTGAGAACCGGGTAGAAAGGCTGTCTAGCTTTAAGAAATCTTGAAGTCAGAGGTGGACATTGTGGATGATGCAGCCTCAATGCCTTTACCATCTGAAGAAGATGATGAATTTCTTCAGAGATGCTTCAAGTGCAAGAGGCAGGCTACAATCTGATACAGGGTACCCGTATCCGAGGCAGAAGTGAAGGAACCTGGCATGGTGCAAAAACATCCCAGCAGAAGCTACAAGGAAAATACCATCAGTTCCCAGGCTTAGAGGCGAGGAATGTAGTGATTGTAACAAGGTCAGGCAGGTGGGTATCATGGAATATGAGTTCCCTAGTTGGGGCTGTTAACCTGCTTCCATCAGGGGGCCTTAGCTGACAAGAGGTGTCTCTAAGCAAGCTCGACCACTGTCAAGTACTACACACATGTAAATAAAGGGTGACTTAGTGACGGGATATCAGCCTCTGTGGAGTTATTTCAGGGACAATCAATGGTCATCTGACATCATGTGTAGCTGTCTCATGGCCATTGGCCAAAAGGATTCAGACTATTGATTTCCACTGTATAAGCCCCTTGCCCCTAAAAATATAATACAACAATAAGTGCTCTGAGGACCCACGTTTTGTTTTGAACTGTCCTTATCAGGTAGTCCTCAGAGAACTGTTTTCTCCAGATGGAAGATGGGCCAGGAAAAGAGGAGACAAGCCAAGGGAATAGTTTCCTAACACCTCTGGTAAACAGCAGGATGCTGTCTTCACAGGTTTAATGAGGCCAACACACTCCGTGGCAACAACCCAGTTTTCCTTCGGTCTCAATGAACTTTCCAACTGTCATGGTCTTTCTTTGTCTAATTAATTAATACATCCGATCTAAACTTCTGCTTCTTAACAAATGCAATAAACTATCAGAAAATTGCTTCAAAATTGTTGACTGCCTATATCAGGTAACTGATCATGAACTCCACCCCCCAAAAAAATCTACTATGGTGTTAGGAGTGGGCTAGTCCAAAGTTTATTGTCTTTAAGTTTGAGGAGCTGTCTTAGATTTACTTAAACACACGTCAAGTAATTATTAAAGTAAAACAGTAAGTCACCATGCAATATTTTAAAATGTGACTGCTAGTTTGATGGAAACGTTAGTACCTTCAGTAGCAGGACCTGTCTGCTAATTGGAGAAATATGTGATGGTAATTATGAATGAGTCCTTGAAACATTCATTTTGACCAGAGTGGCATTGTGGCTCAGTGGTTAGCACTGCTGAGTATCAGGGACCAAAATTTGATTCCACCCTCAGATGACTGTGTGGAGTTTCTCCCAGTGCCTGTGTGGGTTTCCTCCAGGTGCTCCGGTTTCTTCCCATAGCATTAAAAGGTATACAAGTTAATGGGTTAGCCCATGCTACATTGCCCGTAGTGTCCAGGAGTGTCCAGGCTAGGTGGGTCTGCGAGGGATGCTCTTCAGAAGGTTGGTAATGGCTGAATAACCTGCTTCTGTACTGTAGGGGTTCTTTGACAGGCTTTTGAAAATATTTATGAACTAAACAAGTGAGTTAGAAACAATCTGGAATAATTTACCTTATGATGCCCATTTGTGTGCTTTGTGGTTGGATAAGGAAAATAAAAATCTGGGAGATTTGTTAAAGAGCTGCAGGGTAGAAATGACTGCCAAGAGGAATGCAATGTCTCATAATGCATAATATGAGGAAAAGGCAGCGACAAATAACACAAACATTAACTTTGAAATGGAACATGAACTGGACTTCTCCCCTAGTTTAGCTAAAATCCAAACAGGAACTCCAATTGCTAACTCACAAGACAAAGCAGGTAACCTTGGGAACCCAGTTGAGAGCAATTCACCCACTAATGTATCTTTACGTAGTGAGACAAAGGCCATGTGTAATATCACGCAGGAGCTTGAAGAAATGGGCAAAGGAGTAGGGTTTTTACGCACAGTTAAGGGAGACATCAATACCCTGCATAAGTCCCTTCACCCAGTGAAGTTTAAGTCCTCGCCATTGAAAATTGTATTGCATTCCCACACCGTTACAATGAGAGCAAACCTTTCGTTTTACTGAAACGTGAAAAGAGCAATCCAAAAGCATCATCACTTCAAATCTTACTTGATCAATAGAGGTTAAAAAGTGAACTTTTCTGTGAATGATTTGTCTGTATGTTCAAAAAACTTTTTTCTAAAGTGCTGTAAAAAAGGTTGTGGTGTGGAAAAAGATTTGGATTGTTTTTAAAACGTAGAAAAGCTGTGTTTTAGAAGACATCCCATTTGAATTCAGAATATCAAATGAGAAATATTTTGTGCACATACTTGTTTACTGAAGGCAATCTTTAAAAAATGAAAATGGTTTTCTTTACGGCAATAAAAAATTAAATAGCAAATGTAGAATTTACAGTTTTCTACAGAATTTTAAAAATACCAAATAAGCTTAAAATATGACAGTGAGACATGACACCACCTGGTGACTTGAGCGCTGCCCCTTCTCAGAACAGCAGATAATTAAGATTTGAAAATCTGTTAGCTGAAGGCACATACCTTCTGTGAGGCTAGATATATGATTTTGGATAGGACTAAATTTTGGATTTCTAAGTTTACAGATACTTTTACACATAATTAACCCATCAGGCTTCTTCCAGAGCAAAAACAGATTTTGTTTATGTGTTTTGAAGAATTTCCAGGACTCTGGGAAGCACCGAGGATCAGAGGGTGTGCATGTCCAACAGTCCCTTAAGGTACCAGAATGGGTAGATAAAGTGTTTGTGAAGGCGTATGGGATGTTTGCCTTTATTAGCAGAGGCACGGAGTTTAACAGTAGGGAGCTTATGCTAGAATGTATAAGAAGTCGGCTTTATACTGGAGTATTGTAAGCAGGACTGCAACCCACAATTATAGGAGAGTGTGATAGCATTGCAGGGGATGCAGGGGAGATTTGCCAAGATGTTAAACCGAAGAACTGCAAGTGCTGGAAAACTGAAACAAAATCTGCAGTTTTGATTTTGGGTCTGACAGCATCTGTGGAGAGAAAAGCAGAGTCAATGCTTCAGGTCCAGTGATCCTTCTTCAGACGATGCTATTAGACCCTCTGAGTTGCTCCAGCAATTTCATATTTTGTTTTGCCAGGACCTTGCCTGGGCTGGAAATTTTTAGTTACGAAGAGAGATTGGATAGATGATTGTTTTCCTCATAGAATCAGAGTAAAGGGCAGGAGGTTTAGAGGGGATGTGAGGAAAGTCTTTCTCATCCAGAGGGTGGTGGGAATCTGGAACTCACTGCCTGTAAGGGTGGTAGAGACAGGAATCTTTATTACATTGAAGTATTTACATATACAATTATGATGCCAAGGCATACAGGGCTATGGGCAAAGTGCTGGAAAATGGAATTAGAATAGTTAGGTGGTAGTTTTTAACCAGCACAGACTCTTTGGGTCAAACAGCACTTTTCTGTGCTCTAGACTTAAAGTCATAGTCATAGTGGTCTACTTCTATGACTATAACACAGTGAAAGTCTTACTCAGGCAAAATGGGAACAGGAAAATCCTGAACTGACTGCCATCATTTGTCTCTCCAATATAAAATCAGTGTTTAAAACCATAAAGCCTAGACGTAATTGTTTCTGAAATCTGATTGATAAAAAGTTACAAGTTGCTAGTGCAAACACAAAATAGGAAATTTAATTGAGCAGATTTAAGAGGACAAATAATTTTTGTTTTTCAATTTCAATTTTACATAAAAAGGGAAAGATTGATTTGGAAAAAAATTAACTGACCACTAATAAAATCTGTCAGTCTAACAACTCTACCAAAGCTGTACACTAAAGAAATCCTTAAGTAAGAAAAAGTCAAGTATAATCCAGCAAGTTAATTTTGAGAAAATGTACGTATCTTTTTGGTATATATGGGATTCCTTTGAACCACATAATAATGTTTTATTTCTGTTTTCAAGATGTCATGCTCTTTTTTAAAACTTGCCAGTAAAGTTTCTCCAGAGCTCCTGAATCAGTCTGATAATTAATTGGATGCCCCACTTAGAATAAAAGAACACTGACAAGAAAAATGTGACTCGGCAACAAATGGAAATAAAAACGATTCACCTTGGCATGGTTAAATGGAATATAACAAGTGAAAGGGAGGTGTAGATTAAATTAAATAATTAACTTGTTTCTGTTGGAGATAACTGTGCCCTTGCCTAAGGATTTCTTTAAAAGAGAACTGAATTGGATGATTTTGCCACCATCCAAAACACTGGGACCAGGTGACAGTATCCCCAGGCCCTCCCTGCAACAAATGCACCTATTTGAAAAAGTGGTTATCACGGCCTGGACAGCAGGAAAACTAATGTTGGATTAGGATAATTAAAGGCTAAGGGAAGAAAATACTTAGTAAGAAAAATCCACAAGGTAAGTTCAGATGAACAGAGAACCGGAGAAACTTTTAAATCCATGTGTAAACTATTTCTGTAATGCACAATGATCAGCTGAGGATGAACCAAAGCCCTTGAAAAGATGACAGCGCAATTTCAATGCCAAGGTTGGAAAAGAAAGGAAGAAATCCAATAATTGACGGAAGGAAAAAGGAAAACAAAAGAAGCAGCCCAAGTCTATCTTCTGCTTCAAACTCAATGAGACAACTATGGTAGGAAGTTACTTATCATCCAGACGCAACACAAGACTGAGAATAAATACCTTCATGCAGAAATAAGACATTTAAGGCCTTCTCTAAAATTGGCCACCCAATTCCCTCTTTGTCTCAAAACTTCAAATCATTCCTAGATAGGACCAGTGATATGGTAAAAACATCTAGTTAAAATGGTCCACAAAACAAAACAAAAAAAAGAAATTTATAAGCTCAAAAAGCCTGTCTAGTATGACTTAGCTTCTAATGTCAGTCAAACCTATTGGTTGGGGATGCTGGCCTCATGTTCAAAGTTTGATATAAACAGTTCTAGTGCTTTATCATTTTCACTGCAATATATAATTAAGAAATTGGGGATAAAAACTTGTATCAAGTAAATTAGCAGTATAGTTAAGAACAAATTGTACAGTAAAAATCAATAAAAATATTTCCTTCTTAAAGTGAGTGGGGTGGAAAGCTGTTGGCAGTTGGGGTTCCTTAATAACTGAATTTCCATACTATATCCTGTGTAACATGAGATTCAATTTAACAGCAATTGTAAGAGTAATCAACCTTCTAAATTCTTGCATATGAAAACAAAGTGAAGAATTATGAGAAACACTGTGGTCACGATGTCCACTAGAATAATGTCAATAATCTGATGCCAAAAGTGACTTATTGTCATTGTGCTGTTTTCAAAAATAAGAGGTATTTGTTCTGATAAAGAATAGTAAACTAATCCTCAGATGAAGGTGGTCAAGGGGACAATGGTCATTTAATATAATGAATAGCTGCCCCATGGCCATTAGCAAATAGGTTCAGACAATTTAGCTACCTGCCCCTATAAGTACTCAGGAGGAGAGAGTTCTTTGTTAGGCTGTCCTCATCAGGTGATTCTCAAGACAACTGTTTGCTCCAGATGGAAAATGGACCAGAAAAAGAAAAAAAAGACTCAGGGAACAGTTTCCAACACTGGCTAGAGAGTAAGATTCTGCCTTCATAACTTCAAAGAGGCCAGCACATTCCAAATCAACATCCTATTTGTCCTTGCTATGAGTGAACCATCCCTAATTGTCATGGTTGTATACATTCTTTGCCTAATTAATTGATGTATCATGCCTAAACAAACCATCTTAATATCTAATATCTAAATATCTTAATAAACTACCAGAAATTTGCTTTAAAATTGTCAACAGTGATCATTAACCACACTCTTCCCCTAAAAATGAACAATTGTTTGTCAAGTATCTCCTGAGCAGTGATCAATAAACTGCATATACCGTGGAACTGATCAATCACTGGACCAATGGCAACTTAATTTAATACCTCCTGTGCATGGCCTGTATGGTTTTTCCAGTATTGCTCAAGCGGTAAAGAAGGAATGAGCAGTTAACGTGCTATGTTTAAAGTCATAACATACATATGTAATTGTATGCAAGTTGTCTGCACTTGCCACCACACTCTGCTGCAACTAAGTGGAAATGTTTGAACATCAACACTGAGAGTGGGCTCTTGTGTACTATTGGTAAAGGAAGGAACACTGCAATGTTAACAGGAGAGTGGTGGATTTTCCCTCAAAGCAATTAGATTACCTGAACAGAGGCATTAAAAATGGTATATAAAGGTGTACAGCATTAGATAATACCCATTATTCTAAACATTTCCTATATTGTTTGGTCTGAGTGGTATTCAGTTTAGACTGAACATTGTATAAGCTTGGCGAAGTGATAACACAAATGGCTTGGTTGAATGGTGGAAGGTGGCCAATGACCACTGTTAACTGTGCCATCCAGTTTCACCACACTCAATCCTTCCCTTTATCTCATTCCAGGAACTGACAGCCCACAATTGGGCAGAAAGAGCCTTGACAGATATTTGGCTCCTCAGCCTCTATGAGGAAAAAATCCTGACCCTTGCGGGAGAAGAAAGTGACTGCTCCAAAGAGGTTGTTGAGACATTCATGTTTTAGCAACCTACTTAAGCACCATTCTTCATTCCACCGCTCCTTCTCAGTTAGTCTCATTCCTTGCACACAACTTCTAATTTCTAGGAGGTCATGACTCCTTCTCTCTCTTTTGCCCGGCAAATAATGCCAGCATGTCCACTAACTCAGAAAAATGACCAGCTCCTGCAGAAGCCACCCCCTTAGCCTCTGAGAACAGAGTACTTAGGCCTCAGAAGAAGCATTGGCATGCCTCCCGTACACACAAGAAGCTCGGATACGTACACCTTGGTAGGAATGTAAGCTGTAGGAAGTCTGAGAGCACAATCTTCTGAGCACCTCATCACAACTGCTCTGCTGACAGCTGAGGAAGGAGTGCCTCAGGCAATTAACACTTAGAATACTACAGAGGACCAGGCATCTGCTCATCCTCAGACAGGAGAAAGCCGTGGTGTAAGCAATCAAGGATTTTGTCCACAGGCACAGGAAGACTTAGGAGTACCGGACAGATATGAGGGGCACAATGACCCTACTTGCTCAGAAGGTACAGCAGGGCAGTAAGCCATATTATGGTTTAGCAGCCTCCATGGACAATTTGGTGGTTGCCACAGACAGGCAGTTTGGCAGTCAGAATCTCTGGGTCTCCTGAATATCTGTATAGTTGCACTCCATCACATCAGCCAGTTGTCCTCAAGGCTGAAGGCATGATGTCAAGGACGGTGAACATGGCATGCATTCAGGTGGCCTTTCCTCACCAGGTGACAGGGCAGTGGCAGGAGGCACCCAGCTAGAGAAAGAACCACACTCAGACATCTCAGAAGTTTCTACTCAGGGCAGTCCAGAGGTGGCTGAGCCCTTCACCTACAACCTGCTTGCCCCCGACTGAGCCTTGGAAGTTGTAGCTGACAAAGGTTCAGTTGTCTTCGGCAAAATGACACAGCATGTCCAAGCATTCCAGAAACAAATGTCTCTAGAGTCTCCTGAACTAGCCTCCAAGGTCAATGGGCGCCACTGTCAAGCAGGCTCCTTCCATGCCACCTTCAGAACCAGGAATACACCAAGACAGAGTTTGTGAGAGAGAAAAAGAAAACTTACAGAGGGCACTTTGGTAGTAGAGGTGACAACGCACTATACATTATTTATCATTTTCGTTAGAGAGAAGGTTGAGAGGTGACTTAATTGAGACAAATAAAATAATCAGAGGGTTAGATAGGGTGGATAGGGAGAGCCTTTTTCCAAGGATGGTGACAGCAAGCACGAGGGGGCATAGCTTTAAATTGAGGGGTGAAAGATATAGGACAGATGTCAGAGGTAGTTTCTTTACTCAGAGAGTAGAAAGGGAATGGAACACTTTGCCTGTAACGGTAGTAGATTCGCCAACTTTTAGTACATTTAAGTCATCATTGGACAAACATATGGACGTACATGGAATAGTGTAGGTTAGATGGGCTTCAGATAGGTATGACAGGTTGGCACAACATCGAGGGCCGAAGGGCCTGTACTGTGCTGTAATGTTCTATGTTCTATAAATTTCACTTTTGACCTTATATCTATGTGAGTCTCCTTGTGACCCTGAATGCACTCTGCCAGCATAACGCCTAAACTTCATGACTACACGGTATGTATCATGGATCAATGTCTGCGTTGATAGCCTCCTGCAGCATGCAGAAGCAAGATCAACAATGTGTATACAAAGCTGTGGGTCTTGCTGACACTGTTTTCCCTCAGCCAACAACATCCCAATTCTTTCCCTGGCCTGTGATGAAAACAGCTAGTGTGAATGAGGCTACAGTGGTGTCTGGGGCAGAGAGATACACAGCACATAGGTAGCCAATGCATTAGAATCACAAGGTATTAAGGACTGCACAGGCTTTGTTCTATCCAGTGCATGAGTCTGTGAGAAATGTTGTTTACCTATTAAGGACCTAACATTGGTGGGTTCTGAAGATCCCCTTTCTCACTGGTCAAGTTACTTACCTTGTCCACTTTGATGTGGTCATAGTCATTTTCATTTTACTTGCACCTTTTTGATGTTCAACATTCTGGAAAATGACAGTGAGTGCTCATTGTCCAGTGAATTTCAGCATCTTCCTCTACATTTCCATGAGGACCCAAACATCTAGGTCCCTTTCTGTGTAGCCATTCCTATGAACCCCTTCACCTTTTTACCTCTCCAGATCTCCATCCAACCCACTGACAAACCATTTACATGAGACTTCATCTGCTAAACTTCTCTCTCCTCCCCCACTGCCTCCAACCTCCCACTATTCAACTGTCAATAGTTCTTCTGAAAAAGTGTCATATCGACTTGAAATTGTAACGCTATTTTTGTCTTCCCAAATACTGTCAAAGCTTGCTGAGATTCTCCAGCACCTGTTTTTATTTTAGACTTCCAGCATTCACGATATTTTGCTTTTATATCAATGGAGTGGTACATCACTTTCAGCTGTTATTGGAAATACTGGAAATGCAAATGCATTCAAGGTTAGTATAGAATTGAGATTTGTATGTGATTTGGCACTGGTTTACGAGTGGACTGCAGCTGGGGTGAGAGTAAAGGTTGCTTTATTTATCAGCTAACCAGATGGCAAGGTTACAAATGAGTATGGGTGAGATAGGAGTCAAGAGCTTTGAGGGCAGGAAAGGGGAATTAAGGCCACAATCCAATCAGGCATGATCTTACTGATTGGTGCTGCAAACTCGAAGGGCCAAACCCTACAAGATCTTAACAGTTCACAGGAGAATGTTAACTGGCATCTGCAGTGAATTACTGAGCGTATTGACTGACTTACCAAGTGCCAAACAACCTCCTGTCATTGTCAAAATGCATGAAGGAATAAGGTTCTGAGTTAGCAGAACACTTCAGGCAGAACCCACAGGTATATAAATTACACAAATCCATGACTACTGCAGTCTTTGTTAAGAAAGAATCACCGAATCTTTGGCCCTTCCTGTAGAATATGCAGCAACACTATTTATTAAATCCAACAACACTGTCTATCGAATCCAGCAACACATTACATCTCTAAAATCAGACCAGACTATTCCCACAATATTTACAGAAGTTATTCAAAACTATCTCCTGTGGGGATGAGAGAGACTCACGGTTGGTGTGTTGCCTCCAGGTGCCAGGGTTACTGATGTTTCTGATCGTGTTTTTGGAATCGTTAAAGGGGACGGGGCGCTAGAGGGTTACAAGGTAGCCAGGAAAGGCCTAAAGAGACAGCTCAGAAGAGCCAGGAGGAGACATGAGAAATTGTTGGCGGATAGGATCAGGGTAAACCATAAGGCTTTCGAAAGGTATTTAAGGAATAAAAGAATGATGAGAGTAAGATTAGGGCCAATCAAGGATAGTAGTGGGAAGTTGTGTGTGGAGTCAGAGGAGATAAGGGAAGCACTAAATGAATATTTTTCAACAGTATTCACTCTAGAAAACAACAATGTTGTCGAGGAGAATACTGAGGTACAGGCTACTAGACTAGGTGGGATTGAGGTTCACAAGGAAGAGGTATTAGGAATCCTACAGAGTGTAAAATAGATAAGTCCCCTGGGCCAGATGGGATTTATCCTAGGATCCTCTGGGAAGCCAGAGAGAAGATTGCCGACCCTTTGGCATTGATCTTTAACTCATCATTGTCTACAGGAATAGTGCCAGAAGACTGGAGGATAGCAAATGTGGTTCCCCTGTTCAAGAAGGGGAGTAGAGACAACGCTGGTAATTATAGACCAGTGAGCCTTACTTCAGTTGTTGGTAAAGTGTTGGAAAAGATTATAAGAGATAAGATTTATAATCATCTCAAAAAGGATAATTTGATTAGGGATAGTCAGCACGGTTTTGTGAAGGGTAGATCATGCCTCACAAACCTTATTGAGTTCTTTGAGAAGGCGACCAAACAGGTAGATGAGAGTAAACCGGTTGATCTGGTGTATATGGATTTCAGCAAGGCTTTCCATAAGGTTCCCCACAATAGGCTATTGTACAAAATGCGGAGGAATGGGATTGTGGGAGATATAGCAGTTTCGATCAGAAATTGGCTTGCTAAGAAGACTGAGAGTGGTGGTTGATGGGAAATGTTCATCCTGGAGTCCAGTTACTAATGGTGTACCGCAAGGGTCGGTGTTTGGTCCACTGCTGTTCGTCATTTTTACAAACAACCTGGATGGGGGCGTAGAAGGATGGGTTAGTAAATTTGCAGATGACACTAAGGTCGGTGGAGTTGTGGATAGTGACGAAGGATGTTGTAGGTTACAGACAGACATAGATAAGCTGCAGAGCTGGGCTGAGAGGAGGCAAATGGAGTTTAATGTGGACAAATGCGAGGTGATGTACTTTGGTAGGAGTAACCGAAATGCAAAGTACTGGGCTAATGGTAAGATTCTTGGTAGTGTAGATGAGCAGAGAGATCTCGGTGTCCATGTACACAGATCATTGAAAGTTGCCACCCAGGTTGACAGGGCTGTTCAGAAGGCATACAGTGTTTTAGCTTCTATTATTAGAGGGATCGAGTTCTGGAACCAAGAGGTTATGCTGCAGCTGTACAAAACTCTGGTGCGGCCGCACTTGGAGTATTGCATACAGTTCTGGTCACCGCATTATACGAAGGATGTGGAAGCTTTGGAAAGGGTGCACAGGAGATTTACTAGGCTGTTGCCTGGTAAGGAGGGAAGGTCTTATGAGGAAAGGCTGAGGGACTTGAGCTGTTTTCGTTAGGAAGAAGAAGGTTGAGAGGTGACTTCATTGAGCCATATAAAATAATCAGAGGGTTAGATAGGGTGGATAGGGAGAACCTTTTTCCTAGGATGGTGACGGCGAGCACGAGGGGGGCATAGCTTTAAACTGAGGGGTGAAAGATATAGGACAGATGTCAGATGTAGTTTCTTTACTCAGGGAGTAGTAAGGGTATGGAACGCTTTGCCTGCAACGGTAGTAGATTCGCCAACTTTAAGTACTTTTAAGTCATCATTGGACAAGCATATGGACGTACATGGAATAGTGCAGGTTAGATGGGCTTCAGATCGGTATGGCAGGTCAGCACAACATCGAGGGCCGAAGGGCCTGTACTGTGCTGTAATGTTCTAAGTTATCTCATCTGTGGGTTAGGTGCCTGGCCCTTTAAATATAAGTGAAGCTAGGTTCCTAACAATTTCGACACAGTAAAGAATGATATTCTGTTTCAACTAGTTGGTATGTCAGTAACTAGGGTCACAATTTCAAGATTGTTAGCAAGAGAGCTAGCAGCAAGATGAGGAGAACATTTACTCAGAGTTGCCAGGATAGATTCAACATGACGTTTCAAAAGAAAACCAGATATATCTATGAAAGTGATAAATTTAGAGAACTATGGAGATAGGGCTGGAGAACATAACTAGCTGGGTAGCTCTTTTGGGAGCTGATACAGGCATGATGGTTTGAATGGCCTCCTTCTGTACTGTAGATTCTATAAATAGCTGGTGGCATAGCACACACTCCAAATGGGCATTTAGTTCCATAATATTATTGCCCGTGCAATATAAATCAGAAGTTTTGTATTCAAGTGTTTACACTACTAAATCATTTTTACAGTGGAATACGAGCACTTTTCTGTTTAAAACATCCATATGTAGCTGTTAATTATGATTAACATATTCAGTATTATCCCTATTGAATCTACAGGATGAGTATAATTTGGTTATGGTTAAATGCAAGAGTTTGTAAAGAATGATTACTTTCAGATTGCTTTCAGTGCTTTCGATCGATCAATTTGTTTGACAAGTTTGTGGTGTTTAATTTTGGATGTGAGTTTGCTCGCTGAGCTGGAAGGTTAGCTTTCAGACGTTTCGTCACCATTCTAGGTAACATCATCAGTGAGCCTCCAATGAAGCGCTGGTGTTATGTCCCGCTTTCTATTTATCTGTTTAGGTTTGCTTGGGTTGGTGATGTCATTTCCTGTTCTTTTTCTCAGAGGATGGTAGATTGGCTCCAAATCAATGTGTTTGTTGATGGAGTTCTGGTTGGAATGCCATGCTTCTAGGAATTCTTGTGTGTGTCTCTGTTTGGCTTGTTTTGTCTCTGTTTAATTTTCCACAAAGGTGTCAACTGCTTAGGGACAGCAGTTGAGTGATTTACAAAGCATTGCCAGGGTTAAGTTGTAAGTGGAAAGCTTACAAACTGTGCTGTAAGGACACAGACAGATGAAAAAGATGTTCTTTTATTTCACAGTTGTGCTGGCTTGTTTCCTCTGCAGGTCGATTTTGACACTTGGCTTGATGAGTATTCTATTTCCTCCTGATTACTTTTAAAGATAAAGCTCAAATTCACAGTTAAATTAAACATCTTTAACTTTTTACACAAGTATGAAAATGTACAGTGCAAGATACATGTCATGCTTTGGAGATAATTTTAAATCACGCTGGAAATATGTTTTATTGTATAAAACAAACAGGCATGGTGTTGCGGAACACTGCATTTATCAAGAAAATGTGTTCGCTGCTTCCTTGATGTATATAACGAAAGGGAGATTGTATCATAATACGAAATTTTACTGCTGTTGGAGTTTTATTTTAGCTCCGATTTCAATCTCCACTATTTTGCCGGTTAGCTCTAAATTCTCTGCGTACAGATAATAATTTTCATCCACGTTAACTATCACACCTCAGGCTTTTCCAACTCCCATCAGCCACTCTATTCCAACAAGAGAAATTGATTAAATCACATAGTTCGGCTGGGGTGACAGCATTTCAGTCACATGTACTAATTTTAGCAAGAAAGCCTTTACACTCATTATAGATATTCACATTTCAGGACATTGCTAATTAATAAACAATACCATTCAGTGCGAAAGCGTTTGGTACTTCTTATTCACCAAAGTGTATTCCACTTGCGGTTTCTCTCCATATTCAAGGATATCTGTCTTGACAAGGTTGACCTGCACCCTTCTGGAGGCCAACATGTCTTAGCTATCATGGTTGCGTTTTATTAGACACCAAAAACAGAAGCTCCCAGGTAAGATATCCCTGACATTTCAGTCAGCCCCTGATGATGTTAGCTTTCTAGGAAACAGGAACAGTTTGTCTATCACAAGGTTGGCTGGACTTTTGCCAACACAGTTGGGTTTGGTGTGCCCCGATCCTAATGCATCCATGTCCTTTTCTAAGCCAATTCAGTGGACTCCCACCTGAACATCCAAGACATTCACATGCAATGATTCAATTTGATAGCTACTTAGATGTAAAACTTACTTCTCGTTGCGTTCCCATCTTGAATTAATTTTGTTATGCTTTTTAATTTAGGCCAAATTCAACAATCTTCTATTCTTCAGTAGTGGGGATAGGTGAGCAACTTGTACCCGAGCTGATGATTATGCCACTTTTGTGAATAACCTTAAGAGGTAATTAGCAACGGATGATAAAATAGTGACAGCTGTCCTTTACTCTCTGTGTCGAGCTGGGTAGCTTTTGGCTCCATCAGAGGGCATGGTCTAAGTGTATATTCTATGGCATAACATTGGAATGTATCTCTTGAATGAAGGACATAAAATAATTCAGGAAAACTTCTCTTCTGTTTATGGACAAATCAGACATTTTCAACAACATAGTAACTTTCTAATGACCTTGCTTCAGCAACATTTGGCTATCTCTTCATTTGAGAATCTTCTTGGTATTACCACTATTAAGTCCCTAAGCATCTTCTATGTTTCAGTAAGATCACCCCTTATTGTTCTAAATCCCAACAAGTGTAGATCTGACCTGTTCAACCTTTCTTCATAGGATAACCTGTTCATCTCAGGAAAGATTCATGTGAACACTCTGCAAACTGCTTCTAATGTAATTATTTCCTTTTTAAATAAGGAGATCAATATTGCAAAGTCCTCCACATGTGGTCTCACCAACACTATCCTACTTTTACGTTCTATTCCCCTTGCAATAAACATCAACAGTGATTTTCCTTCCTAATCACTTGCTGCAGCTGCACATTAACTTTTTAAAATTCATTTTTACATTCAAAAAACATACACTCCCACCAATATCAGCTTTCAATAATATAATAAAACAAAGAACTGCAGATGCTGGAGAACTGAAACGAACGGAAATTATTGGAGATATTTAGGTCTTGCAGCAGCTGTGGAGAAAAAAACAGAGTTAATGTTTCAAGTCTGGTGACTCTTCATCAGAACTAATCTCAGCACTGATTCCTGTTACAATTCATTACACATGGCTTGCCAACCTAGTAAAGACCCATTTATCCCTACTGTCTGCTTCTGTTAGTTAACCAGTCCTTTAACCCTGCCAAAATGTTAGCCTTTCCACATGTGTCCTAATCTTGTGTTTTAATCTTTGGTGTAACACCTTACCGAATGGCTTTCAGAAACCCAAGTATACCATATCTACGGGTTCCCCATTATCTGCCTTGTTTGTTACTTACTCAAAGGATTTTAATAAATTAGTTAACTGCAATTTCCCTTTCATAAAACTATGTTGACCCTGTTTGATGTCATTCTGCTATTCTTAGGATTCTGCTATAGTCTCCTTAATAATGTGGCTACAGTTCCTCTTCATACTGCTATTAAAAAAAACTTATGTTCTTATTGCGTTGTTTCAAACAGAATATTGCAATGTACTCATGACCTGGTTGTGGGAGATGGGCTGCAATAGTAAAAGGAAATTCATGAATGGAACAGAGTTAAAGTGACACAGAAAATTACATGGTAAAAACCTAATAAAATATTCTGAAGTAGGTAATGTTTGGATGACAGCTCTCAGGAGAATTTCTCTTAAGTTTATATTTTCTCAACTACTTTCCAAACCTATTTTCTACTTCATTCCTTGTAATGGTTGGCATGGATGAGTTGGGTTGAAGGACGTGTTTCTGCGCTGTATACCTCTATGACTCTATATTTTTGTCGAGTTAATGCTTCTCACTGTTGGTATTTTAATATTATGTAGCATTTTACTATGATACAATCTACTGGCAATTAAAACTATAAGTGGCACAGACCTTTATCTTTAACTCTCAACACTATTTTAGTTGTATAAAGGGTTTTCTTATTTTCTACTTCTGAAGGATTAGCACACAAGATATTAAGCCTATCCTTTGGCTATACCAGAATATTCAACAAAACAGGGGTTCTTAAAGGGCTGAAGGCCATGACTAAGATGCTGTGTTAGCAGCAGAAAGGTAAATAAATGTTCAGAATGATGCAATGAAGTCAAGGGAGCAATTCTGTTGAAGGTTTCATTGCAGCAAGAGCACTGAAACAGCATTGTGATTTTGAAGCTGTAAAGCACCCCCTAGCAAAAGGCTAGCTGCAAGTTGCATGAAGATAGGTCATCAATTAAATTTATGCATTCACTGAGGTTCCTTATGCCTTTTTCCAAATGATTTAAGTTTATTGGTTTTGCACGGCACCTAATTTACTTTACAGTTGACTCAAATGGAAAATAAAATTGGATGGAGCATGCTATTCTATTACCATGATGCTAGGTAACTTTAGCAAAGTAGACAAAATAGGAATATTTCACAGACCTGTTATTATAATTTACTGCAACTTCGTAGTAAAGAAAAATGTATCACAGAATAGCTTGGAAGCATTTCATGATACACCTTGGCAT